>NW_027202937.1:11212500-11712500 GCF_024711535.1 Dipodomys merriami | reverse complement strand
AAAACTGAAGGCCAGTGCCCAGGCCCTGAGTTCAAGCCCTGTGACTGATAAGAAAGAAGGAAAAAAGGAAAGAAAGAAAGAAAAGAAAGAAAGAAAGAAAGAAAGAAAGAGGAAAGAAGGAAGGAAGGAAGGAAGGAAGGAAGGAAGGAAGGAAGGAAGGAAGGAAAAGTCAATTAAGCTATGACATATCATTGACTGGAAACTAAGCCCTATTAGAGAAGTGTTAAATATGAAAATAATTGTACATATCATTGACTGGAAATTAAGCTCTATTAGAGAAGTGTTAAATATGAAAATAATTGTACATTTCGTAATCGCCAAAATACGATAGGTGATTTTTGGTGAGTTGCTTAGCATTCTTGTTTTGTGTTACACTATTCACCTATTTACTCATTCTTCAGGTTTATGAAATACTAATTCTGGGGTAGACACTGACTTCCACCCCTAGGGTTCCTCAGAGAGTTGATGGTCTTGCCTAAATTTATGGGACTTTTGTTCTAATGCCTCCAGGATTTCTGCCGACCTTTTCCACACTGACATCCTGAGTCAGTAGTTTTATGAGCCCTGTGAGTTACAGAGGGAAAACAGGAACCAGATAAAGTATCAGAAATCCTGAGTCCTTATCTAGTTTAATGGAGTATGTAATTTCTCTTCTCAGCCTTGGTTTACTTAGTTTATCTATCTATTGATAGGTAAAGTCCATTTGTTGCCTATCTTGCCTTGGTCATGGTTAAATCAAGAAATGGTCACATTTTTCTCATAACCCAGTCCTTCAAACAATAAACAGTGATAATCAAATGGCAAAGTAACTTACAGGCATGGTTTCCATAGCAACCCATGGTCCTATCTTTCTTTTCCAGGCCCCTGGCTCAACAAAATTCCAGAACTTTCCTTGTTACTTTCTGATGTTAAGCAGTATGATCTTCAGGATTTAGACATCTAATCCAGAAAAAGATTGATTTATTTTTTATTTTCAGGACAGATGTTTTCATTTCCTCATGAACCGCAGTGTCGGAGGCTTCCCTGCAAACATAGTAAGTTGGAGACATACTAGTAGGGGAGGGGCAGGTTGTCCATCCTGGGGTGGGGGTGTGGAAGAGCTGCCTGGAGACCGGTATCCCTAAGTTTTTAGGACAAAGGAGACCTGCATCCCTGAAGTCTTTCTGGTTAACTAGCTGTAAACCATTCCGGAAAGCAATTTGGGCGGGGCTCATTTAATCCTGTCTGACATGGCCACCTACTGGTGTGAACAAGCCTTGGCAGAGAAAAACTGAAAGGATTATTCCAATCCCAAAGCAGGAGCTGGAAGACCAGATAGCAGGAGGGCCCTCTGAGGCATCCATCAGCCATGGGGAGGGAGTAGCAGAAGATTCTAGAAAAGCTCCCAAGAAGTTTAAAAATATAGCCAGGCACCGGTGGCTCACTCCTGTAATCCTAGCTACTCAGTAGAGTGAGATCTAAGGATTTCAGTTCAAAGCCAGACAGAGCAGGAAAGTCTGTGAGATTCTTATCTCCAGGGAAGCACCATAAAAGCTGAAAGTGGAGCCGTGGCTCAGGTGGTAGAGAGCTCACCTTGAGAAAAGCTCAAGAACAGTTCCCAAGCCCTGAGTTCAAACCCCAGGACTGGTACAAAAACAAACAGACCAAAAAAAAAAAAAAAGAATAAATAAAAATAAAAACCAGCTGGGTGCCAGGGGCTCACACCTGTAATCTTAGCATTAAAAAAATAATAATTGGGGCTGGGAAGGTGGCTCAGTGGTAGAGTGCTTGCTTTGCATGCATGGGGCCCTGGGTTTGATTCCTCAGCACCACAAAAACAGAAAAAGCCAGAAGTGGGGCTGACGCTCAAGTGGTAGTGCTAGCCTTGAGCTGAAGAGCTGAGGAACAGTTCCCAGGCCCAGAGTTCAAGCCTCATGACTGACAAAAATAATAATAATAATAATAGGAAGTGGCGCTGTGGCTCAAGTGGCAGAGGGCTCACCTTGAGCTGAAAAGCTCAGGGACAGCTCCCAGACCCAGAGTTCAGCCCCCACGACTGCTAATAATAATAATATTAATAATAATAATAAACACCTCAAACAAGAGGCTTTTTCTTCATTGCTGTTTTGTTTTCATTTTCTCTTGCTTGTTCATTTATCTGTCTTTGGGAAAGTAGGGGAGGGAGCACAGAAATGGAGAGACAAAGAGCGAACATATGCAGCAGTGGTACTCACTAGACACTATGCCAAAATGAGTTTACAACTTGTGGACAGGATGTGAGGGGAAACCTGGGAGAGAGCAAAGGAAGGAGTGACATTGTCCAAAAAAAAAAAAAAATACTCTTTATCTGACTTATATAACTTAACCCCTCTCTATATCACCTTTATATTAACAATATTTTTTTTTCTGGTCGTGGAACTCTGGGCCTGGGCACTGTCCCTCAGTTCTTCAGCTTAAGGCTAGCGCTCTACCATTTGATCCACAGCGCCACTTCCAGTTTTCTGAGTGGTCTGTTGAAGATAAGAGTCTCAAGGACCTCACAGCCTAGGCTGACTTTGAACCATGATCCTTAGATCTCAGCCTCCTTAGTAGCTAGGATTACAGGTGTGAGCCCTGCCCTGCCCCCTTCCCCTTCCCCCCCCCATGCCCAGCAACAATAAAAATTTTAAATAAAAATAAAAACCAGCACAGCATGTCATATTTCAGACAAAAACACAACAGATAATCAAGTGCATTTCAGGCCCTTTCTCCACCACTCCATCTGGTCCCCTCTTCCTATTTCTCCTACCCCTCCTCCCATTTCTCCTACCCCTCCTCCCATTTCTCCTACCCCTCCAGAAACATAAGGCTTTAAGGACCTCCTGCCTGACAAGGAAGCCACTGTGCTTGTGATGAGTCTGTGCCCTGGTGGAGGGGGGGCAGTGAGACCCAGTGTGTTGTCCATCTCCCCTCAGTCTTGGCCCAAGCCCAATAGGAAGACAGCTGCTCTTGAGATTTGACACTGTCTAATGATGGCGCGTGAATTCCCAGGACTCTGCACATAGATCCCCTCCTCAGTTTCAGCTTCCAGCCTCTGCCAGATGGAGGTCAGTCAGTCTCCATGGATGAGGTAACCAAGCTCCTAAATCCTGAAGGCCTCCATCAGCCCCCTACCAGCTGTAAGGCCCTGCTGGGGTCCTGAAGACCACATACACAGCAGACACTCCTGGCAAGGCTGGTGCCCTGGGAGTTACCCAGAGCCTCCACCAGCTGGTGGAAGATACCTCACGCCTATCCGGGAAACTCAAGGGGAAGGACATAAGGAGGAGCAGAGAAACGTAGGTTACGACCCTTCCTTGACAAGGCAGAGGCCTTGTAATAACTCAGGTCACGAATCCAGTTCACTAATCCAGAAGCCACAACAGTATTGGTGATAAAAACTTCAGGAATTGAAGTTCTGGCTTACTGGTAGAGTGCTTGCCTAGCATACATGGAGCCCTTGGTTCAATTCCTCAATACCACATACACAGAAAAAGCCAGAAGTGGCACTGTGGCTCAAGTGGTAGAGCAAAAGAAGCTCTAAGACAGTGCCCAGGCCCTGAGTTCAAGTCCCAGGACTGGCAAAAAAGGGGAGGGGGCACTAAGAATGTGGCTTAGTGGTGGAGTGCTTGCCTAGCATGCATAAAGCTCTCGGTTTGATCCCTCAGTACCACATAAACAGAAAAAGCTGGAAGTGGTGCTGTGGCTCAAGTGCTAGAGCACTAGCCTTGAGCACAGAGAGGCTCAGGGACAGGGCATAGACCCTGAGTTCAAGCCCCAGGACTGGGAAAGAAAGAAAGAAAGAAAGAAAGAAAGAAAGAAAGAAAGAAAGAAAGAAAGAAAGAAAGAAAGAAAGAAAGAAAGAAAGAAAGAAAGAAAGAAAGAAAGAAAGAAAGAAAGAAAGAAAGAAAGAAAGAAAGAAAAGAAAGAAAGAAAGGAAGGAAGGAAGGAAGGAAGGAAGGAAGGAAAAGAGGGAAGGAAAAGAGGGAAGGAAGAAAGGAAAAGAGGGAAGGAAAGAGCGAAAAAAGAAAGAAAGAGAAAGAAAGAAAGAAAGAAAGAAAAGGAAAGAAAGAAAGAAAAGGAAAGAAAGAAAAGTTCTTTAGGTCAGATGTGGTGATGTATGCCTGTAGTCCCTGCACTCAGGAGACAAACACAGGAGGATCCAGAGTTGGAGGCTGGCCACCTGCATCAGAGGCTCATGCTTGTAATCACAGCTACTCAAGGAGGCTCAGATCTGAGGATTGTGATTCAAAGCCAGCCAGGGCAAGAAAGTCGTTGAGGCTTATCTCCAACTAACCACCAAAAAGCTGAAGATAGAGCTGTGGCTCAAATAGTAGAGTGACAGCCTCGAATGGAAAAAAAATCAAGCATGAGAACAAGTCCCTAAGTTCAAGCCCCAGAATTGGAGACATACACACATGAGTTTGAGGCTCGTCCATACTACATAGTAAGATCCTGTCTCAAAAACAACAACAATGTCTCACTATCTTGAGAGGACTTAGACATCACCATTATATTCCAAGATTGAACAAGAGAAAAGGAATAAGACTCCTCTTGTTTCAAGAATGTTCCTTTAGGGAAATGGATGAACCTAGAACAAATCAGGTTAAGTGAGGTAAGCCAAACTCATATGCAGAAGCTAGATCTAAAATATAGGACTCTGGCATTCATACACAGTGAAATCAAAGGCAGAAACTCTTGGGGAAGAATACAAAGGTGCTATGCCTCTGTGCTCTGATCATATACAATAATATCTATCAAAATGAAACTAAAAAGAAAAATACAGAATGTTCATTGAAATAGCATACACCGCTTCTCCTCCTGCTCCGTTATTAGAACTCAGTCGCATTGCTGCACATGGCTGCAGGGGCATTTGTAGTATAATCTAAAGAACCCACACTTCACTAGGAACGAGAGAGCCCATGACCATGAGAAAAGGACAGAATACGTGTCAGGTGGCTTTTCCATATTGATTTCAGTCAACTCCTCTGAGGGGCTCCCTAAGGCCCACATTCAAGAACTAGGATATACACCAGCCTAAGCTGTCCTGTGGTTTATTCTAAGACATGACCTTAGAAATGCAGTAGGTTCCATTCCCAAGCCCAGATGACTTCTGGTGTCACTCTGAGGAATGGAGTTGAATCAATGTCATCCTGAGATCCTCTTTATAATATCCTCCCCCCAACCCTCCCCTCTCCCTCTTCAACCACCCCCACCACCACCCCCAGAGTGAAATTAGAGTGGAAATAAACAAGATGAAGGCAAGCAGATGGAAGTCTATTCAAAAGACAAGTTACACTCAAGTGTTACCTTTCACAAAACAAAACAAAAACAAGGGGCTGGGAAGGTGGCTCCGTGGTAGAGTGCTTGCCTTGCATGCATGAGGCTCTGGGTTCAATTCCTCAGCACCACATAAGCAGAAAAGGCTGGAAGTGGCGCTGTGGCTTAAGTGGTAGAGTGCTAGCCTTGAGCTGAAGAGCTGAGGGACAGTGCCCAGGCCCAGAGTTCAGGCCCCACAACCAACAAAAAACAAAACAAAACAAAAAAACCAACATAATTTGCTTTCTCTCTTCCTTCTTTCCTTCCCTTTCTTTTGTTGTTGTACTAGGCCACATTGAGCCACATGCCCAGCCCTACCACAGTCTCTCTCTCTCTCTTTCTCAGGTACAGAGGCTTGAACTCAAGAGCTTGAGCACTGTCCCTTAGCTTTCTCACTCAAGGCTGGCACACTACTCCTTGAACCACAGCTCCACTTCTGGCTTTTTGGTAGTTAATTGGAGGTAAGAGTCTCAGATATCAGTTTCCTGAGTAGCTAAGATTACAGGTGTGAACCCTGATACTTGGCTAGAATGAAAGTTCAGAATGTTATTCCTTGCTCTTGAGCCTAAAGGAGAGCTAGAATGACCCCAGGAATTGTTCTGTGGTGTGAATGGTCAGTTTGTTCCTTCTGTTGAAGTGGAAGCAATCACTGGTGGAGATCACTCCTTCAAATTCAAAGAGAGCTGGGGGTTGGTGGCTCAGGTTTGTAATCCTAGCTTGTCAGGAGACTGAGATCTGAGAATCACAAGTTCAGAGCCAGTGGAGGTAGGAAGGTCAATGAGACTCTTATCTGCAGAAAATTTTTTGGAGAAAACTACCAAAAATGTTGGAAGTGGAGCTGTGGCTCAAGTGGTAGAATGCTAGCCTTGAGCAAAAGAAGCTCAGGGATAACACCCAAGCCCTGTGTTCAAGCCCCAGGACAGGCAAAAACAAAAAAAGTAAAAGGATGAGAAGAAGCCTAGGTTTCCTTGGGTTGGGAGGTAGAGGAGAGGAAGGATGATAGGAGGTGGATTTAGATGTCCCTATGATGGAAGTCAGGGGGAAAGAAGCCATAACCAAGAGACCTGAAATGAGTTCAGGAAGGAGAGAGCAGTTTGGAACTGAGGAGACTGGCTTCCCGCGTACAGAACCTGACCAGGCTGCCCCCTGGTGGAGGAACGTGGGATGTCATTGCTGCAACTTCCCAGGTATCCCTTTCTTTACTGCTCTCACAAGATTGCAGCCAGGCAGAGCAGTGATTGTAGCCTGGGTGGTTTTCGGAATGGCAAGGGTGTCGCAGCAGTGCTGAATGATTTACAAGACTTACCTCATTTAATCCTCATGAAGAGGGATACAATTATCCCTGTTTTACAAATGAAGATTGAGATTTAGCTTTTCCAACCTGCCACCCAGCAGTAGCCACTTCTGCCAGGATGAGTCCTACAGCCTTTCTGTTTACTTCCTGCCCTTCCTTCTTTCCTCTGAAAAGCATCTTTGCATTTCCCTTGTATAAAATGAAGACTGTAACCCTAGCTACTCAGAAGGCTGAGAACTGAGAATCAAGGTTCAAATCCAATCTGGGCAGAAAAGTCTATGAGACTTTTATCTCTAAGGAACCACCAAAAATCCCCAAGTGGAGTTGTGGCTCAAGTGATAAGAGTGCTAGCCTTGAGCAAAAAAGCTCAATGACAGTGCCCACACCCTGAATTCAATCCCTGGACTCACACAAACGAAAAAGCTAGAGAGTTGGCTACACAGCTTCTCTTACCCTGTGTGTGAGGTTGCTGGGATGGAAGAGGCCTTCACAAACGCAAAGTGGGTGCTCTACCACTGAGCTGCACCCCAGCCTAAGGTTCTAGGACAATTTCCACTCCCAAAAAAGAAATTGGAGCAAATTTGAGATAATTGTAACCAGATGCTGGTGTCTCACACCTGTAATGCTAACTACTCATGAGGCAGAGATCTATGAATTAAGGTCCAAAGCCAGACCAGGCAGGAAAGTCCCTGAGACTCTTATCTCCATTTAACCACCATAAAACCAGAAGGGGAGCTGTGATTCAAAGTGGTACAGTGCTAGCCTTGAGCAAAAAAGCTCAGGGACAGCACCCAGACTCTGAGTTCAAACCCCACCACCAAATATATATATATATTTGTATTTCCAGTTGGGACCATTTAGCTCTAGAGATGAAGTACTCCTGTCCATGGGGCTTGGTGGGGGAGAATTGTTTGGCATTAATTTAAAACCATAGTAATAGTGACAGCAGCAAAAGTTTATTGAGTTCATATTGTGCAGGACACTATACTAAGCAAATGTATGGTGGAGTCATCCAAGAATCCTCTCAGCCTGTAACTCCGACGCTCCCCACTTTACAGATGAGGAAACTAAGGCTTAAACAGCTTAGTGCCTGGCCCATTGACTTCAAAGGTTACAACTGTAATTATTCATTGTCATGGGAAAGACATGGGGAGTTAGTGAGGGGTCAGGAAAGACTGGACCAATGAGTCACTGGCAGTTGGGTGGATTTGTTAGGTTGGTTGTATTGTTTTTCTTGTAAACCTAGCAATAAACATGGTCCTTGGAACTGTACAAAGTTGAGAAGTTTGGAAAAGCTTTCACCTCCAAAGAGCACCATTCAATAGAATTTTCATGAATATGCTTTTAAAAAAAAAAAGAGGCTGATGATAATGTGGCTTAGTGACAGAGTGCTTGCCTAGTATGCATGAAGCCCTGGGTTCAGTTCCTCAGTACCTCATAAACAGAAAAAGCTGAAGTGGTGCTGTGGCTCAAGTGGTAGAGTGCTAGCCTTGAGCAAAAGAAGCTCAGGGACAGTGCCTCAAGCCCCAGGACTGGCAAGAAGAAGAAAAGGAGGAAGAAAAAGGAGGAGGAGGAGGAGGAGGAGGAGGAGGAGGAGGAGGAGGAGGAGGAGGAGGAGGAAAGAAAAAAGAAATCAACTTGCATATCTGGATTTTGTTGGGGTTTTCTATTTTATTTTTTATTGTAAAGGTAATATACAGAGAGCTTACAGCTACATAATTCAGATAATGAGTGCATTTCTTTTTGAACAGTGTTATTTCTTCCCTTATTTACTCCCAGGTTTTTCCCTCCCAATGCATGTCTGGGTTTTGTTTATTTGGGTTTTTTTCTGGATAATATTTCTTTTTCCTTCCTGATTTTTTTTTACTGGAAAAAATACTTCCTAGAGGGTCATTTCAGCTCTTCCAGTAGATTAAAACATGAGTCTTGTCACTCTGATCAAATTGGCAATTGTTTTCAAAATTTTAACAAAGTTATATAAAGTTACTTTTTCAGGGAAGCTCTAGGATTTGAACTCAGGGCCTTGTACTTGCTAGACAGATATTCTACATTTGACTCATGCTACCAGCTCTTTTTGCTTTTCAGTTACTTTTCAGATAGGGTCTGACATGGTCCTCCTACCTGGGCCTCTTGCCTAGCGGACCACCACACAAATTTGTTGACTGAAATGGAATCTCACTTATTTTCTGCCTATGTTGGCCTCAAAATGTGATCCTCCTGATCTCTGCCTCCCAAGTCACTGGGATGACAGTTGTGAGCTACACTCCTAGCCTAATATTGAATTGTTATTTCACATCAGAGATAAGTCAGTATGTGTTTTCCCCTAAACCCAGCAGTCTTTCATTTCTTTCTTCCTTGTGTTCCCTTTGCTTTGCCCTGTAGGTCTGCCTAGGTTTTGTGAAAGTCTTCTGAAACTAGAATCTGGTGAATGAATGGAGAGTTTGCTATGCAGAGAGAGAAGCGGGTAGATAACAGGAGGAAGGTGCCCACTTCAGGGATAACAGGAGGAAGGTGCCCACTTCAGGCTTCAAGGGTGCATCTGTGGGCAAGGAACCAGCCAGAGTTGAGGACTCCTTCTCTGGTTCTGCAATAGGGGTAAGGGGAGGAGGAGAGGGAGTCAAGGCCCAGAGGCCCAGGCTGCCCCAGCTGAATGACCTATGGTGTAAGCTCCAGTTTCTGCAGCCAACCCACACGGAGCAGGGGAAGAATGTAGCAGCTGACCTACAGAATGGGCTGCGGTGCCAGCGCCTGTGGCTATGAGGCCAATTAGGAGATTGGCCTAACCACCCAGGCAGGAAGCCACGAGGATCCACATGTGAGAATGAAGGCCACAAACAGGAAACACACTTAACAATTAAAAGCACCTCCCTCATGCATATACAATGCCAGGCCCTACAGAAACATCTGAGGAGTCACTTCCTCGCTGGTGACTTGTCTGGCTACAGTCAGTCCCTGGCTGGCACAAAGCACATTGGCCTGCCAGCCAGGCATTAGCCACCCCTTCTCCACCTCACCCGAACGCCCAAGGTAATCCGAATCTTTTCATCATTTGCACACTTACCCCTCCAAGCCCTTTGCTACCAGGAGAAGTGATTCAAAAATGTGATTTTGTTACACTCCTGCCTATACTTTAATTTTTGTTATTAATTTTTTTAGATAAAGGTAAAACCCCAGATCCTAAGCTGGAAGCATGGCTCACTGGTAGAGTACCTGCCTAGCAAGTGTGAGGCCCCAGGTTCAAACCCCAGCACCTAAAGAGAAAAAGAAAAAAGACAACCAGGGTCACACTTGTGAAGCTAGCTACTCAGGAGGCTGAGATCTAAGGATCAATGTTTGAAGCCAGTGCATGGAAGAAAATTTCTGGAGACTCTATCCTCAATTAACAACAACAAAATTAAAAAAACAAAAACAAAAAAACAGTAGGCTTTTAGCCGGGCACCAGTGGCTCACACCTGTAATCCTAGCTACTCAGGAAGCTGAGATGTGAGGATCATGGTTCAAAGCCAGCCAGGGCAGGAAAATCTGTGAGATTCTTATCTCCAATAAAACACTAGAAAACTGGAAGTGGCGCTGTAGCTCAAGCAGTAGAGCACTAGCCTTGAACTGAAGAGCGCAGAGACAGCACCCAAGCCCAGAGTTCAAGCCCCACGACTGACAAAAACAAAAACAAAAAAACAAAAAACACTGGCTGAAAGCATGGCAATGTACAGGAAATCAGAGAAAGCACGAATCCCTGAGCTCAAGCTCCAATACCAGCACAAAAATACATATATAGGGCTGGGAAGGTGGCTCAGTGGTAGAGCACTTACCTTGCATGCATGAGGCCCTGGGTTCGATTCCTCAGCACCACATAAGCAAAAAGCAAAAAGCCACGCTGTGGCTCAAGTGGTAGAGCGCTAGCCTTGAGCTGAAGAGCTAAGGGCCAGGCCCAGACTTCAGGCCCCATGACCGGACCCCCCCCAAAAAAACATACATATATATATATCCCACACACACATATATATAAATGTATCTACATACATATACACATATAAATAAATGTAGGATACAATAAATGCAACACTTAAATTAGCCAACTTGGTATCATTTGTCTAACTTAAGTGACCAATAAAAGAATTAGCTTTCCCTTCCTTCCCTCCCTAATTCTTTCTCCCTCACTCCTTTTTTTCTTCCTTTCTCCCTTCTTTATCCTCCATGTATCCCTTCTATTCTTTTTCTTTCCTTCCTTTCTTTTTTCCTTCCTTCCTTTTTTCCTTTCCTCCTTCCCTCCCTCCCTTCATTTCTTCCTTCCTTCCTTCCTTCCTTCCTTCTTTCCTTCCTTCCTTCCTTGTTGAGGACCAAATTCACACATGCCAGGTAAATGCTAGACCACCACACTGCACCCCAAACCCTCAAGATAAGGCATTTTTGCAACGAGTTCTCTTGGGGACCCCCAAGCTTTGTTCTAAATACTATTTTCTACCTAAAGAAAGTAGGAACCCGAGGGTGCAAGGCTAGGGAACGGCTGCTTCCACTTAGAGGAAAGAAAAAACCAGGACAGGGACTTGATTGTTCTATCCATTCCCGAAAGCAAGCATGCCTCCACACTATCAGAGAAAGTGCTAGAAAGGACAAAGGAGCCAGCCAAAAGGAGCTCCCATTGTTCAAGTGGAGAGCTGAGGGGGAGGATAATAATAATGGTTAATGGAAGTAAATTGAGGCCAGGCAAGGCCCTGAGATCATTATGATACCAAAATATACAAGTTAATATCAACAGCACAAAAGACGGCTGTAACAGAAAAGAATGGAGTTTTTTTCAAAAGTGATTTAAACAAATGGGGAACTGTGCTTTTGGTTTCTTCTACTAATTATGCATCGTGCATAAGACAGAGATGCAATAAGAACAATAATTCTCTATGTATGCAGAAAAGAAGCCCGTAGGCAGTAGTGAAAAAGCCAAGTAACCCTGCTGTAAGGATAAGCTTTAGTAACAATACGAAATAAAAATGAGCTGAGTGCCAGTGGCTCACACCTGTAATCCTAGCTACTCTGGAGGCTGAGATCTGAGGATCGTGGTTCAAAGCCAGCCCAGGCAGGAAAGTCCATGAAATTCTTTTTTTTTTTTTTTTTTTTTTTTGGGTCCGGTTGTGGGTCCAGAACTCTGGGCCTGGGCGCTTTCCCTCAGCATTTCAGCTCAAGGCTAGTGCTCTACCACTTGAGCCACAGCGCCACTTCCGGCTTTTTTCTTTTTGCTTATGTGGTGCTGAGGAATCGAACCCAGGGCCTCATGCATGCAAGGCAAGCGCTCTACCACTGAGCCACCTTCCCAGCCCAAGTCCATGAAATTCTTATCTCCAATAAACCACCAGAAAACCAGAAGTGGCGCTGTAGCTCAAGAGCTAGAGCACTAGCCTTGAGCTGAAGAGCTGAGGGACAACACCCAGTCCCAGAGTTCAAGCCCCATGACCGACAAAAAGAAAGAAAGAAAGAAAGAAAAATGAGCCAGATGCCAGTGGCTTGCTCCTGTACTACTCAGGAGGCTGAGACCTGAGGATTGCAGTTCAAAGCCAGCCTGCGTGAGATAGTGCCAGACACCTTTAGCTCCAATTAATCACCAAAAAAAGCCACAAGTGGAGCTATGACTCAAGTGGCAGAGCACTAACTAGCCTTAAGCAAAAAAGCTCAGGAACAGTACCAAGACCCTGAATTTAAGTCCCAAGACCAGAACACACACACACACACACACACACACACACACACACACACACACACACACACACACACACACACACACACACACACACACACACACACACACACACACACACACACGCAAAAGTCAGAAGCAGGTGCCAGGGAGCTCAGACCTATAATCCTAGCTACTCAAGAGGCTTGAGGGGTAAGAATGGATATTTGAAGCCAGCCTGGACAAAAAAAAATTCATGAGACTCTTATATCCAGTACCAACAAAAGGCCAGAAGTGAAGCTATGGCTCAAAATGCTCTATCTAGAGCACTAGCCTTGAGCAAAAAAGCCAGGCAAGTCTGAAATGCCCTGAATTCAAGTCCCAGCACATGCATACAAAGTTAAAAGCAATGTATCAACACTAGCTCCCATTGCAAACGTTAGGACCTTCAGTACACCACCGAGTACTGACTTCCAGTGCCCACTTTAAACCTTAAGTGAAATCATTCTAAGCTAGGCACTGGTGGCTCACAACTGTAATCCTCAGGAGGCTGTGATCTGAGGTTTGGTTCAAAGTCTTTAAGACTCTAATCTCCAATTAACAAGCAAAAAAAAAAAAAAACCACCGGAAGTGGAGTTGTAGCTCAAGTAAGAGCACAAATCTTGAGCAAAAGAGCCCAGAGAGCCAGGTGCCCATGGCTCACACCTGTAATCCTAGCTACTCAGAAGGCTGAGATCTGAAGATTGCAGTTCAAAGCCAGCCTGAGCAAGAAAAGTCCGTGAGACTCTTATCTCCAATAAACCCACTAGAAAACCGGAAGTGGCGCTGTGGCTCCAGTGGTAGAGCACTCGCCTTGAGCTGAAGAGCTCAGGGACAGCACCCAGGCCCAGAGTTCAAGCCCTATGACTGACAACAAAAATAGCCCAGAGACTGTGCCCAGGTCCTGAATTCAAGCCTTAGGACCCCCACCCCCACCCCTCCCACACACACCACACTCACATTCTGATCTGACTGGCCACAGCTAAGGACTTGCCATGGCTGCAGGCCCAGCTTCTGAGCCATCAGCATGGATGCAGGTGAACTTTGATCTCTGAAAATACCTATCTCCCACTCGGGCAGGTGGCTCCCCACCCTTTGGGCTTTAGTGTTTAATCTCCTTCTGCCTTCCCTTCCACAGTTGCCCAGATCCCTAGATTTTGGGGTGACCCCAGGCTATCTAGAGGACACGTAATCTGGACTGCCACATATGAAGTACTTAATGTGGGGAAGAGAGAATCCAAAAACTCACATCACCTGCGTCCCACACCTGTAAGTTCTAGCCACAGTTTTGTAGGCTCACCCCACCATTGCCCTCAGTCCAATTCCTAGACCATGATGCCAAGTTCCTGAGGGAACTGAAGAGGGGCAGAGCAATGCCACCAAAGGGAGATGCCATGCCAGCCCATGGGAACAGAAGTATCGCAGGGAGCTGCAGGTGGGATGGTTGGGTCTGAGGTTTTCCTCTGCCTTGCTCACCTCCCTTTTTCTTTTTTCCTTTAGCAGGGGCTGCTGTTTATTCAGCAAATGTTCAAAGTCTGTGGCTCTCTGGGGCATAAAGCACTAAATGATGCATGTACTGGAGGCAAGCAATACCTTCTCTGCTTCCAAGAAACTTGTCTTTCTGCAGAACAAAAGCAAAGCCTAAACAATGTGGCCTTCTCCGGCTCTCCCTTTCACTGTGAATGGAAGGGTATTTGTCCCCTGTGGTTCTGGTGCCAACTTCTTGGATCTCTTTCCTCCTTCCTGCTCCTGTCTCCTCGCCCTTCAAATACCAGGACCATTCTGGAATAAGCCCTCCCCTCCCCACCTCTCATCCCCAATGTATGGCAAGACCATGGAGCTCCACCTTCAAACACCTGGACTTTGATCTTTCACAAAGACTTGGGGTAGTACGCACTCTTTAGGAACTGGATGTGTGGTTCAGTGGGTAGAGTGCCTACCTTGCAAGCTTGAGAGTTCAAACCCCAGTACTACCAAAAAAGACAGGATTGACTGGGAAGGTGACTCAGTGGTAGAGTGCTTGCCTTGCATGCATGAGCCCTGGGACCCATTCCTCAGCACTACATAAGCAGAAAAAAGCTGGAAGTAACACTGTGGCTCAAGTGGTAGAGCGCTAGCCTTGAGCAGAAAAGCTCAGGGATAGCACCCAGGCCCAGAGTTCAGGCCCTACAACCAACAACAACAACAACAGTCCAAACCAAAAAAGACAGGATCTTCAGAGGACCCTGGACCACCACGAGGATGGTGAGAAAATGGAAAAGGACCAAACATACTTCAATTCTGCCCAGAAACAAAAGACACTGCATTATGCTGGGTGCTGGTGGCTCATGCCTGTAATTCTAGCTACTCAGGAGTCTGAGATCTGAGGATCGCGGTTCAAAGCCAGCCCCGGCAGGAAAGTCCATGAGATTTTTTTTTTTTTTGGGGGGGGGGTTCGGTCCTGGGGCCTGAACTCTGGGCCTGGGCCCTGTCCCTCAGCTCTTCAGCTCAAGGCTAGTGCTCTACCACTTGAGCTACAGTGCCAATTCCAGTTTTCTAGTGATTTATTGGAGATCAGAGTCTCACGGACTTTTCTGCCCAGGCTGACTTTGAAATGTAATTCTCAGATAGCCTCCGGAGTAGGTAGGATTACAGGCATGAGCCAGTGGCACCAGGCAGGGTGCTAGCCTTGAGCTGAAGAACCGAGGGACAGTGCCCAGGCCCAGAGTTCAAGCCCCATGACCGACAAAAAAACAAAAACAAGACACAAGCCAGGCACCCGTAATCCTAGCTACTCTAAAGGCTGAGGATGGTGGTTTGAAGCCAGGCAAGGCAGGAAAGTCCCTGAGACTCATAACCACCAGAAAACTGGAAGTGGCTAAGTGTCTCAAAGGTAGAGTAAAAAAGCTCAGGGACAGTGCTTAGGCCCTAAGTTCAAGCCTCACTACCAAGGGGAAATAAAAGACACTGAGAAGAAGCAAATTCAAGAACTGCTTATGGTTTATTGGTGATAAGTCAGGGGAACAAGGATGCAGCGAAATTGGGAGAGATGTGGGAAATGAGCCAACTGAACTCAATTCAGCTCACACGGAGAGGGACACGACTCCCTTCTATGACTACCAACCTTGGGTTTCTCCTTGCTGAGCTCTGATTCCACACTTTAAGAATCAGAAGAGCCAGAAGGACGAAGAACTTTGGGAGGGAATTAATTATTGACACCTGACTTCAGAGGACTAGTCCCCCAGCCGGTACCTGGGTATCTACCATTAGTCCCCCAACTTCCTCCCGGGTACCGATTAATACTCCCCCAGCTTCCTCCCGGGTACCGATTAATACTCCCCCAGCTTCCCCCCGGGTACCGATTAATACTCCCCCAGCTTCCCCCCGGGTACCGGTTAATACTCCCCCAGCTTCCTCCTGGATACCGGTTAATACTCCCCCAGCTTCCTCCTGGGTACCGGTTAATACTCCCCCAGCTAGTACCTGGGAAGGGATTATTAATACCCCAGGCTCCCGAAGGGTAAGGCATAGGCCTTGTTACCCATCCAGTCCCAGGACGACCTCCTCCCCAGGACACACTGGGATTCAGGGCCCCCAGGGGGAAAGCAGGCCTGTGGGTGAGGGACCAGGGTGGGCGCTGGGCTCCCAGCACATTGGGATGGGGCAGCCGCCGAGGCTGTGGGTCCTGGCGGTGTGAAGCTTCGGGTGATGGCTGTTCTGGGAATGCAGAGGATACTTCAGGTAAAGGACCACTGGCCAGAGGGACAGCATTCCCACTGGAAAAGTAAGACAGGCCTTCAGGCATCGCTGGCCCCAGGTAATTCTCAGCTTCAGCAGCCATCATTTGCCAAGGATACTCAGAGGCCCAGTAGTCCACAGCGGGCATCCCCCAAGATGGAGGCCACCTCTCCACCTCAGAACTTTCTGCAGGTTGAGGACCATCTGGTGGAAGGACATGGGGCTTCAGAGGAGCCTCCACCAAATCATCAGACCCAGGGTCTGTCTTGGGCTGAGGCTGTCCAGAGTTGGTGAAGAAAGGGTGTCCCAGAAGAGGCAAGTCGGTCCCCGAGGCTGGGGAAGCTTTCTCCTCCTTTGAACTGATGCTCCGGGCAAAGAAACCTGAGAGAAAGAGAAGAGAAGCCACCAGTGGGTGCAGATGCGCCATCTCCTCCCTTCCTGGATCTTTCCACAATGCCCGTTTTTTTTCTGCCAGTTCTGGGATTTGAATTCAGGTCCTGGGCACTGTCCCTGAGTTTCTTTTTTGCTCAAGGCTAGCACTCTACCACTTGAGCCACACGTGCCATTTGTGGCTTTTTCTGGTTATGAGGAATCGAACCCAGGGCTTTGTGCATGCTAGGCAAGCATTCTACCACTAAGCCACATTTCCAGCCCCAGTTGTTTTGGGGCCTCAAATTATACCCTGGCTCCATGAATGTATACTACCACCCCCACCACTACCCCGCCACTTTCCCCTTTCACTTAATTCTAGTTCCCAGAGAGCCCTGATGCCCTCCTGACCCTGAGCCAAGGATAGCCCCATACCTGGGAGATGCAGACAGACCAGGAGCAGGCCCAGAAGAGCCTCACTCCTTACCACCCAGCCCTGCATTCTGCTCAGCTCCAGAATCTCCCTCTGCCCCAAGACAGCTGCTTTATCCAGTGAGTGGGGTGGGGGACAGCAGAAACCGGTGGGGCCAGTGGTTGTGGTGACAATAGATCTCCACGGTCCACCCTCATTCTTGATTGGGTCTGTGGCAACAGGTGTCACTTGAATGTCTCAGAGGAAGATGGGCGTTTCCCTGTCTGGCTCCCTTCATGACCAGATGTCTTGGTCCACTGCTCACCATTGGTTGCCAGCCCTGCTCTTCCCTGGTCCTTATACCCAGCAAGCCCACAAGGACCTTCATCCTTGGGCTATCGGTATCTTCACCTGGTTCTTCAGTTCTCTCTTTGGGATCCAGATTATTCCCTCAACATCCCTTCCTTATGCATCTCCATATTTCCTTCATCTATACCCCAATCTGCAGGAGGTTTTTGGTGCAAAAGTGGCCCTGTCCGTTCCTACATGAAATCCTGTGTCTAGAGATATAGACCTGGTTCTCATCTCTCATCTTTATGAGACGATGCTGTATTAATGTGTGTGTGTGTGTGTGTGTGTGTGTGTGTGTGTACTAATACTGGATACTGGGGCTTGAACTCAGAGCCTAAGCACTGTCCCTGAGCTTTTTCACTCAAGAGTAGTACTCTACCACTTGAGCCATAGCTTCTGGCTGTGTGTGTGTGTGTGTGTGTGTGTGTGTGTGTGTGTGTGTGTGTGTGTGTGTGTGTGGTTAATTGGAGAGAAGAGTCTCATAGACTTTCTCCCTAGACTTGACTAAAAACTGCCATCCTCAGATCTCAGCCTTCTAAGTAGCTAAGATTTTAGGTATGAGCCACCTGCACACAGCTTTGTATTAATTTCTCATTGGTGCTATAGAAAGTTCCACAAACTTACTTGTTCAAAATAGAATTTTATTATGTTACAATTTGGGGGATCAAAGCCCCAAAACAAGTCTAGGTTAAAATCAAGGTATCGTGGAGGTTCTAGGGGTGATGTGACTTCCTCGCATTTTCCAGCCTCTCGGAGCCTCCTGTGGTCCTCAGCTCAGGCTTCCCCCCCTCCATCTTCAAAGCCCAACGTAGTAGCTTCTTCCCACAGTATCATCTGGCTTCCGCTTCTGCTTCCCAGGTCCACATTTTAACACACTGTGATTATTATACTGGATACACCCAGATAATCCAGGATAATCCCTTTATTTTACACTCAGATGACTAACACCTTAATTCCATCACAACTTTAGTTTCCTTTGCTATATAATCTAACATACAGTATTCACAAATTCCAGGGGTCAGGATGGCGACATCTTTAGTAGTGTTGAAGGTGGGGACACCATTCTGCCTATCACAGGTGGTCAGATGTAGCCACAGAATGTAAGATAAACAGACAGACAGACAGACAGACAGAGACTGAGAGCATAGCCCTTTCCTGCGACGGACCAGCTCGGCCAGAGCACTGGGACCAATGGGACAGGGATCTCGGGATAGGTGGTCTGTCGCAGGTGGCGCCCCACGTTGGGCGCCACCTGCGACGGACCAGCTCGGCCGGAGCACTGGGACCGACGGGACAGGGATCTCGGGATAGGTGGGCAAAGGAGTCGGCGAAGTGACAAACAGACACAGACTCAAAAGAGTTGCATCTGAGTGTATCTTTATTGAGGAGAATTAACATTTTTATACAGTGTGTGATTGTGACATAGATTCTTTGTTTATTTAAGCACGTAATCAATTTTTTAAAGGCAATTACATAAAAGTTAATGACTATCCCACCAACTGTTTAAGCTAAGTGGTGCGAAACAAGTCTAGCATATTGTTTAATAGAATACGTCATCTATTCAGCCTTTTTTATGTTTAATAATTAACAAACCTAAGACAGGGCTGTACTTACATTATACTCTTTTTAATTTTATCCAACTAATTTCATCTTTATAAGCTCCTGTATAAGGAAATGGTTCTTGGTTGGTTCAGGAAATATGTTACTAACTTTATATTTTGTGTGAAAACACCATCTATTCCCTATAATGTAAGTTGGACTAAACTTAATCATAACTGTTGGGAGAATCTTTCTTTTTCTTTTAGAATCAGAGGTCCCTTCTTTTTAGAACTCTCTAAACTACTGGGATAACTCTTTCTAACTTAGTTTAGTTCATTGATTTTGTCTGTTAGACATATCTAGAAATTTTAAGTCTTTATATTTACTATTCATGAGCTGCAAAACCGCTTGTGAAGTTGTAGGAGTTTCTGGAGGCAACGTCACATCAGATGATAGATTGATTGGGGGATTACCCACATTTAATCTTTGGCCTTAGTCTTTATTACTTAGAGAAGCCATCTCTATTGGACTGGAAAAATACAACATGCTCTGTTCGTGGATCAATGGAAAAATAGCCAAAACGAGAATAAAGACAACGAATGTACAGCCAAGAAGAATATAGTAAGAATAAAGGTAGAGGCTATAAAGGTGCAGCCAAGTGTATGGGAAGCCTTGAACCAACACCCCCTTCCTGGGGGCATGCTTCCTTGAAGCTCTTTGTCCAACACAATCTCTCACGCAGACTCCGCAGAAGGTGGCGTGGCACCCACTGGTCACAGAAAGATGTCCACTCAGCTGGAAATACCAGGAACCACTGGAAGTGAAGAAACTCAAGTGTTTGACTTTGTTTCTCTGGCCAGAGACTATTCATTGAACTTGCAGTCCCTTATTTTGTTGTCGAGGTCCAATCAGAAGCCATCTATCCACCACAGGCCGCTTTATGGAAGTGCTCCGCCCACCTGCGCTGGCTTCTCTTTGCTGAACCCAGCTAAGGACTCCTTGCAGACACATCTTCATGGCTGCTTTGCCTGCTGTGATCTCTGCTCCTTTCCAAATGCTTGCTTCGGCAGCTTCCTCTCCATTGTGCCTCTCGGACTGGGTTCCCATGGTGGTTGGATACTGAGCTGCTTGTTAGAGGAGGAAACAAGAGTTGTTGTATACAATGGCAGGCCTGAATTGGCCTGGAGGCAGGACAGACGCTCTCCCAGGTGGGACTTGTCAGGGCACAGGGCAGGCATCCTGCCACTGGGCCCTGGGTCACTGTGGAGAGCAGCAGTCACACTGGAACTTCTCTTTCTCAGAGAACAACGGGTTAAGTCTGACCAGATTGTCTTTTTTAGGGAATCCAGTTCTCCACCAACTCCTGGGGGATGCCTGGGGCTTGAGTCTATGCCAGGCTCCACTCCTGTCCAGAACCTTTCATTCCAAAAGTTTCAACCAAGTGTACGTGGCGTGGCATTTCTGGCGCCTTAATTGGAATGCCACCAAAAATCATCTGTTAGGAGTTTGGAGAGATAACGATATTTCTCATGATATGGAGGCTTTACAGGACGAAATTACAGCAGTTAGTAAAGTTCATTTAGATGTAAGAAACTTACAGTCTTTGGCAGAGTCACTTAAACATAACTTGGAGGCCCTCAATCCTCTGGATTGGATTCATGTAATAATTATAATTGCTATTATCGGATCAATTCTCTTAATTCTTATTCTTATATTTCCAATCATTTTCCGCCTGATCTTTAAATCTGTCTCTTCTGTGCGCCAAGACATTCACGAGCTTCAATTAAAAAATAAAAAGGGAAGAAATGCCACGCCACGTACACTTGGTTGAAACTTTTGGAATGAAAGGTTCTGGACAGGAGTGGAGCCTGGCATAGACTCAAGCCCCAGGCATCCCCCAGGAGTTGGTGGAGAACTGGATTCCCTAAAAAAGACAATCTGGTCAGACTTAACCCGTTGTTCTCTGAGAAAGAGAAGTTCCAGTGTGACTGCTGCTCACCACAGTGACCCAGGGCCCAGTGGCAGGATGCCTGCCCTGTGCCCTGACAAGTCCCACCTGGGAGAGCGTCTGTCCTGCCTCCAGGCCAATTCAGGCCTGCCATTGTATACAACAACTCTTGTTTCCTCCTCTAACAAGCAGCTCAGTATCCAACCACCATGGGAACCCAGTCCGAGAGGCACAATGAAGAGGAAGCTGCCGAAGTAAGCGTTTGGAAAGGAATAGAGATCACAGCAGGCAAAGCAGCCATGAAGATGTGTCTGCAAGGAGTCCTTAGCTGGGTTCAGCAAAGAGAAGCCAGCGCAGGTGGGCGGAGCACTTCCATAAAGCGGCCTGTGGTGGATAGATGGCTTCTGATTGGACCTCGACAACAGAATAAAGGACTGCAAGTTCAATGAATAGTCTCTGGCCAGAGAAACAAGGTCAAACACTTAAGTTTCTTCATTTCCAGTGGTTCCTGGTATTTCCAGCTGAGTGGACATCTTTCTGTGACCAGTGGGTGCCACGCCACCTTCTGCGGAGTCTGCGTGAGAGATTGTGTTGGACAAAGAGCTTCAAGGAAGCATGCCCCCAGGAAGGGGGTGTTGGTTCAAGGCTTCCCATACACTTGGCTGCACCTTTATAGCCTCTACCTTTATTCTTACTATATTCTTCTTGGCTGTACATTCGTTGTCTTTATTCTCATTTTGGCTATTTTTCCATTGATCCACGAACAGAGCATGTTGTATTTTTCCAGTCCAATAGAGATGGCTTCTCTAAGTAATAAAGACTAAGGCCAAAGATTAAATGTGGGTAATCCCCCAATCAATCTATCATCTGATGTGACGTTGCCTCCAGAAACTCCTACAACTTCACAAGCAGTTTTGCAGCTCACGAATAGTAAATATAGAGACTTAAAATTTCTAGATATGTCCAACAGACAAAATGAACTAAACTAAGTTAGAAAGAGTTATCCCAGTAGTTTAAAGAGTTCTAAAAAGAAGGGACCTCTGATTCTAAAAGAAAAAGAAAGATTCTCCCAACAGTTATGATTAAGTTTAGTCCAACTTACATTATAGGGAATAGATGGTGTTTTCACACAAAATATAAAGTTAGTAACATATTTCCTGAACCAACCAAGAACCATTTCCTTATACAGGAGCTTATAAAGATGAAATTAGTTGGATAAAATTAAAAAGAGTATAATGTAAGTACAGCCCTGTCTTAGGTTTGTTAATTATTAAACATAAAAAAGGCTGAATAGATGACGTATTCTATTAAACAATATGCTAGACTTGTTTCGCACCACTTAGCTTAAACAGTTGGTGGGATAGTCATTAATTTTCATGTAATTCATCAATGCTTTGCCTTTAAAAAATTGATTACGTGCTTAAATAAACAAAGAATCTATGTCACAATCACACACTGTATAAAAATGTTAATTCTCCTCAATAAAGATACACTCAGATGCAACTCTTTTGAGTCTGTGTCTGTTTGTCACTTCGCCGACTCCTTTGCCCACCTATCCCGAGATCCCTGTCCCGTCGGTCCCAGTGCTCCGGCCGAGCTGGTCCGTCGCACTTTCCGATTAATTTATCATTGTTGCAGTGGGGTAATGTGAGCACAGGGACTTAACTATGCTGTAGAAGGCTGAGAGTATAGCTCAAGTGGTAGAGCACTTGTCTAGTAAGAGTAAGTTCAAAGCCCAATGTGTGTGTGTGTGTGTGTGTGTGTGTGTGTGTGTGTGTGTGTGTATACAAATATACATTCATGTGCTGAGGCTTTGTCCTCAGTGTAGGAACAAGGGGAAATCTAGAGGCGGGACCTAGTGGGAGGTTGTTAGGCCATTGGGGTGGTTAATTCTGGTCTCTAGCAATGAAAAGAGTGAGCCTATCTCCTGAGCCTTTCTGCCATTCTGTCTGGCTGTGTGAGCTCTCCTTCTCAATTCCCCCATGATGCTACCTGCCATGGGTTGAAACAGCCAAAGAAATCCTAACCAGAGCAAAGCCAGTACCTTGACCTTGAACTTCCAAAGCTGTGATCTAAATAAACCTCTGTTTTTTTTTGGGGGGGGGTGACAGGGGTCCAGTCGTGGTACCTGAACTCTGGGCCTGGGCGCTGTCCCTCAGCTCTTCAGCTCAAGGCTAGAGCTCTACCACTTAAGCCACAGCGCCACTTCTGGCTTTTTTCTTTTTGCTTATATGGTGCTGAGGAATCGAACCCAGGGCCTCATGCATGCAAGGCAAGCATTGTACCACTAAGCCACCTTCTCAGCCCAAACCTCTGTTCTTATTCATCACCCAACCCCAAGTATTTCATTACAACAACAGAAAGTGGGCTGATACAAATATGTTTGAATTTTTTTTTTATAAAAAAGGGGTCACCTTCATTTCTTCTAGGAAGCGCCCATATAGATTTCCCTGGTTGCCCAAGAAAACACATTAAAACTGGACAAAAGGTGAGCCCAGAACAGTAGCTTTTCTTTTTTTTTCTTTTTT
The DNA here is from genome assembly GCF_024711535.1 of Dipodomys merriami. Lineage (NCBI taxonomy): Eukaryota > Metazoa > Chordata > Mammalia > Rodentia > Heteromyidae > Dipodomys > Dipodomys merriami. The sequence goes on along the minus strand of NW_027202937.1, from coordinate 11,689,322 downwards.
TTTTCTTTTTTTTTTTTGTCCTTCGTGGGGCTTGAACTCTGGGCCTGGGCGCTGTCCCTCAACTCTTCAGCTCAAGGCTAGCACTCTACCACTTGAGCCACAGCACCAACTTCCAGTTTTCTGGTATTTTATTGGAGATAAGAGTCTCATGGACTTTTCCTGCCTGGGCTGGCTTTGAATTGTAATCCTCAGATCTCAGCCTCCTGTGTAGCTAGGATTATAGGCGTAAGCCACCAATGCCTGGCACCACAGTAGCCTTTTCTGAGTGACATCAATTTCTTCCAGCAGTTTGTTTGTTTTAAGAAGGTCCTGGGACTTGAACTCTGAGCCTGGGCACTGTTCCTGAGTTTTTTCACTCAAGGCTAGTGCCCTAGCCCTTTGAGCCACAGCACCACTTATGGTTTTCTAGCGGTTAATTAGAGATAGGAGTACCACACATTTCCGTCCGGGCTTGCTTAAAGCCACAGTCCTCAAAAAAAAAACAAAAAAAAACAAAAGCCACAGTCCTCAGATCTCAGCCTCCTGAGTAGCTAGGATTATAGGTATGAGCCCTGGCACTCAACTGGTTGTTTTTTGTTTTTTGTTTTTTTTTGGGGGGGGGGGTCCGGTCGTGGGGCCTGGGCACTGTCCCTCAGTTCTTCAGCTCAAGGCTAGCGCTCTACCACTTGAGCCACAGCGCCACTTCTGGCTTTTTTTCTTTTTTTCTTTTGCTTATGTGGTGCTGAGGAATCGAACCCAGGGCCTCATGCATGTAAGGCAAGCGCTCTACCATTGAGCCACCTTCCCAGCCCCATGGTTGTTATTTTAATGATCGTTACTAGGTGCCTTAAGGGTAGAGATGGGAGGGTAAAATGGGTGTGGGGAATAATGGAAGGAGAGACATTGATCTAGATGCATTGTAGTGGGGCTGGGAAGGTGGCTCAGTGGTAGAGTGCTTGCCTTGTATGTATGAGGCCTTGGGTTTGATTCCTCAGCACCACATAAGCAGAAAAAGCCGGAGGTGGCACTGTGGCTCAAATGGTAGAGCTCTAGCCTTGAGCTGAAGAGCTGAGGGACAGCGCCCAGAACCTCAGACTCCACGACCAACAACAAAAAGATACATTGTACTTATAACCTGAACTATGGAACTCTAACCTTTTTGTACAACGGCCTAAAAATAAAAAAATTAAACAATCTTCGTGGTTTGTGTACAACGTTATTAGGGCTTGAACTCATGTTCTTGCTTGGTTCTTCCCCTCAAGACTCTACCACTTGAGCTACACCTTCACTTCTGTGATCTTCATTTTATAACACTGAGTTTGTCATGTGAATCCAAAATAATTACCTCAATACAGTAGAATGCAGTAGCCCCTCACCCTTCCTGACGTTATGGAGGGGAGTAAGATATGTTCCAAGAATCCCATATGTGTCCTGAACCCTGCATTGTGCTGAACATTAGATATATGTTTTCCTATGTACACATTTACCTACACTCAGTTTTAATAAATAGGGCACAGTAACAATAACCAACTTAAGATAGATCAATTATAACAATATACTGTAATGGAACCTATGTGAGTAGTTTTTTATCTTTCTCTCAAGTGTATTATTGTACCGTACCCTTGGTGGGATGCTGAGAGATGATACAATATCTACTGATGAGTGAGGTAAATGGAGTGGTCACTATGAGACAGTGGATCTGCTAACCACACAGGATCCTAAGTAACTTAGGAAGTAACTTAGCAACCAAGTAACTGTGTGCAGTTCACATAGTGTAGATACTCTGGACAAAGGTATGGTTCACATAAGTAGGACAGACAGGTTGGCCAGAGGTTTCATTCTACTATGCAGGAGAATTTTCTTGCTGGGGATTGAACTCAGGGCCTGGAGCTTGGTAGGCAAGCCATACCTTTGGCCACATTTACCATTGCTTTTTTTTTTTTTTTTTTGCTAGTCCTAGGGCTTGAACGCAGGGCCTGGACACTGTCCCTGAGCTTCTTTTACTCAAGCACTCTAAACTAGAGCCACAATGCCACTTCTAGATTTTTCTGTTTATGTGATATTGAGGAATCAAACCCACAGCTTCATGCAAGCTAGGCAAGCATTCTACCACTAGCCACACTCCCACCTCCCAACTGGCTCTGAACCATGGTCTCAGATCACAGCCTCGTGTGTAGCTAGAATTACATGCACAAGCTTCTGGCACCTAGCTGTTTTTGTGTCAATACTCAGGCTTGCAACCCCCTCAGTTTTCTTGCAATGGTCTGTGTTCTGCCACTTGAGTTATACCTCTAGTCTGGCATTTTGCTAGATTATTGGAGATGAAATCTCTCTGGCTTTTCTACCTGGTTTCAACCCATGATCCCCCAGCTCTCAGTCTCTTAAGTAACTAGGATTATAAGCATGAGCCACTGGCACCTGAACTATTCACGTTTTTAACTCAAACCTCACCGGAGATTAGAATAGTCTCCACGTTAGCATCCTACCTCTTCCTACAATTCCCATCTGTGGAGCCCCCAAGATCCTTGAATCCTATCAGTGGCCACAATCCAGAGACCAGACGCTGAACCAAAGATAATTCTAAATGATGGCAGAATCAGGACTGATTTGGAGCTCTACTTCATCTCCAGTCAACTCTAAAGGTTTTCCCAGCTGTCCCAGGTCATTTCTAGCCAGCTTAACTCCACTCCAACAGGAAGAAACAGGTTGATCCTAGAGTTGGAGTGAATTCCTTTGCAGCCCTGCAGAAGCGCTGAGAGATGTTTTGTGTTTAGGGTGAGTCCCTTCCTTTAAGAACACACAAAAACACAGACACACAGACACACAGACACACAGACACACACACACTGCCCTCCCTCCAAGTTGTAAAATCTCATGGCTCTCACCCCCCTCATCACTTTCTCTCCCTTCCCCACCTCTGCATCTCCACTGGAGTGCTCTGCCCTCTCACCCAAGAGCTATCTCAACCACAACTCTCAGTCTAACCGCAGCAGAGGCAACAAGGGTAAGGAGGAGGCGAGGACACTGCTGGTTCTGTTCAGCCATGGGTTGGGAGCTTGTTAAGTAGGCCAGTGAGTCACCATGCTTGGTGTACTCTACTGGTTCTCATCCTGTCTTAATTTCTCCACCTCCAGCTTTCAGAGCAACGCAGCGACTCAGTCACCAGGAATTTTGCTTGGATTGTAGTGTCCCAGCCTTTCCAAGGTCCAAGGTGTTCCAGAAAGAAACTCAGGAAGTTGATACTGGGGACTCAGAGAGGATGACGTCTGGAAGGTGAGACACGATGATGGCAGAGGAGAAGAAGCCTGGGTGGGGAGGAAAATAGCGAGGACTTTGTGCTAAGGGTAGGGAAGACTCTAGTGTGAATGGGAGATAACAGAGAGAATAGATTCTTGGAGCAATGAGAGGAAAGAAGGATGTGGAAGACCTGCTTCTGCTTTCAGTGAAGCAAATACTGATTGCTTTACTTCTTTGTGGAAGGAGGTATATGGTATATATATTTTTAAAAATACTGTAGCTGGGCACCGATGGCTCACACCTGTCATCCCAGCTACTCGGGAGGCTGAGATCTGAGGATCACAGTTCAAAGCCAGCCCAGGCAGGAAAGTCTGTGAGACTCTTATCTCCAATAAACCACTGGAAAACCAGAAGTGGCGCTGTGGCTCAAGTGGTAGAGCGTTCACCTTGCTGAAGAGTGCAAGGACAGCGCCCAGACCCAGAGTTCAATCCCCATGACCACCACCACCACCACCACCACCAATATATATATATATATATATATATATATATATATATATATATATATATAATCTCCTGGGTGAAAATGGGAGACATGGGGAACTCTAGAGGCATAAGAAGAGTACTACCTAGAGCCTAAAGAAGACCCAGGACTCTAAGAAATCAAAAACTCTGCATTGAGTTCACACAGTTTATTGAGCTTATGTCCAGAATCCAGAGAGAGCTGGGAGTCTGTTCCAGTTTCTGAAGATGCTCTGGTATCTCTCCACAGGGCAAGATCTGAGCACTGAAGGAATTGGTTGTCAGGACACAGGACTGAGAGGGAGAGCTTGAGAGGCAAGGCTGGAAATAGGAATCTCAGACGTCGAGCTGAGCATCCTCTTAGAGGGCAGATGTGGAGCAAGATCCCAATGGCGTAGCAAGTCAACTGAACAATTGGCAATGGAAGGCCAGCAAATAGTAGTTATTGGTTTTAGGGAATCATTTGGACTTTGCTTTATTTAGCAAAGCAGGAGGGGAAGAGATGACTTGTCCAGATATCAAAAATCTAGGATTATTTCAGAAGTTTCCCAGTGAAGGATTTGAATGGATGAGTTTAGCCAATGGCCAATCTCAAAAAAACAAAAATTTAAAAAAGGGAGAGTTTGGGGGGGGGGCGGTGATCTGAAAGACCACTGCTGTTCAATGGGATCTAAGCTGTGGGAGAGGATGAAGAAAGGGATTGGAGTCCACCATTTAGGAAACAGAAGAAACAAGAGTCTGCAACACTGGCATAATGGAGCTAGCAGAGCAGCTCTCTTGGGATGGAGGAGGGAAAGTGAGTTAACTCAATGCCTGGGAGCTTGGATATCTCCGAGCTGGAAGATGGTATGCATTGTGTGTATGTGTGCCCACGTATGCACGTATGAAAAACTGATTTAGGGATTGCCAACTGATTGTTCCTGGGGCAGGAAAACTTCCGGGTCAGCCAGCTGGGGCCCCAAAGGCTTCACTTGGGCCAGAATGTCCCGGATGGAGCGGCAGGGGACCCTTCCAGAGCTGCTGGGGCCACAGGGCCTGGCTCCAGCAGAAAGATCCGGCTGAGGAGAGCCATCGGGACCTCCACTCAAGGTTGAGGAGGAAACCGAAATGCAAGGGTGACCAGAAGAGCTGGACTTGCTGCCACAGGGTTGAAGGATGATTTTGCCACCTGACAGGGAGTTGGAGCTGCCCTGGATGGGGCCAGTGCCTGGTGGGGAGCAAGGTCCCTGCGAAACCCCACTGCAGGGGTGGTAGGACGAACCGGAACTGCCAGAACTGCTAGAACTGATGTGCACTATGGAACTGGATGGGGAGCAGGGCCCCTTCGAACTCGTGGAGCCAATTCTACAGGGCTGAACACCACCAGTGCCCACAGGCTGGAACACAATGGCCGGGGAAGGGCCTGATTGGTAGACGTTAGAACTCGAAGAGCTATGGCTGGGGATGATGGGATTGCTGGAGAAGTATTTGCCCTCAGAGACAGGAGCCCCAGCTGCAAAAGCAGGGACACCTGGAGAGCCCTTGACAGGGTTATCTTTGGTGAAGTAGCCCACTGGGTAGATTTTGCCTCCACTGTAGGTCATACCTGGGACGAGGTAACTGTTAGCAGAGCCTCCTACGACCTCATAGCCACCATAGGACTGCTGGACAGAGGAGATGGGAGGGCAGGGCTTCCCTGCCAGGCCTCCATTGCTACAGGGCATGTTCTGAACCACTCCAGGCCCACCCGAGCCGTGCTGCTCTACCACTACTATCACAGGCTTCTGCCCCCCTGACACAGTGTGGGAGCTGGAGACGTAAGAGCCAGAGTGGGACACGACAGGGCCCCCGCTGCAGGGAGAGTCGGGGACATTGGAGCTACAAGGCCGCAGGTTGGAGCTGCTGCTGCTTTGGGAACTACTACTAGACATGCTGGAGCTTTGGGAAGAGGAAGAGCCTCCTCCATACTGGAAAGAGCCTGATGGCGGCGAGCGGGAGGAATCGTCGATGGGTAGAGCGGAGCCATCGCCTCGTCCTCTGCTGACTCCAGACTGGGAGAAGCTGGAAGAGCTTTGGAGGCTGGAGCCAGATCCAGAGGACCAACTGATCTGGCTATAGCCTGTTCCCGGCTTAAATACTGAAGATCCTGAAGAACTACCATGGATGACACTGGAGCCACCGGAGCCACCGCTGGAGATACTAGAGCCGCCAGAGCCACCACTGGAGATACTAGAGCCACTGGAGCCACTGCTGATGCCACTGCTGGAGCCACTGGAACTGGAACTGAAGCTACTGGAGCTGCCATGGTTACTGAAACTCTTCGAGCCACCCTTTCCAAGGAGACAAGGGTCATTGGGAGAGGTGATCCGGGTGGGGTCCTTGCAGGGATCTGAGAAGGGCCCAATGCTCTTAGCCAAGGTCCCTAGGGAGGAAAGAGGTGGTCAATACCAGAGAAGGGTGTGGCTTCCTTGCAACTCAAGGCCAGTCATCTGCTACTCTGGTTCTCCTGAGGGAAGCCTGGGAGAATTTGGAGGTAGAAAAAGGAAGGTGAATTGACTGTTGTCTCCAAGAGATATTAGGATGGCAGAATAAAGGCAGTTGCATTGTTCCAGGAGTGGGGAATTGATGGGGAGGAGATCAAACAGTGACACACATCCCCCCAAAGTGGGAGGTATTAAAGGAGCAAGGTACAGGTAATAGAAAATGGGGACAAGTAGGTCCAGCAACAAACAGGCTTCCAAGAAAACAGAGTGGAGAGGCTGAAACTGAGATTTGGAGAAATCTCAAAGAGAAAAAAAAAATCCTGGGTCAGACTATGAGATCAAATAATAGATTATTAAAAAAAAAAAAAAAAAAAAGACCGAGGGCTGGGAAGGTGGCTCAGTGGTAGAGCGCTAGCCTTGAGGTGAAGAGCTGAAGGACAGCGCCCAGGCCCAGAATGTGGAGATGAAAGGGGGAGGAGGAGGAGGAGGAGGAGGAGGAGGGGGGGGGGAGGAGGAGATATTTGGACAAAAGACCCTTGTGCCAGGTGCCATTATAGGCTCATGCCTATAATCCAGCTACTCAGGAGGCTGAGATTTGAGGATCATGGTTTGAAGCCAAACAAGGCAGGAAAGTTCATGAGACTTTTTGTCTCCAATAAGCTATGAAAAAAAGCCAGAAGTGGAGCTGTAACAGAAATGGTAGAGCTCCAGCTTTGAGCAAAAGAAGCTCAGGGACAGTGCCACACACACACACACACACACACACACACACACACACACACAAGGGGGGGAAATCCTTGTGTCAGAGGTAGCTGAAGGATAACATCCAGTTACCTGCTCCCTCACAAGGGTCCACGCTGGTAACATGTGGAAATCCTGTTTCCTGTCTCAGTGGTGGCTATGCCAGTAAAGCTGGGTGGGGGCCAGGATGTGGGGGCACTTATCTGTTGCTTCAGAACCTGCTGGTACCAGTGTGACAGGACACCCCACCCTGAGCCACCCCTGCTCTTGCTGGTCCAGCTCAGGAATGGAGCGTGAAACCTTCCCCTGAGGCACGTGACCATTATCTGCTTCCCTCTGTCCCCACCTAGCCATCACACGTGTGGGTCTGTCACCGTCTCTCCACCCTGCATCCGACCCCTGCTGCCTTTTCCTCCCTTAGTCTGGACCCTCTTCTTTCCATAACTGACCCCCTCTTCTGAGTCCCAGGTTCTTCTTCCCCAAGCCTGCCACTGGCTCTTTGACCCAAATGTCCCCTGCCCACTCCCAGCAAGTTTCTAAGTTTCTCTGAGCTTTAATTTCTATGTTCAGAGCGGCTCGATCTGTCCTGCCTTCCTCACAGCAGGCCGACAAAGACTGAGATCATCAACCTATTAAGAAGCTTCCAAAAACATAGAGCATTAGGCACTGTGATGCATTATTCACATTCATCCTTGAGCCTTTGCACCAACAACCAGGCCTCTGCACACTGCTCCTGCCTGAGCCCCAGCACCCGCGCTTCTCTGCAGGTGGTCAACAGAGCCAAGGAGTCTAGGTTTTGAATCCTGGCTGTCCTGCTTCCTGCCAGTTTGCCTCTGGACCTCAGTGTCCTCATCTGTACAATGGGAATAACAAATCTTCTTTCATACAACTCTTGCAATGATCAAAACTGCTAATGTAGTTAAAGTGTTGCGAACCCTGTCTATAGTAATTATAACCCTGTCAGTAGCAATTATGATTACTATAAAATATCCATCCTCAGTCTCAGGCTCCTGAGTAGCTAGGATTATAGGTGGAAGCCACTGGTGTACAGCATCCTCTAGCAATTGTTTGTTGTAGAGAATCCTCTAGAACCTCCAAAGCACAGGTCATGTATATTATTTAATTTGAGACCCACAAAGAGACTAGAGCTAGGGGTAGATGTTATTAGCCCCCTTTTATTAGGCTCAGGAAGTTTAAGTAGGGCCTGAAAATGTAGCTCAGGGGTGGAGCTTTTTTTTTTTTTTTTTAATTAAAGCTTAAATCATTTGCCTGAAGTGATCAGGCAGTAAAGGGAAGTCCCTCCCACCCCAACTCAAAGACCAAGTTCTAGAGCCTCTGCTCTTCCCTTTTGTTGAGTCCTCCCCTGAACTGTCTCCCAGGCACTGGATCGCTCCAGTGTCCCCTGCCCTGGGGTCTGCCTCTCCCCTCCACACCCTCCCACCTCAGGGCCCCCAGCCTCCTACCTGGCAGGAGGAGACCGGCCAGCAGCAATGCCATCATCCCGTGCCCTCCCACACGCCCCATCCAGCGTGCCCGAGAGGAACCCATCGTGGACGGTGTGGTCTCCTGACTGACAGCAGCTCGTGGACACCAGAGCCTTTATGCCAGGGCTGGACATTCCCTGGGCAGGAGTCACTGAGGGGAGGGAGGAGGGGCAGAGGGGGTGGGTGCCTGGGGGAAGTTGGTGTGGCAGGAGGAGCTGAAGCAATCGGCTGTTGTATCTGCCTACTCAGCACCAGAAATGGCTGGAGTTGGGGGGGGATCCACGGCCACAGGGCCCTAGATTCTGCCTTGGCTGACCTCCCCTGACTTCTCATTGCCTAACCTGGAACCAGGTCCTCTGCCCCAGGGCCACGCCCTCAGGGGCGGCCACTCTCACTCCAGAACCCAGATGCCTGGCTTCTCTCCTTCCTGCTCCTCTGAGAACTGGTCTACCCCCATCCTCTTACCCTCCCTCAATGAGAAGACAAGATGTGGACATTTCACCTTTCCTTCCCACACTCAGGGCCCTGCACCTGCTTCTGGCCTCTCTGCTCCCCACCCCGCCCCACCAGAGTTCCCAATGAGATCCAGATCTGTCCATACCCTTAACATCCCAATCCCTTATCCTCTATTTTCCTTCTTCATCTATAAAGATCTGCCCCCCCCACCCTCTATCCCCTTTGCCCCTGCCCAAGCAACAGCTTATTTCATGCCTAGTGCCAGGCCCATCCATGAACAAACCTTTTCCCACTCAGAAATTAGGCATCCATATTCTGCAATCTAGCTCCCTCATGATTCCTTTCTGGGGTGCTCCAGGGATAGCATGAGGAGCATGGGGTGTCAAAACTTAGCCTGAGGACAGGCCTGGGCTGGGGGGGACCCCTGTCATAGCTGGGTTTGAGTTACTCACAGGCCACTCACCACAAACCCTCCTTTGTGCTCATGACCCAGGCTTAGAAGGGTGAGCAAGAGGCTAATGAGGTTAATTGGAAAGGTGGTGGCCCAGCAGCCATTAGCTGGCTCCCTGGCCTGGATGGGCCAACAGGAAGCAGCCGTTTCTCATGCTTGGTAGAATATAAGAGGCCACAAAGACCGCTGAGTCCCTAGAGGATAGGATAGATAGCCAGAACTCTGAGATCTGCCAAGAGGGTGGTGGTGCTTCCTCTATTAGGAGTCCCTCCTCCTTCCCTGGCTGGCGCCACCCCGGCTGATTGCTCACTGGTATTGGGGAGAGTATCAGTATCGGAGGGAGAGGCCCCAGGAATCTCTCCTCAGACAGCTATCTGCCCAGAGGAGGCTTTCTTATCCTCACCCAAACTCTTTTCCAGAACTTCCCATTCCTCCTGAAGGTATTTCTATCCCTGGAGCCCTTGGGTTGGTCTCTGTGCCTTCGCAACTGCTCTGAACTCGTCTGATACTGCTGCCACCAGCCACACATGTCTACAAGCTCTTAAGAGGGGCAATAAAGCTAGGTGCTGATGGTTCATGCCTGTAATCCTAGCTATTCAGGGAGACTGAGATCTGAGGATCAAGGTTCAAGCCAAACTGGGCAGGAAAGATCATGAGAGTCTTTTCTCCAATTAACCATCAAAAAGTCACAAGTGGAACCAGGTGCTGATGGCTCACACCTATATTCTTAGCTACTCAAGAAACTGAGATCTAAGGATCGTGGTTCAAAGCCCTGGCAAGAAACTCCATGAGACTCACCTCCAATTGACCACCAAAAAAAAAAAAGTGGTGCTGTGGCTCAATGTGGTAGAGTAAAAGTCTTGAGCAGAAAAGCTCAGGGACAGCACCTAGGCCCTGAGTTCAAGCCCATGATTGAAAAAAAACAAAAGCTACTATAATACACAGAGGAACTAATTTTTTTATTTTTTATTTATTTTTATTTTTTTATTTTTTTTGGGGTCCGGTCTTGGGGCCTGAACTCTGGGCCTGGGCACTGTCCCTCAGCTTTTCAGCTCAAGGCTAGCGCTCTACCACTTGAGCCACAGCGCCACTTCCGGCTTTTTTTTTTTTCTTATGTGGTGCTGAGGAATCGAACCCAGGGCCTCATACATGCAAGGCAAGCGCTGTACCACTGAGCCACCTTCCAGCCCCAACTAATTTTTTTTAATTTGGTGTACCTTTAAGTGTTAATAGTCAAATGCAACAACTGGCTACCACCTAGTCTAGTCTTTAACTTCCTGCTGTTACCTAGAAAGGGAGCAAGAGACAGAGGGCTCCTGGGAGCTGTGCAGAGGGCAGGTGACGCATCAGCAGCCTTTGAAGAGGGCGGGTGCCATGGAGAAAATAAACAAAAACCTTGCCTTGAGATTCAGGTGTCCTGGGTTAAGTCTCAGCTAATCCTCTGGTTTCAGGCACTGGGTCCAACCTTTCTAAACTGCATTTTCCTCATCTGAAAAGTGGGGGTATTTTGAACAATGCCTACCTTGGAAAGTTATGATAAATACCAAACAGAAATTTATCAGAAAGAATACATGGATGAGGGTATAGTCTCCCCATTTGGCAAGTAGAGCCCCACAGCTGCTCCTGTCTAAATCCTGACTTTGAGATAAAACAGGATGGTGTACCATAGCCCACCCTGGGCAAGTCTGTTCTGCCTCAGATGGAGTGGAAGGCATAAATCTGAGACAGAATGCTGGGTGTCTGTGGCTCATACCTGTAATGTTAGCTACTTAGGAGGATGAGATCGGAGGATCCCAGTTCAAAGTCAGCCTGGCCAAGAAAGTCCGTGAGACTCCAATCTCCAATTAACCCTCAAATATCCAGAAGTGGAGCTGTGGCTCAAGTGGTAGAGCACTAGCCTTGAACAAAGCCTGAGAGAGCCCCCAAGCCCTGAGTTCAAACCCCCAGGATCAGCACAAAAAAATAAATAAAGTAATAAATCTGAGACAAGGATGCATTGTAAAGTGACATCAGTGCCTCCCCATATCCCTCCCTAGGCTCTCAGGCCCCATCCAGGATGGAGAGAAAGAGAAGGTGCCGAGACAGAGAGAGGAGTGGCCAAAGAAGAAAGGGGGAAAGGAGCCTGGCAGTCTGGAGTGTGCGGAGACTGCCGCTTGGTTGTGGGGAGGAGGTGGGAGAACTTGGGAACTGTGGGTGATTCTTCTTGGATCCAGGCTTCCTCAGCCAGAGACGGCAACATGTGTCTTGTTGTCTGCTTTGCATTCCTCCTGGCTGCTGTCAGACCTTGGCCAGGTCTGCCAGGCTGGAGGAGGCCCAGTCTCTCTCGGCCTCTCGCCAACTCTCCAGCCACCTACACGTTCACATTCCTCCATCAGGCTGCTCTTGTCCTGTCTACAGTATTTACCTCCTTCCCCGTCCTGCCAGCGTGGACTGTGGCAGTCCTCGACTGCCCTGCCCACACCCAAGCGCTGGGAAGGTCAATCTGATCTGCTTGTTCTGACTGAAATCCTGTGTGCTCTGCTAGGCAACATCTCATGCTTTTTCTGCTGTTTCAGTCACTGTAGTCAACTGAGGTCTGAGAATAAATGAAAAACTCCTGACAGAAACAATTCAAGCCAAGCGCTAATGTCTCACACCTGTAATCCTAGCTACTCAGGAAGCTGAGATCTGAGGATCACAGTTCAGAAACCAGCCTAGGCAGAAAAGTCCGTGAGATTCTCTCTTATCTCCAATTGACCACCAGAAAACCAGAAGTGGCACTGTGGCCCAAGTGGCAGAGTGCTCGCTGAGGACTGAGATTTGAAGCCAGCCAGGGCAAGAAAGTCTGTGAGACTAATATCTCCAGTTAACCACCAAGAAAGCTGGAGGTGGAGCTGTGGCTCCAGTGGTAGAACACTAGCCTTGAGCAGAAAATCTCAGGGATAGCACCTAGGCCCTGAGTTCAATCCCAAGAACCAACAAAAAAGAAAAGAAAAAAAACAGGGGGTGGGGGGCCTGGCATGTAGCTCAGTGAAAACATCCTGAGTTTGATCCCTACTACCAAAAAAGTAAAGGGGGTGGAGGGAGGAGTCTGAGGCCAGAGACACCCCCCCACACCTTCACTAGCTACCCCTGGGGGCCAGGTGCCATCCAGTTTCTCAGTTTGCATTGTCCTGTTTGTTTTTCACGACACTGCTATGGGACAGGTGCTTTTTCTCCTTTTTTAATGGAGTAAGAAACTGAGAAGGGACACATCTGGATCAGCTGCTAAAAAGCAAAACAAGCTGGGTGCCAGTGACTCACACCTCTAATCCTAGCTACTCAGGAGGCTGAAATCTGAGGATCACGGTTCAAAGCAAGCCTGGGCAGAAAAGTCCGTGAGGCTCTTCTCTACAATTAACCACCAAGTGGCTCAAGTGGTAGAGCACTGGCCTTGAGCTGAAGAGCTGAGGGACAGTGCCCAGGCCCAGAGTTCAAGCCCCACTACTGACCAAAAAAAAAAAAAAATTAGGGGGCAAAACACAAATACAGGCCTCTGGGCCCTCCAAGTCCACCCAGAGATCCCCTCTGTGTATCTGCACTGTGTAGATACATGGGAACAAATGCCCTGTTGTATGTCTATCTCTTTAGAGAGAAAGTTAAAGTCTCAAAAGAAGCTACTGGGCCCTCATGGCTCATGCCTATAATCCTAGCTACTTAGGAATTTGAGATCTGAGGATCATGATTCAAAGCCAGCCTGGGCAGGAAAGTCTGTAAGACTCTTATTCCAAATAACTGGCAAACAGCTGGAAGTGGAGGTGTGATAGAGGTCTAGCCTTGAGTGAAAAAGCACCCAGGCCCCGAGTTCAAGTCCCAGTACTGGCACTCACATAAAAATGAGAAAGCACATGCAGTTCATTGACTCAATTTTGTCTGCCCTTCCTGGTGGACCTAAAAGCACAGAAGTTCTAGAACAAAATTTTCATGGAGTGGGCCTTAAAATACCTGTAGCTTAGGTGAGAAGAAAATGGAGTAAAGATATTAAGAGTAGGTCCAGCAAGAATGGTGGACAGAGTGGCTCAAGTGGTAAAGCACACTAGCCTTGAGGCTTAAGGACAGTACCCAGGTCCTGAGTTCAAGCCCCAGGACAGAAAGAAAGAAATAAAAAGTTAAATCTGAACCAGGCACCAGTGGCTCACGCCTGTAATCCTAGCAACTCAGGAGGCTGAGATCTGAGGATTGTGGTTCAAAGCCAGCCTGGGCAGGAAAGTCTGTGAGACTCTTAATATCCACCCAGAGCCATTCTAAGGTCTAGACCGTATTGATTCCTTCCAGCATCCACTCCTCTCCCCTCTGGGTTCCTGTAGAAGACCTTGTGCTATCTCCCCGCCTCCTCCATCATGGACTCCATGTGGACTCATCTCTGGTCTCGACAGCCTTTCTTCCTGGAGTAGAGGCTGACACTCCTGTTCAACTCCCACTGACCAGATCCTCTGAGTTGTTTTTCCTGTAGAGAGGATGGCTGGCTCTGAGTCATCCATACTGTGTTCACCTGGTCCCTCTCATGACCAAGAGCACAGGAGGGGACCCTGTCTGCATGGGGAGTTTCTCCTTCTCTGTGCCCAGGTGACAGGGAAATGGCTCCCCTCAGTCCTCATCCCTAACTTGGCTGCCTCCCTCTTGGGAGTGTCCTATCTGCTTCTGCTGTTTCTTCCCTGTGGCAAAAGAGCCTGCCTAGTCCTAACTCCTTCATTCTCTTCGCAGCTAGACTCTGCAGGACAGAATCTGTGGGGCTTGAACTCAAGGCCTAGGCCCCAGTCCTGAGCTCTTTTGCTCAAGGCTAGTGCTCTACCACTTGGAGCCACAGTGCCACTTCCTGTTTTCTGGTGGTTCATTCATGATAAGAGTCTCATGGACTTTACTGCCCAGGCTGGCTTTGAACCTTGATCCTCAAATCTTAGTCTCCTGAGTAGCTAGGATTATAGGCATGAGCCACCAACTTAATCTAAGCTTTAAAATGTGGCAGAATCCATTTCCCTTGGGCCTTGGACTCCAGGACCATGAGCATCACTCACTGAAGGATTGTGTACATGCTTCTACTTTCTACCTCTGTCAGGAGACCATCTCTTTCTTTTCTGGCACCCATACCCTTCTCTCCTTCCAACCATACCTATTATAGGCAAAGTCCCCACAGATGGTGGGATTATACCATGGCACCCAGGCCATGGCCAGGCCACGCCTCCTGGAGCACTCAGTCTTGGGGAGCAGGGAGCAGGCACGTGCACTTGGCTCTGACACAGAGCCACTCACTGACTCCCTATGTGCCCTGTCTGTCCCAGCCTCATTCCTCCTGGGTGACTGGCTCTGCGACTCTTCTCTCTACTGGATTATCTTTTTTTCCCTCCTTTCCACACTTCCATTTACTTCCTGGGTGACTGGCTCTCTGACTCTTCTCTCTACTGGATTATCTTTTTTTCCCCTCCTTTCCACACTTCCATTTACAACTAGGAGACAGAACGGGGTTTCCCCTATTACTGGGAGCTGGAGGAAGTTAGCACTGTGCATTTTTAAATCCCCTCCGGGTTCTGGCAGGTGCACCCTCTCAGCATAACATGTTGCTCCTGGCTGAGAATCACTGCCCCACGCCAGCACTGGCAGCTCATGCCTGTAATCCTAGCTACTCAGCAGGCTGAGATCTGAAGATCCTGGTTCAAAGCTAGCCTGGGCAGGAAAGTCCATGAGACTCTTACCTCCAATTAACTACACCCCCCCCCCAAAAAAAAGCCAGAAGTGCAGCTGTGGTTCAAGTGGTAGAGCACTAGCTTTGAGGAAAAGAAAAAAAAAAAAGCTCAGGGACAATGTCCAGGCCCTGAGTTCAAGCCCCAGGACTGGTGCAAAAAAATTTTTTTGGCTGCTCCAGTGTGTAGTCAATATACCCTGTCCTTCTCTCTCAGACTACTCAACAGTATGGAATGGTCTCAGGTCTACCTCTTCCTTCCTTCTTCCATGCTCAGCTCCATTTCATTACTCTCTCTGCAGAACCACCCTCCTGAGCTTAGCTTGCTCAGCCTCCACTTACCACACTGCCCATGTCCCTGTCCTGGTAGCAGTCCCCTCCCCTTCCAGAGGACCTAGGGCTCCACAGCCAGCCCATGAGAATGAAGACTGGGGTCAGAGCCAGGTGCATCTTCCTGCTTGAATCCTAAAAGGGTAAGAATTGATATGTGGGGCCCTGTCCATCAGGATACCTGCACACACACACACACCCATTCCTGTCCTTTCTTCCCCAAAGGCAAGCAGGAATCAGCTGAAGGACAGTCATGTTTCCTGAACCCAAGACTTCATGACCCTGCCTAAGTGACATCTAATTTGGCCACCACCCCTCCTGTCCTGGGAGCAGGTATAGATTCAGACTGTGATTAGCTCTCCGAGTAACCAAATATTTTCCCCTTCTCAGTTCTGTGGAGCAAGCCCTGGAGAAACCAGCCTTCATGGTCTGCTCATTACGCATGCCTATTAAATAGTCATTCTCCCCACTGTGGCCATTAATATTTTTATTGTTCATCCAGAATTAGAAATCTAGTTCTCTCCCCAGCCAGAAGGAACATAGAGGAGAAGCCAGAGGGAGGGTCAGGGCATGGCCTCATGTAGTCAGACTCCAGTGAGACTGGAAGGGCTTGGGCCAGAAAGGATTTCTAGGCCAGGTGTGGCCCTCAGAGCCCTAGCTTCTGGGGATAGGATCCCTGGGAACTCATCTTTTCTCCTGAATTCTGGCCTGTCTGAGAGTCTTCATAGGTAGATAGTTTCTCAGTTCTCCACCTGTCTTCCTGGATCCTGAATACTCAACACAAGATGGCTAGTAAGCATAGATTCCTGATTGAGCGGCTGGCCCCAAGCCTGTACCATGTCCAGCACAGAACGCCTCTAATTCCTGGACGATGTGTAACAACATTCAGCTCATTGCAGACATCCATACCTGTGGAGGTTACCTAGATTTTCTTAATGATTCTAGAAAATAGGGCTCTCACCTATCCTTTGGAGTTGGCAAATGCAGATTTAAAAAGGTTAGCACAAAGCCAGGCATCAGTGGCTCATGCCTATAATCCTAGCTACTTAAGAGGCTGAGATCTGAGGATCAAGTTTCAAAGGCAGCCCAGGCAGGAAAATCTGTGAGACTCTTATTTCCAATGAATCACCAAAAAGCTGGAAGTGGAGCACTAGCCTTGAGCATAAAAGCTAAGGAATGTGCCTAGCCCCTGTATCAAAAAGAAAAAAAAAAAAAAAAAGTTTGGTACAATGGCTACTACCAGTAGCTAGGGACTTTGGAAACCTTAGCAATATTTGACATGCCACACTAAGCTTGTTTGCCTCTTCTCCCCAGATATTCCATGGCCTGTCTTACTCTCTCAATTCATGCCACTTTTCCTGCCTGGGCTGGCTTTTAACTATGATCCTCAGATCTCAGCCACCCTGAGAGCTAGGATTACAGGCATGAGCCACTGGCACGCAGCACCTGGATTTCTTTAATATCCCTAGTATCTCATAGGCCATGCTGTGCCTAGTTTCTTGTGTGTGGGTGTTTTTATTCTGCCACCAGAAGGCAGTCTAGAGGCCTGTGGGTGTACTTCTCTATCACACTAACAGCATGTATTCACTGGGCCACTGTCAATATACTTAGAGTCCTCTTGGTCATCAAAGGACTGTGAAGTAAGGCCAAGCATGTGAGGCTGAGGCATGGTAGAGGCTGGAGCCTTGAGGAAAAATTTGAGACTGGCCAGTAGTCCAACAACCAGTATTTTTAATTTTTAAATATTTTTTTACTGGTTGACTTTTTTTTTTCCAGTATTGAGCTTTGAGCTCAGGCCTTTGAACTTGCTAGGCAGGAACTCTACTGCTTAAGCCAGGTTGCCACCATTCTTGCAGGGAGAGGGGCAAGTAAATGCTGAATAGATACACATGTGGAAGAGGCGATCATGTAGTGATCAATACTATGAAGCTCAGTACCACACAGGAAGGAAGAGACAGCAAGGATACATGGGGAGGGGGCTGGGACACATTTTCAAGCAGAAAGTCATCAGGGGTCAATGGCTTATGCCTGTAATCTTAACTAGTCAGGAAACTGAGAGCTCAGAATCATGGGTCGAAGCCAGCCCAGGCAGTAAAGTCTGTGAGACTATTATCTCCAATAAACCACTAGAAAACCGGAAGTGGCCCTGTGGCTCAAGTGGTAGAGCGCTCGTCTTGAGCTGAAGAGTGCAGGGACAGTGCCCACGACTGCCAAAAAAAAAAAAAGAAGGAAGGAAGGAAGGAGGAATCCCACCTCAAGATAGTACAGAAAAGAAATAGCAAAGTAGGGACAAGACCATCTGATGTTCTTACCACTAGGAGAGCAGTTGAAATTGTGCTACAAAAAGGAAACAAACCTAAAGAGAATTGTTTACTGCCTTTTAGAAATTTAGAGTGGACTTGGTTTAATTAAATGTTTTTTTTTTGTTTTTGGGAGGTTTTTTTGGGTCCCGTCATGGGGCCTGAACTCTGGGTCTGGGTGCTGTCCCTCAGCTCTTCAGCTCAAGGCTAGTACTCTACCACTTGAGCCACAGTGCCACTTCTGGCTTTTTTTTTCTGCTGAGGAATCGAATCCAGGGCCTCATGCATGCAAGGCAAGCAAGCGCTCTACCACTGAGCCACCTTCCCAGCCCCTAATTTTTTTTTTTTTAAATCCAGTGCCAGGAATGTAGTGAGCATTGAATTAAAAATTAGGAACTAAGCCAAGCGCTGGTGGCTCATGACTGTAAGCCTACTCAGGGGGCTGAGATCTAAGGACCATGGTTCAAAGCCAGCCAGGGCAGAAAACTGGAAGTGGCGCTGTGTCTTGAGTGGTAGAATGTTTGCCTTGAGCTGAAGAGCTCAGAGTTCAAGCCCAAGGACCAACAACAACAAAAAAAAAAAAAAAAAAAATAGGAACTAGTGCTGTAGTTCACACCTGTAGTCCTAGCAACTCACTCAGGAGACTGAAGTTGGAAGATTTTTGAGCCTGGAATTTCAAGACAAACCTGGGCAACATAGCAAGACCACCTTATTGTAAAGAAGAAGAATAATGATAACAAGAACAACAACAATAATAAATAATAGTAATAGACACTGAGATATAGCCCAACAGTAAAGCATTTACCTAGCCTGCATGAGGTCCTGGGTTCTATCCCAGAGATTAGAAAGAAAATATGCATAAACAGTAAGAGACCCTGAGCTTATATTAAGGCAAGTCTTTGAACAAATGAATTTGAACATGAAATTGGTAGAAGAGTTGGGACTTCCCTCCTGGGCTCCTACCGTAAGTGTGCTGTCTCTAATTGACCCTTTATCCCATCTTATTGCTATGACTGCTGTGTTTGTTTCTTCCCTAGAACCAGAGCTCCTTGAGGGTAGGGAGGACTGAAACTGTCTCCTGGGTTTGCCACCATCAACCCAGCACCCCACACAGCAGAAGCTCAATAAATGCTACATGTGTGGGCAAACAGGAACAAATGAGTGGTTTGGAGTTTCTTTGCCTAGAGATCTTCAAAGCAGGGCCGACAACCATCTTCTCTGCCCTATCCAAAGACAGCATTCACCTGCCCAAAGGCTGAGGGCTGTGCCCGATGCTTTCCCAGAGTAACTCAGCTTCTGTAATTAGATCGTACCACGAAACCAGTTCTAGGATCTTTTCTTTCCTTGTCCAAGCTTTTATTGACCGTCTGCCATAGCTGTAGCACTAGACTATTGTTCTTTGCATCTGTGATCCTATTCTAGTCTTTCATTCCATGACTCCATGTTGACATAAGATGTGGTGCAGTATCTCTTTCACTCCAAGGCCAGGTTAGCCAAGGCAGATGGAGAGGACTGGCCATTGTCTATGCTGAATGGACACGCTGGCACAATGGGCCTACCTGTGTTAGTACGTCACAACACCCAGTCTCATTCCATCTCCTCCCCAGCTAATAAAACATGGCATGTTTTAGTGCCCAAACCCATGGCCTATTAATAGGTATGAAAATCTCCAATGACTTCATGCTTCCTCCTCTCTCTCTCTCTCTCTCTCTCTCTCTCCCACTCATCCACCTGTTCAATTGAACTGGTTTGGAGTCAGGCATTCCCATACCTAGCTTTTGACTTTGATGATATGTCTTGGGCAGGTGAGTTATTACCTCTCTAGGAGCTCAGAGTAGTTTATTGTTTGTGTGTTTTCTTGTTTATTTATTTCCTTCCTTCCTCTCTCTCTTCCTTTGTTTTGTTGTTCCTTTCTTTCCCTTCCTTCCTCTCTTTCTTTCTTTTCTGGAAACAGTTTCACTACATTCTCCATGCTGGCCTCCAACTGAGAATCCTCCTGCTTCAGTCTCCAAAGTGGCTGGGATTACAGAAATGTGCCACCATGATTGGTTTCAAAGTAGTTTCCTATTCTGTAAAATGGAACTAAGAATCTGTTGTATTGAACATTTACTGGGCTGAGTACTAGGAGAGAAGAAATACAAGGCCCTAGCCCTGCTCTCAGGATGCAGATACTTCATAAGGACAGAAAAGCATGGAAGCAACATAAAGCTGGGCATTGTGACTCACATCTGTACTCCCAAAAGTCCAAGAGCTAAGGCTGGAGGATCATGAGTTCAAGTCCAGTCTGGGCTACCTATAGAGACTATATCCATAGATCAATCGACTGATCCATAGATAGATAAATAGACTGAGATAGATAGATAGATAGATAGATAGATAGATAGATAGATAGATAGATAGATAGATAGATAGATAGATAGATAGATAGATAGATAGATAGATAGGAGAAGAAAGCAAGCAGCATAATGCTAAGTCCTAGCCATATTTCAGCTTCAGGCTTTCTGTTTTGTTTTCTCACTTCCTCTCTCCTTTAAGAATTTTGGTTCTTGGGGCTGGGAAGGTGGCTCAGTGGTAGAGCGCTTGCCTTGCATGCCTGAGACCCTGGGTTCGATTCCTCAGTACCACATAAGCAAAAAGCCGGAAGTGGTGCTGTGGCTCAAGTGGTAGAGCACTAGCCTTGAGCTGAAGAGCTGAGGGACAGTGCCCAGGCCCAGAGTTCAGGCCCCATGACCGGACCCAAAAAAAAAAAGAATTTTGGTTCTTTTAGCTGGGTGCTTGGTGGCTCATGCCTGTAATCTTAGCTACCCAAGTGGTTGAGATCTAAGCATCACACTTCAAAGCCAAACTGGGCAGGAAAGTCCATGAGACTCTTGTCTCCAATGAACCACCAGAGACCCAGAATTGGAGGTGTGGCTAAAAATAGTAGAGCACTAGCCTTGAGTATAAGAGCTCAAGGACCATGCCCAGGCTCTGAATTCAAGCCATGACCAACAAATAACAAAAAAGAATTTTCTCTTTCTTTTCCTTCCTTCCTTCCTTCCTTTCTTCCATCCTTCCTTCCTTTTTTATTTCTCTTTCTTTCTCTTTCTCTTTCCTCCCTTCCCTCTTTCTTTCTTTCTTTCTTTCTTTTCTTAAACTGAAGGCCTGGGTGCTGTCCCTGAGCTTCTTTGGCTCAAGGCTAGTGTTCTACCATTGAACCACAGGCTCTACTTCTGGCTTTTTAGTGGTTAATAGGAAATAAGAGTCTCATAGACTTTCCTGGCAATGGTTTTGATTTTCTTTGCCTTTCCCCAACTAGCTTTATCTCACTGAATTGGCAGGTTGTAAGGGCTAGTGCGAGGACCCCCACACACACCTCCCTGCCACCCAGGGACCCCCCCTCCCCCCCCCCCCCGTGTACCAGTCCTTCCCTCCTGGACATAGTTCCAACAGAGGAGGAAGGATTTCAGATATGAACTCCCCAGCCTGGTGCCAAGACCAGCTGGAATTCCCCCTAACTTGCCCATCCATCAGTATCCCCTGTTCTCCTGCTTCTAATCCCTTCTCTGCAAACTTTTCAATCTGCTCTCTGAGGCCCAAATCTGCTGTTTATTAATGGCCTTTCATAAAACACATTATATATGCAATATGGCTTAGGAATTGTATTTGTGCCAGGCTCACACAAATAAAGACTAATATAGTTCGTTAAAATCAAAGTTGTTAGTACAGCATAGATCAGAGTTCAAATCCAGTCTTGTAATTATCTCTTGCATGACCTTTCCTGAGTCACTGTGTCTCTCCAGCCCCTGCTCCTCTCTTTCTCAGAAAGGTAGTAATCATAGGTTATTGTGAATATTAAATGAGAGCTTACGCCAAGCAACAGTGACTCATGCCTGGAATCCTAGCTACTCAAGAGGCTGAGATCTGAGAATCAAGGTTTCCTGTGCAGGAAAATCTGTGAGACTCTGAACAGTAATCAACCAGCAAAAAGCCAGAAGTAGAGCTATGGCTCAAGTAGTAGAGTACTAGCCTTGAGTGAAAAAGCTAAGGGACAGGGACTACTAGGCCCTGAGTTCAAGCCCCAGTATAAGCACAAGAAAGAGAGAGAGAGAGAGAGAGAGAGAGAGAGAGAGAGAGAGAGAGAGAGAAAGAGAAAGAGAGAGCGAGAGAACTTGATCTAAAGAGTATTTGAAAACATTACCCTATAACAAGTGCCTATTTAAAACAAACAACAAAAAGAACCTAAACAGCTGCAAGAATGTAACTGTACACAATGGAATAATACTGAGCATTTCAGCTTGACTTTCCCAAAACTAGAGTCTGAGCCAAAAATCCACATGAAATATTTGTTAAAACATGATGAGGAGGGCCTGGGAAGGGGGCTCAGTGGTAGAGCGCTTGCCTTGCATGCATGAGGCCCTGGGTTCGATTCCTCAGCACCACCTAAGCAGAAAAAGCTGGAAGTGGTGCTGTGGCTCAAGTGGTAGAGCACAACTTTGAGCTGAGAAGCTGAGGGACAGTGCTCAGCCTTGAGTTCAAGGCCTTCAACAACAACAACAACAACAACAAAAGTGGTGATGGAGTAGAATGACAAAGAGGGACCTAGAAGAGAAGCGACCAAGCAATGGGTGGACCGGACAGACTCATGGAGGGCAGCTTCCAGGCCAGGGCTTCAAGAATGGATGCTTGCACATTTATCAGTCATTGGACAAGGCCTAGGGGTGGGATGGGGAGTGTGGGAAAGGCGGGGAAGGTGTGAGGATGTGGAAGAGAAAAACTTCAGGGAATTCCAAACTCAGCAGCAGAGCAGGAGCATGAGATGAGATGCAGGGAGTGTACGACAATTCGGGTGTCAGTAGGCACAGAAAGTATTAAAGGTTAGGAAGAAAAGAAATATGCAGAACGCAGTCCCCATGGTGGCCTGTGAGGAGAAGACAGCCAGGAATTCATCATTGCTCTGAAGTGGTGCAGGGCTGGGGGTGGGGACGGACAGTGGTACATGAAGAAGCATCCCAGAGAAGCAACTGGCTGAGGGATCCTTCCTCCCGGTCTTGTGGTACCCTCCTCCCGAACCTTCCTCAGTGATCCAACTCACAGTGACTCTCCCTTGAACTCCTGGCATTTACTGTCAAGGCCATTACTTTGGTGCTTATTCATATAACTATTTAGTCATTCAGCCTTACTGCCCATGATGGTATTTAATTGCATGTAAATCTTATCTCTCCTGGTTTCATTTATCAACTTTCTGCCAGTGGAAACGGCCAATTTTTATTTTTTATTTTATTTTTTGCCAGTCCTGGGGCTTGAACTCAGGGCCTGGGCACTGTCCTTGAGCTTCTTTTTGCTCAAGGTTTGCACTCTACCATTTGAGCCACAATGCCACTTCTGGCTTTTTCTGTTCATGTGGTACTAAGGAATCGAACCCGGGGCTTCATGCATGCTAGGCAAGCACTCTACCACTAACCCACATTCCCAGCCCATAAGCCACATTTCCAGCCCTAAATTTTTACTCTTTATATATTTTCCCATGGCTTCTGACATTGGTGGACATAAAGATATGAGTAAATGAATGAATGAATGAACAAATATTTGGATCTCATCTGCTTTATGGTCTATTATCTATACTACCTCTAACAATAACCAGAAGATCCCAAGTGTTAAATAATTATTCTATCCTGGATTCATATCACAATTTTGGGAGTAGTACTAGAGTTTGAACTCTGCCTAGAGCTTTCTAGGCAGGTACCTACCACTTAAGCCATATCTCCAGCCTCATATTATAATTACAAGATAAATGTTATCAAAGCTACAAATATTAATGAATAGATATAAGGAAACTTTGGTTGAAACACATTTTTATTTGCCACTCCTAGGGCTTGAACTCAGGAACTGGGCACTGTCCCTGAGCCTCTTTGTGCTCCAGGCTAGCACTCTACCACTTGAGCCACAATACCACTTCCAACTTTTTCAGAGTAGTTTATTTGTGATAAGAGTCTCATAGATTTTCCTGCCTGGGCTGGCTTCCAACTGTGATCCTCAGAGCTCGCCTCCTGAGTAACCAGGATTATAGGCATGAGCGCAGGCATGAGGCATGGGCACCCAGCTTGAAACACTTTTTTTTTTTTTCTGAGTAGATATTGAACTCAGAGCCTCCTCTATCACCTGGGCTATACCTGAAGCTCATAAAATGGCAGATTTGTATTCCTATCAGCTTTTGGTAGCTCCTGACAAGCTCCATGGTCAGGCTGAGTGAGCAAGAAATTCATAAGGTGGTACACGTATATCTGGAAATGGGTTCCCTTAATCTACCCACACATACCCTTGGGAAAGATAGCAGAGACCAAAGATATGAAATCAAAAGCCTTTAAAGAAAGACCTAGCATATTTTCTTGTTCTTCAGCAGAGGTCCCAGAAGTGAAAAAACATGGGTCTTTCATATTCCTTTCCCCACCCTCCCACACCCCATGAGAATGAATCCATGTGACCTCTGTTTCATTTCTTTTTTTCTTTTTTTTTTTTTTTTTTTTTGAGTCCAGTCGTGGTTGAACTCTGGGCCTGGGCGCTGTCCCTCAGCTCTTCAGCTCAAGGCTAGCGCTCTACCACTTGAGCCACAGCGCCACTTCCGGCTTTTTTTCTTTTTGCTTATGTGGGAATCGCTGGGGAATCGCATTCAGGGCCTCATTCATGCAAGGCAAGCGCTCTACCACTGAGCCACCTTCCCAGCCCCCTCTGTTTCATTTCCATCCCTTTCAGCTGAGCCCCACAATCCATTGGCACTCTATCTAGGCAAGACAGGAACTCAAGTTACTTCTAATTTAGAGCTTAGAGGACGGCATCTGAATATATAAAAAGATAAGCACTCGTAAAGAAGTAGCCTAGAGTTAAAATTAAGAAACCATGGTTTTTATTTTTCCAATTCATGGAAGCACCGTCATTGGCAACAGATGAATTCCAGCCAATGGCCACTAGATGGCAGCAGTGAATACAATGTTGCCGAGCCTCCCTGGCATTACCACGTTGGGGAAGGGGGTCTGGGGAAGAAGCACAGGTGAGGTAGGAGTGTGTGCTTTTGTGGTCAGAGAAAGGAGGAAGAAGGTGAGAAGCTGAAAATGGGTCGCCAGAGGAACGGACAGTATTAAGGACACCATCTGAGTTCAGAGTACAATTGAGGGAATGAGGAAGGGAATTCGACAAAACTGGAACAATTTTAAGGGGAAGCAGAAGGGTAGAGGTGAAGTTGGGGGCACTCTGCCTGGAGGCCCAAGTCACCTGCAGTGGGGGGGGAGTCCTCATTATCTGTATTCTTCCTGGGGTGGGTCGAGGTCTGGCTCTTCCTGAGAACCATGGTCCACCTCTGGGGCAGGAGGCCATGGGTTTTCTGGAGGCTGAGGCCCTGCTGGCCAGGGGTCATCAGGCTTGGGAGGTTGAGGAGGTTCAGTGCTAGGGGGTTCAGGGGGCCAGACACCAGTTGTAGATACATCTCTCCAGGGACGGTTAGGGCCTGGAGGTGGAGGGTCTTCAAAGAGGGGGGGTGCCCCTGGCCAGGGGTCACCAGGGATTGGGGGACCCTGAGGCAGTATGGGGGAGCTCTCCTCCTCTGTAGGCTCTGTGGGTGGGGTAGGGAGTTGGTCCCCACTGCCTGAGATGCCTGTGGAAGAGGAAGGAAAAATGGTAAGAGATGGTGAGGGCGACTTCCCTCCTCTCTGGGAGGGACACAGCCTGAGCAGACACGATGAACAAAGCTCAAAGTGACATCCCATATTCCCTGTAAACATTTCCCAAATATACCCCAGCAATGTTAAGGTGACGTTGAAACCCTGGACTGACTGAACCATTCAGTTGACCTACTTTAAGAAGCCTGGAAACCCACCAAATAAGCTCCATTTAAATGTGGCTGGGAAACCCCACCAACACCCCCTTCTACCAGACTCATCTGCACCCAACGTGGTCTACACCTTGATCCCATGCAGCATGTAGACCCACTCCACAGCAACCCCACCACTGTGAACAGCCCCACACACTTGAACATTGAGATTGTCACCCGGCTCCCCCTGCGCCAAACAAAGCTCTTGCCCAGAACCCCTCCATTCCTGAGCACCTCCAGTTCAACCCTGTCCTTCTTTGTGGCCACCTTCACTAAGTAAAAGATGGGTCATCTGGGCCATGTCCATCCCGCCAAATACACTCCTGGCCTCTCCCCGGCTCACCTGCGGCACACAGACAAAGGACCAAGAGTCCCAGCAACTTCCAGTTAAGCATCATGGCTGTCCACTGGCCCCCAAAGGTGGGGTGCACTGAGTCTAGGTGCCTGGGAACCCCAAGAGGATTTATAGGGGAGGAGGGAGAGGAGGAAGTCAGTCTTGGGGGGAGGGGCCAGACCAGTGACCAAGGAATCCCATCAGAACCTAACTGGTTGAACCCGTTTGGAAGGCCCTAGCTAATGTAGCATGGCGTCTCTCATTTTAGTCCCCCAGCCCTGTACCCAACTGCCAGCTCTCCCCTATCAATGACCCAGACCCTGAGTCACCCCACCTTTGTTTTTACACCCTGTCTACCCACACCCCACAGCAACCAATTCATCTCCATAATCACAGGGACATACATCTACCTTTCATCTGGATCTCTTACCTATTGAAGCCAAAAAAAATGGGGGCAAACCCTGCGTGGGGAAGCACCATTAATTACAGGGCAGCAGGCAGGACGCCAAAGCTGGGGGGGGGGCGCTTTTGAAACCTGGGATGTTAGTGAGGCAGTGTGAGCTAGCACTCCAGCCTCAGCCCCTCACCCTTATCTTGGGGGGCTGGTGGGGGGAGGGGTTGACTTCTTACTTAGCCTGGCACTTCCACTCCCTAGGGACCAGGCGTGCTGCTGGCTGGCTCACAGGCCCTCTTCCGTCATAAGGGGACTCCCAAGCAGTGACGCCCAAGTTATTCCACCCAGGACCCACCCTGGCGTGACTACGGAAGAAGAAGGAGACAAAGGTTTCCTAGTTTCCTCTCCCCACACAGAGCTGGTTGCACCAGGTCTAGCCCAGAGGCTGGGAAACAAGGAGTTGCGCCATGGGTAACCCCAGGACCCCCTCCCCTTCCCAGCCCCATTTTGGTCCAGGGCCCAGTTCTATGTTCCCTCCTCTTAAGTCTGAGCACACTTGTGCCTCAGAGCTCCTCCTAGAATGCAGTTCCTCCCCAAGTGTTCCCACTCAGCCAGCATCTCTCAGTGACACTGATGTCATATTCCTGGCTCCTGTGGGGACCAACATCCCTTCCCTCACTACCCCACCTGCAATCCCCCATTCCAGCCACAGACCACACCTCACCCCAACCTCCTCCACTCTTCTGCTCTTCCTCCCTCACACCACCTGTAAAATGCAAGTCAGAGCAGGGCACTGGTGGCTCACACCTGCAATCCTAGCTACTCAGGAGGCTGAGATCTGAGGATGGCAGTTCAAAGCCGGCCTGAGCAGGAAGGCCCATGAGACTCTTATTTCCAATCACAGAAAAAGCCAGAAGTGGCAGTGTGGTTTAAATGATAGCCTTGAGCAAAATGAGCTCAGAGACAGCACCCAGGTCCAGGATTCAAGCCCCAATACTGCTCCCCCACCCCAAATGCAAGTCAGATCACCTTGCTCGCCTTAGTATATGTTCTATTAACTTGGAATAAAACCCAAACTCCTTGCACTGGTCTTTTCTTCCCAACATCACCCACTAAGCCCTCCTGGCTCAGCACAAGGTCCCCTCATCTAATGCTACCAAATTCTTTTCCTTGCCTCACTCTACCTTGCTAGCACTGTCAAGGGGCCTCTTATTTGTCCTGAGGTGCTTATTTTTGTTTCCCATTAGAATGTAGGTGCCTGGGCTCAGAGGCGTGGCCCATCCATCACTGTGGGAATATTTAACTTCCTGCTCCTGGCATTCATCATCTTTCAGAGGAGAGTTTAAAGCTGGGAAGCTAGGTGCTGGTGGCTCACATCTATAATCCTAACTAATCAGGAGGCTGAGATCTGAGGATTGTCCAAAGCCAACCAACACAGGGAAGTCTATGAGACTCTCATCTCCAATAAAACCACCAAAAAAAAAAACAAAAACAGAAGTGGAACTGGGACCCAAGTGGTAGAGCACTAGTTTTGAGCAAAAGAAGCTCAGGGAGAGCACGTAGGCCGAGTTCAAACCCCAGGACCAGCAACAATCAATCAATCAATTGATCAAATAAAGAAACACCAAGTAGACTAGCTAGGAAAGGGGTGTGGAAAGAGGTACCACCAGAGTGGCTATGGAGGGCCACTTGCAGAGCCCCAGGAAGATGGCTGCATGCCTCTGAAGCCAACATTTCAAACCATGGCTCTACCACAATCATCTTTATTTAGTGCCAGAGAATTCAGACATGGTGGAGGCTGATGTCCCCAAGGCTGGATCGTGATGAGGGCTGGACTGCCCTCACCCCATTTCTCCTGGATCCTTTTATCCTCCTGGGGATCCAGCCCCAGGCTGGCTTCCCTCTGAGTTCTACTGCTTAGCTGCTTAGCTGCTCAGCCGTGGACTGGAGCGGGAGAGTTCTGGTTGTCTCCTTCACAAATGGCTTCCTCTTTGGAGATGGACTCACTTAGACCCTGTAGGTTATCAAGCAGGAGAGAGAGGGACCCTGGGAAAGAAGACACCAAGGGACAGATGTCAAGGTGAGAGAAGGCTCTGGACTGTGCATAGGATGGGAGGGTCTAGGGTAAGTAGGGATAACAAAGGCTGAGGGGCCTTTTTTTCCTCCTTTTTTTCCCCCTTGTTAACAATATGGGGATTTGAACGTCAAACTTCACATTTGTTTGGCTTCCTTGCTCAGTTAGTGCTCTACTACTTGAGCTAAGCCTCCAGTCTGGCTTTTTTTATTTTTTTATTTTTTTGTCGATGGTGGGCCTGAACTCTGGGCCTGGGTGCTGTCCCTCAGCCCTTCAGCTCAAGGTTAGCACTTGAGCCACAATGCCACTTCCGGCTTTTTCTGCTGGCCTAAAACCTCAATCTCCAGAATTCAGCCTGCAGAGTAGCTAGATTACAGGCTGGAGACTCCTGATTGCCCCTACCCCTTCTGCTTAGCCCATTACCTTTTATGGATCCCCTGGTGGGCAGGGCGGTGGCTGAAGGTGCAGATGCTGTGGATCCTAAAGGCCAGGGGCTGGACTCCACAAACTTCTTATCCAATATGGAGGGAAAAACCGCCAACAGCCGCTGCTGCTTGTAATGGGAGAGGAGACCCTCTTGCTGCAAGGTGGCCTGGGAAGGAGAGGTTTAAACGCCACCTAGCCCCAGCAGAGCCTCCCCCCCCCCCTGCTTCCCCCTCTTTACCCAGCAACCAGTCTACGTGGGCTCTGGTCTGTTATCTCCTACCATCATGAGGTTCTTGTCCCTCTCCAGCTCCTGCACCCTTCGAGTCAGCCTCTCCCCTTCTTCCTTCCGGGCCTCATCCTGCAGACGTCTGAGTTCCTGGTTCCGCTCCTTTTCCCGGGTGGCTTTGCGCTGGATCTGGCGCAGGGAGACCACTACAGAAAAGTCAGGTAAGTGCGGGAGCCATCTACCGCAAAACTGAGACTGGAATGCAGGTCAGGAACACTGGCTCCCAGCTTGGAAATGACTCTGCTCTCAGTATCTTCTTGGTACAGTGGACAGGGTGAGCTGATATCAGCTCCAAGGACCCGGTCCATCTTCCGAACCTCTACCCTTGTAAAATGAATGTACTGGTGGCTTATGCCTATAATCTTAGCTACTTAGGAAGCTGAGATCTGAGAATCCAAGTTCTAAGCCAGCCTGGGCAATAAAGTCCTTCTCATTTTCAATTAACCATAAGAGCCAGAAGTGGTTCTTGTGATAGAGTGCTAATTTTGAGTGAAAAAGCTAAGGGACAGAGCCTAGGCTCTTAGTTCAAGCCCTAATACCAGCAAATAAAAAAAAAAAAAAAAAGACCAGAGATAACTTAAAATTATATTAATGAGGGACTTAAGCTGTAGGTAGAGCACCTGCCCACCAAGCAAGAAGCCCTGAATTCAAAGCCTAGTACTGAAAAAAAAAAAAAAAAGAATGTGTAGAAGTGGCACTGTGGCTCAAGTGGTAGAGTGCTTGTCTTGCTTGAGCTGAAGAGCTGAGGGACAGTGCCCAGGCCCAGAGTTCAAGCCCCACAACTGACAAAAAATAAAAATAAATAACATCAAAAATGAATGTGTGGCCAGGTGCCAGTGGCTCATACCTGTAACCCTAGCTATTCAGGAGGCTGAGATCTAAGGATCAAGGATTGAAGCCAGCCTGGGCAGAAAAGTCCGTGAGACTCTTATCTCCAATAACTACTCAGAAAAAGCTGGAAGTGGTGATGTGGCTCAAATGATAGAGCATTAGCCTTGAGTAAAAGAGCTCAGGGACAGCAACAAGGCCCTAAGTTCAAGCTCCACAACCGAAAAAAATAAAAAAAATAAAAATAGAAAATAAATGTGTGAGGAAATAAATG
The DNA here is from genome assembly GCF_024711535.1 of Dipodomys merriami. NCBI lineage: Eukaryota > Metazoa > Chordata > Mammalia > Rodentia > Heteromyidae > Dipodomys > Dipodomys merriami. Next base: position 11,659,206 of record NW_027202937.1, on the reverse strand, counting down.
AGAGAGCAAATGCAGCAAATGGTAACTGTCCTATCTACTTGAATTATATAAATGAGTGGTCACTAATTATGTGACTCTAACTCATCCAGGTGTTTGAAGATTGTGTTTAAGGGGAAGCTGCTAATGATGGGGATCCTGATGGCATTTGTTGAAAGGTGGTGACTGGATCTGCACAGTCCAGAGGCTCTGCAACTCATCATACAACTAGCCTTTTTGCGGGGGTACTCTGGCTTGAACTCAGGGCCTGGCGCTTACTAAGCTTGCTTGCTCAACAGGTATTTAGCCACACTTACATTCTACTTTTTACTGGTTAACTGGGGATGGAGTCTCCCAGACTATTCTGCACAGGCTGGCTTAACCCAAGAGCCAATGGGTCTCAGCCTCCAGAACAGCCAGGATTATAGGTGTGACCCAGCAACACCTAGTTCACATACTGTTTCTTGATCTGCTTCTTACTACAAGAGAATTCATTTGTGTCGTCCCTCCATTTATTAACTTGCATGCTTCAATAAAGACCTTTAAAAATAATAAGGACCAGCTGGGAAGGTGGCTCAGTGGTAGAGTGCTTGCCTTGCATGCATGAAGTCCTGGGTTCGATTCCTCAGCACCACATAAGCAGAAAAAGCCAGAAGTGGCATTATGGCTCAAGTGGTAGAGCGCTAGCTTTGAGCTGACCTGCTGAGGGACAGCGCCCGGGCCCAGGGTTCAGGCCCCATGACCAACAAAAAAAAAAAAAAATAGGGGCCATACTGGGAATGTGGCTTAGTGATAAGAGTGCTTGCCTAGCATGCACGAAACCCTGGGTTCAAGTCCTTAGTATCACATACACAGAAAAAGCCAGAAGTGGCATTGTGGCTCAAGTGGTAGAGTGCTAGCCTTGAACACAAAGAGGCTCAAGAACAGTGCCCAGGCCCTGAGTTCAAGCCCCAGGACTGGCAAATAATAATAGTAGTAGTAGTAGTAGTAGTAGTAATAAGCCAAGCATCAATGTCTCACACCTGTAATCCTAACTACTCAGGAGGCTAAGATCTGAGGATCATGGTTCCTGCCTGGACAGGAAAGGCCAGGAAACTCTTATCTCCAATAAGCCACCCAAAAAAAAAACAACCTGGAAGTGGCACTGTGGCTCAAGTGGAAGAGTGCTAGCCTTGAGCTGAAGAGCTGACAGCCCTCAGGCCCAGAGCTCAAGCCCCATGACTGACAAAAAATAAAATAAAATAACTAAGTAAATAATAATAGGGCCACCTCCACCCTGACCCCATCTCACCAGCCTTGGCCTGCTCCCTTCGAGCCTCATTCAGTCTCCTCTCTGTGTCTGAGAGCTGTTCCCGCAGCCGACTCTCCACCTCAGCCACTTTCTCTTGCAGAGCTGGAATCAAAGGTACAATGGAGCCAGGCGCCAGTGGTTCATGCCTGTAATCCTAGCTACTCAAGAGGCTGAGATCTAAAGATCGAGGTTCAAAGCTAGCCCAGGTGGGAAAGTGCATGAGACTCTTATCTCCAATTAACCACCAGAAAATAGGAAGCGGTGCTATGGCTCAAGTGGTAAATAAAGCGCTTGCCTTGAGCTGAAGAGCCCAGAGTTCAAGACCCACAACCAACAGAAAAACAAACAAACAAACAAACAACTCAAGCCCAGTGTCCAGGCCCTGAGTTCAAGCCTTAGGACTGGCACAAAGAAAAAAAGGCTCAATGGGGAGCATCAGGAGGAGCTCCCACCTCCACAGCAGCACCATGCCCATCCCACACCTTGTCCGTAGATCTCTTGCTGCTGGGTCAGCTCCTGCCGGAGACTGGCAGCTTCCTTGGTACTCTCCTGCTGGCTCTGACGAGCTGCTTCCAGCTGCAACCCCACGCTAGCCAGGGACTCCTGGGTACGCTGTAGCTCCTGCTCCAGCTCCTGGGCCACCTTGTTCAACTGCTGACACTCTGCCTCCCCTAGGAGGGAGACATTATTCTCCTCAGATCTTCCATGCCTCCCATATCCCTACCCATCCACCACCCACCCATCCATCCATCCATCCACTACCTACCCATTCATCCAACCACCACCCCCCCACACAACCATCCATCCATCTACCACCCACCCATTCATACATCCACCATCCATCCATCCATCATTCCATCCATCCACCACCCACCCACCAATCTATCCATCCATCTACCATCTACCCATCCACCACCCACCCATCCATCCATCCATCCACTACCTATCCATTCATCCAACCACCACACACACACACACAACCATCCATCCATCCACCACCCACCCACTCTTACATCCACCATCCATCCATCCATCATTCCATCTATCCACCACCCACCCACCCATCCATCCACCACCCATCCATCCATCCACTACCCACCCACCCACCCATCTATCCATCCATCTATCATCTATCTACCTTCCTATCCATCCATCCATCCACCCACCACCCACCCACCCATCTATCCATCCATCCATCTACCCATCTACCCATCTACCCCCACCCATCCATCCATCCATCCACCTAGTTGTACCTTGTTCCCGGACTCGGCCCACTTCCTGCTGGATGAGATGGGCACTCAGCTGGAGCTCTGCATCTAGGCGGTCCCGTTCTTCCCGAAGCTGCTGCAACTCAAGGTTCATGTCCGAGTCTACTGAGGTTGGGGGTAAGGGTGGAGGACAACTGGGACAGAAAAGGGAAAGAATCAGAAAAACAAAAACAAAAAAAACAGCTGCATGACCACTTGAGCCTCCATCCCTTGGTTTCTTGCAGTTTAACACCTAAATGCTCCCCAAATGCACACAGCAACCCCCGCCCCCCGCCCCGACCTCAAAGTACCCAAACTTCACCTTTCCTTGCGCAGTTGAGCAAGGGCAAGTTTTCGAGCCATCAGACCTAGGAGGGATAAGGCAAAGAACAGAAATGAGTTTGCAGGGGCTGAAAGGGAAGGCGGGGGAAGAAAGGGAAATGTGATACAGGGAGTGGATGCATGGATGTGGGGCTGTAGAGCAGGCTGGGAAGAAGGCTGGAGCCAGTGGTGCCACAACTGCTCAACCTACCGCGAATGGTGTGGACCTTGCGGACGGCGTAGCTAAGTCTGTTGGCGAGACTGGGCAGCCGGTCGACTGCTTGCTCCACCTTTATCATGTTGCTCTGGAAGCACATCTGGGAGCTGGGGAAAGTATATGTCACTGAGCCTCCACCCTCACCTCATCCCTAAAGGACCTGTGGGGCCTTCTGCAAATATCTCTATGTACTGTTAACTGAGTGATCGAGGAGGGGAAGGGGACAGAAGTTAGGAAAAGACAAGGTGAAGCCACAGAGAGGCAAGACTTGGTGCTGGAGCTCCCCTGTAAATCAGAACCAAGCTCCTTAGGAGGAGGAAAAAGGAGAAAGGAGGAGGAGGAGGAGGAAGTGGAGGAGGAGGAGGAGGGAGAAGGAAGAAGGAAGAAGAAGAAAGGAAGAAGGAGAGGGAGAAGAAAGAGGTAGAGAGAGGAGGAGAGGAGAGGGAGAGAAAGAAGGAGAAGAAGAGGAGGAAGAAGAGGAGGAGAATCTGAAATCTGAGAGTTTGAGGCTTTAGTGACTGTTAGATAAAAATGATCCAAAGCCAGACGCTGGTGGCTCACGCCTGTAATCCTAGCTGTTCAGGAGGCTGAGATCTGAGGATCACGGTTCAAAGCCAGCCCAGGCAGGAAAGTCCGTGAAAGTCTTAGCTCAAATAAACCACTCGAAAACCGGAAGTGATGCTGTGGCTCAAGCGGTAGAGGGCTCACCTTGAGCTGAAGAGCGCAGGGACAGCACCCAAGCCCAGAGTTCAAGCCAACACCAAAAAAAAAAAAACAAAAAAAAAGATCTAGTTTCCACATCTTAAAAAAATAAGTAAATAAAAGTGGAGCCGAATGCTGGTGGCTCACACCTGTAATTCTAGTACTCAGGAGGCTGAGATCCTGAGGATCACAGATCCTCAGATTCTGGGGATCCACTCTGCTCCCAGCATTTCTGGCAGTTAATTGGACATAAGAGTCTCATAGACTTTCCTGTCATGGCTGGCTTCAACCGTGATCCTCGGATCTCCACCTCCTGAGTATCTATGATTATAGACATGAACCACTAGTGCCTGGCTCACTATTTTTTTGAGACAACTCTTAATTTTTTTTTTTTTTTGGGTCCGTTCATGGGGCCTGAACTCTGGGTCTGGGCGCTATCCTTCAGATCTTCAGCTCAAGGCTAGCACTCTACCACTTTAGCCACAGCACCACTTCCAGCTTTATTTTTGTTTATATGGTGCTGAGGAATCGAACCCAGGGCCTCATGCATGCAAGGCAAGCGCTCTACCACTGAGCCATCTTCCCAGCCCCCACAACTCTTAATATTTATCCTAGGCTGGCTTTGAACTCAAAATCCTCCTGCTGGGATTACAGGCATGAGCTACCATATCCGATTTCAACCTGGTTTTTTGGTCACTATTATGCACAAGAACTCAGGTACCCCTGGAGTGAGCCCAGAGTGTAGATTCCCTGATAGCAATGAAGAAACAATGCTCCACGTGGTTTATCAACTGGCTGTGCTAGAGCTGGACTCATATGGTTCAGTAAAACTGAGAAGTGAAACAGGCCTGCAGGGAGGGGCCAGTGAGTATCAGGGGGCAGGGCTGAAATCTCAGAGAACTGTACAAGTCTCTTCCCACAGAAAAACAATGACAAAGCTGGCAGCATAATAAAGAGCACTTTCATCAACATTTACTGTGATTCTTTTTTTGGGGGGGGGCCCAGTCGTGGGGCCTGAACTCTGGGCCTAGGCGCTATCCCTGAGCGCTTCAGCTCAAGGCTAGTACTCTACCACTTGAGCCACAGCGCCACTTCCGGCTTTTTTCTTTTTGCTTATGTGGTGCTGAGGAATTGAACCCAGGGCCTCATGCATGCAAGGCAAGCGCTCTACCACTGAGCCACCTTCCCAGCCCGTTACTGTGATTCTTACTGAAGCCATTTCCTGATAAATTCTCCAGATCATATAAAGACTCCATAACAAATCTGGCAACAACCTAGAATATTGATTACTTTAAGCCTGGAAGACTTTGGAGGTAATAAATCAATAATAAGAATTATTTCTCCTGGTTCCAAAGCAGAACTTTGTCAAAGGCTTATCTTTCTGTTCTAGAGAGACAAGGTGCTCGCAACGGGTTGAAACTGGAGAGTGCTTCCTTATAACTAGTTGAATTCCATGAAAATTAAAATGTCCCCCACCTTTTTTTTTTTTTTTTTGGAACTGGGGATGGAATCCAGGGCCTCTTGCATGCTATGGGAACACTCTACCACTACGCTACAGCTCCAGACCTGACATTTATATTATTTTATTATTATTAGTTTTGGGTTTTTTTTTTTTTTTTGCCAGTCCTGGGACTTGAACTCAGGGCCTGGGCACAATCCCTGATTTTTTTTGTGGGGGGGGGTATGGTTGTGGGGCCTGAACTCTGCATCTGGGCGCTGTCCCTCAGCTCTTCAGCTCAAGGCTAGCGCTCTACCACTTGAGCCACAGCGCCACTTCCAGCTTTTTCTGCTTATGTAGTGCTGAGGAATCAAACCCAGGGCCTCATGCATGCAAAGCAAGCACTCTACCACTGAGCCACCTTCCCAGCCCATCCCTGAACTTCTTTTGCTCAAGGCTAGCACTCTATCACTTGAGCCACAGAGCCTCTTCTGGCTTTTTCTGTGTATGTGGTACTGAAGAATCGAGCCCATGGCTTCATGCATGCTAGGCAAGCACTCTACCACTAAGCTATATTCCCAGCCTATGATATATATATATATATTTTTTTTTTTTTTTTTTTTTTTGTCGGCCATGGGGCTTGAACTCTGGGCCTGGGCGCTGTCCCTCAGCTCTTCAGCTCAAGGCGAGCGCTCTACCACTTGAGCCACAGCGCCACTTCCGGTTTTCTGGTGGTTTATTGGAGATAGGAGTCTCACGGTCTCTCCTGCCCGGGCTGGCTTTGAACCGCGATCCTCAGATCTCAGCCTCCTGAGTAGCTAGGATTACAGGCGTGAGCCACCAGCGCCCGGCTTATGATATTTATTTTATGTAGAGCTTATTTATTTTTGTGCTGATACTGGGGCTTGAACTAATAGTCTTGGACTCTCACTCAGCTTGTTTGCTCACAGTGGGTGCTCTACCACTTGAACCATGCCTCCAATCTGGAGGTTAGATGGAAATAGAGTTTCTCAGACTTTTCCACCTATGATGGCTTCAAATCTCGATCCTCAAATCTGTCTCATGAGTAGCTAGGATTACAGGCAAGAACTACCAGTATTTTAAATGAATATCTAGTGAACAAATAGGGAATAGCTTCAAATAAATAGATTAAATTTTTTTCCCAAGTACACAGGAAATGCCTATTAAAGAGAAAAAAAAAAGAAAAGAGCATGCATCCATTCACTACCCTTGAATACTTCTGAAGGTAGAGATCCTCCCCGCAGCTCTACTTAGTTCAAACTGCTACTACAAGAAGCAGGCAGGAGACCGGCCTCATTCCACAGAGCACAGTGGAATGTGCTCTGGTGTAATAGAGATGGAGTGCCCCAGGAGAAATCGGACACAGAAGCTTTCAAAAGGCCATCTCCTTCTAGCTGCCAGCTTTCTTGTCTGTCTTGCCTGAGATTCTCCAATTCCAAGGTGGCTCAGAAGCCAGGAAAGCAGCAGTGCTCAACCACGCAGCCCTCCATGGCAGATACCTGCTTACAGCACTAGTCACAAGCTTCAGCTGCTCCTCAGCCAATGCTGTCTGCTGTTGCTGCCGTCGCCTGGCCTCCTGAGCCCGGTTCAGCTCCATCTGCAAGGACTGGGAGGATGTGGTAAAGAATAAGATGCCTCTCCCATGCCTGGCACACAGACCCCTGCCAGGGGCTTCCTCACCCTCTCTAAGACTCTGCTTCACACTCAAACCTTGGCGCCCATCCGTTCCACCTCCACTTCAGCAGCTTTATCCCGAAGGGAGCCCTCCAGGATGGCCTGCTCTTGGCTCTGGGCTGTCACTTGTTCCTGAAGCTCAGCCACCTGGGAGAAGAGGAGAATTATTTAGCACAGTCTAGAGCCAAAGGCCATTGGGCCAGGATGGTGGGGGGGCGGAGGGGAAACTAGGGGTTATAGACAGGGGCAGAGATCTCTTAAGAAATGCCATAAGTTGCTGGGCACTGGTGGCTCACGCCTGTAATCCTAAACACTCAGGAGGCTGAGATCTGAAGATCGTGGTTCAAAGCCAGTCCAGGCAGGAAATTCCATGAGACTTGTATCTCCAATAAATCTCTAGAAAACTGGAAGTGGTGCACTATGGCTCAAGCAGTAGAGCACTTGCCTTGAGCTCAAGAACACAGAGACAGCGCCCAAGCCCAGAGTTCAAGCCCCACAGCCAAAAAAAAAAAAAAAAAAAAAGCCATAAGTCAGGCACTGGTGGCTCACACCTGTAATCATAGCTACTCAGGAGGCTGAGCTGAAGATTGCAGTTTGAAGCCAGCCTGGGCAAGGAAGTCTGTGAAATTCTACCTTTAGTTAGTCACCAAAAACACTGGAAGTGGAGCTGTAGCTATAGTGGTAGAGTGTTAGCCTTAAGCAAAAATCTCAAAGACGGAGCTGGGAAGGTGGCTCAGTGGTAGAGTGCTTGCCTTGCCTCATGCATGAGGCCCTGGGTTCAATTCCTCAGCACCACATAAGCAGAAAAAGCCAGAAGTGGCGCTGTGACTCAAGTGGTCAAGCTCTAGCCTTGAGCTGAAGAGCTGAGGGACAGCGCCTAGGCCCAGAGTTCAGGCCCATGACTGACAAAAAAAAAAAATCTCAGGGTCAACACCCAGGCCCTCAGTTCAAGCCCAGGATTGGCACATGCGTGCGTGTGCACACACACACACACACACACACACACAACACACACACACACACACACACACACCTTGAGGAGACAAGAACCTGGGCCTCCTGAGGACAGTTAGTCCAATTGTCCTTCCAAAAGCATGTTTCATATAGTCACACTTTGAGGAACCACCATTTGACCACCACCACCACCCCAAAGACACACACACCCTGACCTTACCATTCATCTTCAGATGGTGTCTGTCACCTCTCTAGAGAAGATAGCTCGACTATTCTACCAAAGGCTGACTCACTTCAGTCTCTGCCACATCATCTTTCACACTTTGTTTTATAACACAATTTTATAACATAATTGCTTGACATTATTCAACTGTCTGCTGAGTCTTCATTATAAATCTGAATCTCACTGAATCTGCTTTGTTCGGTGCTGTGCACTCAGCAGTGACAAACACCAACTCTTTTTTCTTTTTTGGTGCTAGCACCAGAGCTTGAACTCAAGAGGCTTGTGCTTTCATTCAGCTTTTTCATTCATGCTTGAGCTCTACCATTTCTTTTTTTTTTTTTTTTTTTGGGGGGGGGTTCAGTCGTAGGGCCTGAACTCAGGGCCTGGGTGCTGTCCCTCAGCTCTTCATCTCTACCACTTGAGCCACAGCGCCACCTCCAGCTTTTTTTTCTGCTTATGTGGTGCTGAGGAATCGAACCCAGGGCCTCCTACATGCAAGGCAAGCGCTCTACCACTGAGCCACCTTCCCAGCCCCTTGAGCTCTACCATTTCTGCCACATCTCCAATCCAACATTTTTTGATAGTTAATTGGAGATGGAGTCTCATGGACTTTTCTGCCCTGGCTGGCTTCAAACCACAATCCTCCACGTCTTAGCCCCCTGAGTAACTAGGATTATAGGCATAAACCACTGGCTCTAAATATTTTTTTGAACTGCCATCCTTGTGCACACGGTAGAATGCAGGGAGAAACACAGCCACTGACCTGGCCCTTCAGTTGCTTCATGTAATCTCTGTGCTCTATCTCCTGAGACTTAAGCTGTACCATGAGGGTAAACACCTTCTCTCGCCAGCGCTGTAGCAGGGACTTGCACTTCATAGCAAATTCATTCTCCAGGCAATCTGAAAGTTGAACCTGAAGGTAGAAAGAAAGTTGTGAGGGGCTGGGAAGGTGGCTCAGTGGTAGAGCGCTTGCCTTGCATGCCTGAGGCCCTGGGTTCGATTCCTCAGCACCACATAAGCAAAAAGAAAAAAGCTGGAAGTGGCACTGTGGCTCAAGTGGTAGAGCGCTAGCCTTGAGCTGAAGAGCTGAGGGACAGCGCCCAGGCCCAGAGTTCAGGGCCACGACCAGACCCAAAAAAAAAAAAAAAAAGAAAGGTGTGACTCCTGGAGAAGCAAAGAGAAGGTCCATGATTGTTTTTGTCTTTGCCCTGCCTGAGAAGTGAAGCCAAAGTAAGTGGAGGAGCTTGAGCTAGGCATCAGTGGCTTACACTTGTAATTCTAGTTTTTCAGGAGGCTGAGACCTACCAATCACAGTTCAAGAGCAGCCCAGGGAGGAAAGTCTGTAAGACTCTTATCTCCAATTACACACCAAAAAGCCAGAAATGGAACTGTAGCTCAAGTTCACTAGCCTTAAGCAACAAGGCTCAGGGACAATGCCTAGACCCTGAGTTCAAGCTCCAGAACTGACACACACACATAAAAAGAGGAGTTTTGGAAAAGACAGGTCCCAACAGGTTGGGGGGGGGGGGGGGGAGTGGCTCATTTATGTAATCCTAGCTACTCAGGAGGCTGACTGATAACTGAGGATCGCAATCCAAAGCCAGCCCAGGGAGGAAAGTCTGTAAGACTCTTATCTCCAATTAACCACCAGAAAACCAGAAGTGGCACAGTGGCTCCAGTGGTAGAGCGTTCACTTTGAGTTGAAGAGCTCAGGAACCTAGAGTTCAAGCTCCAAGAGTTCAAGCTCCTAGAGTTCAAGCTCCAAGACCAAAAAAGACAGAAAGACAGAAAGAAAAAAAGAAAGAAAGAAAGAAAGAGAGAGAGAGAGAGAGAGGGAGGGCTGGGAAAGTGGCTCAGTGGTAGAGTGCTTGCCTTGCATGCATGAGGCCTAGGGTTCAATTCCTCAGCACCACATAAGCAGAAAAAGCTGGAAGTGGTGCTGTGGCTCAAGTGGTAAAGTGCTAGCCTTGAGCTGAAGAGCTGATAGACAGTGCCCAGGCCCAGAGTTCAGGCCCCACGACCAGGAAAGAAAGAAAGAAAGAAAGAGAGAGAGAGAGAGAGAGAGAGAGAGACAGAGAGAGAGAGAGAGAGAGAGAGAGAGAGAGAGAGAGAAAGCAAGCAGGTGTTGCAGCAGGGACGCACAGGGAGGCCAGGCAATAACCTTAGGGTCAAGTGATGACTGCCTAAAGAGAACCATACCTTCCTGGTCAGTTCCTCCTCCTGCAGGGTGAGCATGTGCATGAGGCTCTGTACGCGCACCTGCAGCATCTCCGTGGTGGCACGGAGGCTGGTCCGCTCCTCCTCCAAGTGCTGCAAATGATGGGAGAACAGTGCCAATTAGGGCCTCCACAGCCCCCCTCTAGCAGCAGCCAGTCTGGATCCATGGACAGCACTTCCTTCCTTTCAGACCATGTACTTCCCCAAGAGCTGCCCTCATTCTGACCTGATTTCCCACAATGCCCCCTCCAGGGCTGCACCTCGACAGTCCCTCCACCTGCACAGTGTCCAGAAGCTCCTTTCGCTCAGGTTCCCATGCCTGGTCACAGACCTCCAGAGGAACTTGTTCCCCCACGTATTTCCTCAGATTCTCTACCAAGGTCACCTGGGCCGCCAAGTCTTCTTGAGTCTTGCTAAGGTAGGAGGGAAATGCGCCAGCCATCAGTGAGGCTGGAAACCTCCACGGCATCCACCACCAGTCCCCTCAACCACCCTGCCCACTTACGTCAGCTGCTTCCTCAGCAGCTCAGCCTCCTTCTGGGCCATGGCCAGTTCCTTGGCCTCTGCTGCCCTCCTGCTTTCTAGACTATTCAGAGACTTCTCCAAACCCTCGGCCTTGCTGGTCAAACTGGAAAGAGCTTCCTGATGAGCCTGAGTCAAGGAGGACAGCTGTGGAGAGAAGAGCGAGCTCATCAGGGGCCAGCTGGGCCCATATTGGAAGGCCTTCCAAACTTTCCCTCTGCTTTAGTTGTGTCACTCCATGACCACAGAGAACCACCCAACAGATCACCCAACTCTGTGACACACGGAGACCATCTTGACATCTTGTTGTCCCCACTCAATTTCAAATCCATCCACAGTTCCTCCCAAAACATCTTCAACTACCAACAATCTAAGGTAAGCCTGGACTTGCTCCTAGAGTGGTCTTCAGAATTCTTCAGTGTCTTTTTGGGGCCCTGGCCAGGTCCACTTTCTTGAGGTCCCTCCCTCATTACTTCATGCCAGCCACAATAAGTCTACTGGACATGGACTTCTCATTCTGCAGAGAGCATTCTCCCCTTCTTAGAAGGTCTCACTAGCCCTTAATCCCTCCCCATGACCTCACTCTGGCCTATCACTGTCTCAGCTTTCTGAGCACTGGTACTCAATCTGACATTCTCTTACTTCAGTATGTACTCACCATTTGCCACACCCCATGGAAAAGGATCCTCTAAGAAGGGAAGAATCTTATCTTTTCTCCCTACTTTAAGCAGCACTTGGGGCATGAGAGCCAACTAATACTGTAGGATAGGTGAGTGAGGAGGGAAAGTAGCCCCCTTGCTTCTGCCCCTGTCCTTTCCTGACTCCATACTACAATAAAGATGTGATATAAATCAAAAAGGTTTTTGTTTTTTTGTTTTTTGTTTGTCAGTCATGGGGCTTGAACTCTGGGCCTGGGTGCTGTTCCTGAACTTTTCTGCTCAAGGGGAGTGCTCTACCACTTGAGCCACAGTGCCACTTCTGATTTTCTAATGGGTAATTGGAGGTAAGAGTCTCATGGATTTTCCTGCCTGGGCTGGCTTTGAACCACGATCCTCAGATCTCAGCCTCGTGAGTAGCTAGGATTACAGGCATGAGCCACCGGCTAAAACACCAATTTTTTTAGACCTGAAAAAGCAAATCTACTCGGGTGCCAGTATAAAATTACAGAAATGGTCCCACAAGAATGGTTTGGGGTTTTGGCTTCAAGGTTCTCCTGTACTGCTCACAATGGTCTGGAAACTCCCAAGTTCAAACGATCCTCCCACCTCAGCTTCTGGAGTAGCTGGGATTACAGGTATGCACCACCACACTCAGGTCTCATAATTTTTATTTACCTATTTATTTATTTTACCAATACTGAGGCTTTAAGAGTTTGAACACAGGGGCTGGGAAGGTGGCTCAGTGGTAGAGTGCTAGCCTTGAGCTGAAGAGCTGAGAAACAACGCCCAGGCCCAGAGTTCAGGCCCCACAACAGGACCCAAAAAAATTAAAAAAAAAAAAAAAAGAGGTTGAACACATGCTCTCTGAGCTTGCTTGTTCATCAGGCATTCTACCACTGGAGCCTAGTGGCCTTATCTGCCCTGGCTGGCTTGAAACCGTGCATCTCAGGCTCCTGAGAGGATTACAGCTGTGAACCACCAACACCCAGCTCTCATCATTCTGAAGTTACACAGTTCTCAGCTGGTCCCAATGCCTTGCGCTCTGCAGCCTGCCCCCACTCCCAACCCCCCCTCACTGCGTTTGCTCAGGCCTCCATGTGGTGCCCCACCTAAGTAAGTGTTCAACAAAACCAGCTTCCCTACTAACTTATATGCCACTTGACCAGCCAACTCCTGTACAGCACAAATGTCCCCGTTCTCTTAAGTTTCTTTCATGAATTGTGTGTGTGTGTATATATATATTTTTTTTTTTTTTTTGGGTCAGTTGTGGGGCTTGAACTCTGGGCCCAGGCACTGTACTTGAGCTCTTCAGCTCAAGGCAAGCACTCGACCACTTGAGCCACAGCGTCACTTCCAGTTTTCTGGTGGTTTACTAGAGATAAGAATCTCATGGACTTTCCTGCTGGGGCTGGCTTTGAACCATGATCCTCAGATCTCAGCCTCCTAAGTAGCTAGAATTACAGGCATGAGCAACTGACGCTGGGCTGAATTTTGTGTGTTTGTGTGTGTGTGTGTGTGTGTGTGTGTGTGTATTTTTTTTTTTTTTTTTGCCAGTCATGGGCCTTGAACTCTGGGCCTGGGTGCTGTCCCTCAGCTCTTCAGCTCAAGGCTAGCACTCTACCACTTGAGCCACAGCACCACTTCTGGCTTTTTTCTGTTTATGTGGTGCTGAGGAATCGAACCCAGGGCCTCATGCATGCAAGGCAAGCACTCTACCACTGAGCCACCTTCCCAGCCCTGAATTGTATAATTTTTAACTATCTCACCTTTGTATATTTTCTGACAAGGATTGCTGGTTTTCCCCTTAACCAATTCTTAGGTACACATTACATACTAGAAATATTAACCTACTCCTATGCCATGAACTGTAAGTATTCTTCTCTAGTTTATCACTTATTCTTTACTCCTCTGTCATTTGAATGTTAATATTATAAAGCCCACTTATCAACTTTTTTTATGGCCTCTGAACTTTGGCTTAGGGTAGAAAGGCCTTCCCCACCCCAGTGTTAAATAGAATTTACTCCTATTTTCTCCTAATACCTTTTGGTTTCATTTCTTGACATCATTGGTTAGGGTGGCTTTTCCTAACCCCAGATTTAGTGTTCCCTTGCCCTTTACCTTCAAGGAACTTCTCCAAACTGCAGTTTATTAATTGTGATCACATTCAATGTCAAATATGTGAGTACTGAATTAGGCTGTAAGGACAGGAACTCAGATAATCTGATTAAGTGCCCAGTTCCCATCTCAGTGATCTCAAAGAAAAGCACTGAGTTTCCTCACTGAATAATCTCTCTTTCCCATGTCCACCTTCCCCACTTTACTCTCTGACCCCACTCACAGATGAATCAGGGACCTGGAATAAAGTAGGGAAGACTAATTCCTACTAGAGGAAGAAGGAGGGATTCAACTAGTATAAAGTCACTTGGCAGACAAGTGCAGTCTGAATAAGACCCAAACACCCAAGTTCTGTTTTTTCCTGGCCATCTGCTATACTCCTTCATCAAAGATTTCTTTGTGCTATCATTCATGGAAGTCCCTCTGTGAGGTCTGCTCTTTGCTGGGAAGCTCCTGACCAGCTACCTCTCCCATTTTCACATTCACCTGCTCTTGGTGCAGCCTCTGAACCTCCTCCAAGTCTCGCTGGCTTCCCTCTTCCAAGTTCTTCCGAATAATCTCAGCTCCAGCCAAGGCAGCACGCAGGCCTTCAGCTTCAGCTTGGCCAGCCTTCTCCGCCTGCGCCAGAGCCTCCAGCTCCATGGCCTGGGTCTCCAGTCTCATCTTCTGCTGCAGAGAGGTTTCTCGAAGGGTCCGGACCTCATCCTCTAGCCGCCGCAGCTCCCTCAGCTGCCGAGAGATTAGCTGAGCCTGCTGGCTCAGGGCCTGAGACCCCTCCAACGCCACGGACCTTCAAAGACAGGTTAGTACACGGGCAAGATGTGTCTCTGGTGTTGGGAGGGCAACCAAGGACATAAATGGAGACAGAAAGGAGGATGAAGCTGAGGCATGGGGACCTCTGTCACACATCAGTAGCAGCATTCATCATGTCCCTAATAAGGCAGTGCCTGGTGCAATCCCAACACTCAGGGGTCTGATGAAGGAGGATGAAGAGTTTGAAGCCAGCCTTGGGCTACAGAGCAAGACCATATCAAGAAGAAAAGAAAGGAGGGAGGGAGGGAAGAGAGGGGGGGGAAAAAGAAAAAGGAAGAAAGATTGAAAAGGTCCTTACTAAAAACATCAAGCCCACTGTCTAGGTTCAGAGGACCTTGGAGTTAGTGAGCCTAAGGAACATGATCTTTCCAGATATATTAAACATTAAATTGCACATCATGAGCCCGTATATTGTGAGTGAACAGATTAGAAGATGCAGAGACTTCTCAATTCTGACTTAAAGGCAAGTAAACATAAGGCAACATGGAGATAAGGAGGTCCTGAGCTTCCAGTATCAATATGGCAAGGCCAAGTGCTGTATCAAGTGTGTGGTATACTGTATAAGGATATGAGAGGGGCTAGGAATGAGGCTTAGTGGTACAGTGCTTGCTGAGCATGCATGAAGCACCAAATTCAACACCTCAGTACCACATACACAGAAAAAAAAGCCAGAAGTGAGGCTGTGGCTCAAATGGTAGAGTGCTAGCTTTGAGCACAAAGATGCTCAGGGTCAGTGCCCAGGCCCTGAATTCAAGCCCCAGGACTAGCAAAAAAAAAAAAAAAGATATGAGAGGATAGTACATTGGTGTATCTCTCTGAACCTTTGGAAAACAATCTACTAGAGTCATGTGTGTTTTCTTTTTTTTTTTTGTCGGTCGTTTTGATGTTGCTTTTGGGGTGTATTTCGTTTGTTTTGTTTTGTTTTTACTGGGGTTTGAATTCGGGGCCTTGAACTTTGACTTCAAACTACAGTCCTTGGATCTCAGCTTCCTCAGAGAGCCACCAGTACCTGGATCTTATTGAGAATTTTTAGATCAGAATCTCATTTACTCATTTTTGTTATATCCATCACTAGTGTCTAATATACTTATTATTTATGCCTATGTAGAAACATATTAAGTTGGGGCTGGAGAATTAGTACTTGCCTACCATAGGCAAGCCCCTGGATTCCATCCTCAGCAACAAATATAACACACACACACACACCAAGGAACCCAAGCCAAAATAGAGTAAGACTTTTGTTCTGACACACACACACACACACACACACACACACACACACACACACACACACACACACACACACACACACACACACACACACACACACACACACACACACACACACACACACACACACACACACACACACACACACACACACACACACACACACACACCAAGGAACCCAAGCCAAAATAGAGTAAGACTTTTGTTCTGTTTTTTTAGTCTGTTATAGGGCCTGAATTCAGGACCTGGGCACTGTCCCTCAGCTCTTCAGCTCAAGGCTAGTGCTCTACCATTGAGCCACCATGCCACTTTAGGCTTTTTCTGCTTAAGTGGAGTTGAAGAATCGAACCCAGGGCCTCATGCATGCAAGGCAAGCACTCCACCACCGAGCCAGCTTCCCAGACTTAATTTCTGTCTAGCTTTATATGTGATCCTCCTGCCTCATTCACCCAGTAGCTACAATTGTTTACAAATGTGCGCCACCATGTATAGTCTAAGGAATCTGCTCACTGAAGGACAGGAGTACACCAAGCACTGGTTTCCTACCTGCCTGTCCGCCCTGGCCCCTGCATATTGACAGATAAATCTTGTTCCCACATAGTCACTGGAGGCCGCTGAGTGTCTGTCCGCCTCTCTGAGCCATGGATTGGAGATCGGACCGTGGGAAAGTCTGAGACCCAGGTGGGAGCCATTCTTGGCGGATTTGAGAAGGGCCGAGCTTGGAAGTGGGAAGGGGGCATCAGCCCCGTGAAACCTGAGGAATCACAAGAGCAACCATGATCAGATTCTGAGGGAGAAGCAATCTCTGATACCCTTCCTGGCCTTACTGACCTGAAGGTGGCAACATCTCCACTTTATTTGAAGACTCTAGATTCTGCCTCCAGCCATCTATCTTCCCCTGGACAATAGGAGAAATAAGGACACTCCAATTCAATTTTCAGGTCACCTTCCAAAGAGAAATCCCCTACAATAACAAAGTCATAATTCTTAAATTACAGTGAGGTCCACCCAATTCTCAGTCCCTCTCTTCCTACTTCCCAATAGAGGCAGGAAATACCCCCAAGATCATTTGCTCCTCTCAACCTGACTCCTGATAGGACAGGGCTATAACCATAGCATGGAAACAATTTACAAGGCCTTACTCGTTACTTATAGGATTCTGGGCAGTGCCTTTACCCTCCTCGGTAAATATCTATGATCCCTGCTGTTCCGGGCTGGAGGTGAGAAAGGAGGAGATACACAGCGGAAGGGTCTTGAGCCCAAACTCCAGAGTTCTCTCCATGGCTCGCCAGGGCTTTGAGGAAGCCCATCCAGGCACCACCAAGCCGTGACTTCAGGGTCCTTCCCTATCATAGCGTCCGGCCAAGGCAGAGCACCAGGACAATGAGTCCACATGCAGGGCTACGAGTCTCAAGACCCCTGGAAATGCAGACAGCCTAAAGCCCATGGCAGAGAAGCCAGTTTCCTGACATCTCATCCAAACCTCTCTGCAACTTCCCCTTAGTGTTTCTCCGGTATCCCTTCGGCTTCCATCCCTGTTGCCCTATCTCTAGCGTCCTACAGTAGCATAGTCTGGGGTTTGTAAGAGCATCGTTCACCCTGGCCCCCCCAATCTAAGCTCATTTCTTTTTAATTTTTTTTTTTGCAGGAGCTTGCGATTTCCCTTCCTACATCCTAGTCTGCTTTTATACTGAAGAAAGAAAAAAACAAACAAACAATCTGGTGCTTCACTCTCAGCTAATGCCTGCTGTTCTCCCCCTTCCCTCCCCTAAACACCCCAGGATCTTCACCCTGCTGGACCCTGAGCGCTAAGGCTGTTTTGAACACCTCAGCTGTTCCTTTACCCGGCTCCTGCACCCCCTTCCCTATGTGTCCCCTGAACCCACCCCAGGACCCCCTTGCTCAGCCCCTTCCCGCCCCCAACTGACTCTAGCGAACGCCCCTTACCCAGCGCGAGAAACCCCTCCGATCCTCTGGCCACACCCCCTAGGCGTCGCTCGGGGCGCGTCTGCCCCTGATTGCGCATGCGCCAGGCGGGTATGCTGGCGGGCTCTTCCAAAGTTTTTTTTTTTTGCGCCGGAAGTAGGAGGCCATGATGTACGCAAGCGCAGTGGAGTCTAAGGCTGGGCCTAATTAACGCGTCGAGACTTCTACGCGCCCTGACGGCTCCACCCCACTCCAGGAACCCGGGAAAACCTGAGAACTAATCAGAAAACGCAGAAGGCGGGAGATAGAGGACCTACCCAGCTGGCCGCCCAATGGAGCACAGGAGAGCAAATGAGCTGACCAATCAGAAACAGGACGGGGGCGGGCTAACTCGGCGCGAAGTCGGACCCGGGAATTCCGAAGGAGGGGCCTGAGCTGCCCGCGCGCTCCGGCCGCGCCCCTCCCAGCCCAGGCTTCCTGGCTGTCAAACTGCAGCGGAAGAGCAAGCGGGTCCCAACCCTGGAACTCCAGGGCACTGACTGGAGCCGAGGCCGTTCCGAGACTGCCCCGCGCAGGTAGATCTGAAACTGGGATAGGTGAGGAACGGAGAAGACGGAGTTTGCCTTACAGGATAGTTAAGAGGTCCTTTCTCGGTTTTTGATCCCACCCCGAGTAGCCGGGATGACAAGGGATGTGGTCCGCTTTGTTGGAGCATTTAGCGAACTGTTTGCACTGAACTGCCCTTTGGGGTGACGGTGGATTACTTCCCCCAGGGATTCAAACGTTGTGAATAAGAAATTGGCCAGAAGAGTGGGGCGCGGGCCAACGGGAGGGGTGCTCTTTGGATAAACAAGCTTGACAGCCGGCTTCTCTTCTTATTACGCTGAGATGAGAAGTGCGCGTTCGCACGTACGTTTGTGCACCGACCTCTCCATCCCGAAGTCGCCTAATAATCGTTGTCTTACTCAGACTGGAGGCTTCCCTGATGTTTGACGGCCTGGGGATCCAGCCCAACGGAGGTGCCCTAGGAAGTGTACTTGGTTGTTTTTTTTTTTTTTCTTATTTTTTATTTTCCATCCCCTGTGTACTTGGTTTTGCATTACAACAGGACTTGCTCGGAAATTTTTTTAGTTGTCAATCTGCATAATAGCCTTTTTGTTTGTTTTGCATTGCATTCCTAGGCTTGCTGGCACTCTGAATTCTCGCTATTCAGGTTGTGTACTCCAAGGTGAGGTTACACTTCTTCACAGCTCATTTGCATCAGACTGAGAAGTGAACTTAAGCCAAGTGCTTGGCGAAGGTGATGGATTCCTGAAGTGGAAGAGGTGGTGTGGATGAAGCCCCACTCATGCTGTCCTGCTTCCAGCTAAGCACTACCCATGCTGCCCTGCTTCCAGCTGCTGCGCATAGGGGGAGGCAGGGGCGGTGATCTCTACACCTTCCACCCCCCTACCGGAACTGGCTGCACCTATCGTTTGGGTTGCAGGGCTGATTTGTGTGATGTAGCCCTGCGACCCCAGAAGGAGCCAGGCCTCATCTCTGGGGTCCACGCAGAGCTGCATGCTGAGCGACGAGGTGATGACTGGAGGGTCAGCCTGGAGGACCACAGCAGCCAAGGTGAGCCATGAGCTGGGCAGCAGCAGGTTGAAATGAGTAAAAGTATCTAGAGTCCCTACCTGGTCAGATAGTACTGATCCAGTCCTGTCTTCTCTACAAGGCTAAGAGGTAGATCCAGGATTGGGGACATCAACAGTGAAATGCCACATGTGACCATTCTGAGCCTAAGTTCAGAATTGGCTCACTTTCCAGTTTTGCTAAGGCACCTTGTTTCTGTATTAGATCAGTTGTGATGGATGTAGAGACCTGGATATGTATCTTTCTTCCTGATTCAGGGCAGCCTCAAGAGGCCTAGATTTGCCATTGGCTCACAGCTGTAATCCTAGCTACTCAGGAGGCTGAGACCTGAGGATCATAGTTCGAAGACAGCCCGGGCAAGAAAGTCTGTGAGACTCCAATAAACTACTCAGAAAAGTCTGGAAATGGCTCTATGGCTCAAATGGTAGAGTGCTAGCTAGTCTTGAGCCAAAGATGCTCAGGGAAAGTGCCCAGGCCGGAAGTTCAAACCCCAGGACCAGCAAGAAAAAAGAGACCTGGGTTTACAATTGAGTTCTATCACTGGCCGCTGGCAAAACCTTAGGCCTGTCACTTCGCCTTTCTAAGGCTTTATTTCCTCATAGATAAAAAGCATAAGGCTTGGTGAATTCTCTATTCTGGGATGTTGAGGGCTATGATAGCCAACATATCATTGAAGAATTTGCTGTTTTATTATGGCACCATTTTAAGTGCATCAAATGTACATGACACTAAACCTTATTTACAAAAAAGGAAAATAAGGCACAGAGGTTAAGAAACATAGATGGTTTTGGTGGCACACACCTGTAATCCTAGCCTCCGGGAGGCTGAGGAGGAAGGATCTTGGCTACACACATAATATGACCCTGCTTCCAAAAAAAAAAAAGCTAGGTGCCAGTGGCTCATACCTGTAATCCTAACTACTCAGGAGGCTGAGATCTGAGGATCATAGTTCAAAGCCAAGGTAGGCAGAAAAGTCCCCTGAGACTTATTATCTCCATTAAACACTCAAAACCTGAAAGTGGCTCTGTGGCTCAAAGTGGTAGAGTGCTAGCCTTGAGCAAGAGCTCAGGGACAGCATCCAGGCCCTGTTCAAGCCCCACAACTGACAAAAAAAAAAAAAAAGCTGGTAAATGGTAAAGCCAAGATTTGAACTAGACTGAGCTATATACTACTACCTGTTCTTTGAGTGGGAGCGGGCCTAAGCACAATGAAATAGAAGCCCATCCATGGGAGAGCACAAGAAAAGTAAACTTTTTACCCACTGGTGGTGGCTGTAAACCTAGGTCCTCAGAAGGCTGAGATCTGAGGATTTCAATTAATTAAAAACTAAACTTAAATAAACTTGTTTCCCACTATAGATGGTGTCACCTGCCAGGGGGAAAACCAAACAGGGCAAGATTCTCTACTCCTGATTGGTCATTGCTGTTCTTGTTTCCTTCTGCACCATCAACAGGGACTTTGGTCAATAATGTCCGACTCCCAAAGGGTCACAGGCTGGAGTTGAGTGATGGTGACCTCCTGACCTTTGGCCCTGAAGGGCCCCCAGGAACCAGCTCCTCAGAATTCTACTTCATGTTCCAACAAGTCCGGGTCAAACCTCAGGACTTCGCTGCCATTACCATCCCACGCTCTAAGGGAGAAGCTGGGGCTGGGACAGGTTTCCAGCCCATGCTGCCTTCCCAGGGGGCCCCACAAAGGCCCCTCAGCACCTTTTCCCCTGCCCCCAAGGCCACACTGATTCTCAACTCCATTGGCAGCCTCAGCAAGCTCAGGACCCAGCCCCTCACCTTCTCCCGGGGTGGGGGTGGGCCGCACAGCCTGCCTGTTCCCACTCCACCTGGGGAAGTGAAAACCCCACCTGCCCCACCCCCACGAAATCGGAGGAAATCAGCTCACCGAGTGCTGGCAGAACTGGATGATGAGAGCCCCCCACCAGTACTTATTGGGCCTAGGAAGAAACTCCGTGTAGAGAAAGCCCCGCTGACACCCAGTGGGTAAGTGGCATCCTCTGTCTTGTCATGTCAGCCTCAGCGAGGATGGGTAGAGGAGAAGAGATACTGGAATGGCGAGAGCCCCCCAGAATAGTTTTGACATATGCACAGAGGGAGAAGCAAGTCAGTTGGAGTAGGGGCAAGAGTTAAAACAACTGAAGTGTGAGAAACAAATTCCTGGGAGACTGGAAGTAGTGGCTAGCAAACACCAAAGCACCAGGATTGGATTCCAGCACTGGGAGTAAAAAGACACCCCTCCCGCCCTCCCCCCCCACAAAAAGCACACTTGTAGGCTGGGAATGTGGCTTAGTGGTAGAGTGCTTGCCTAGTATGCATGAAAGCCCCGGGTTCAGTTCCTCAGTACCACATAAACAGAAAAGGCCAGAAGTGGCACTGTGGCTCAAGTATAGTGCTAGCCTTGAGCAAATGAAGCTCAGGGACAGTGCCCTAAATTCAAGCTCTAGGACTTGGGGTGGGGGGCACATTTGTAATCCTAATATTTGGTGTTTATGGCAGGACTCAGTTAAGGGACTAGTCTAGGTTACATCGGCAGGCCTGTCAAGGTCCAACTAAATGCTGAGGACGTTTTGTGTGTGTTTAAGATAGTGTCTCACTGTGTAGCTCAGGATGGCATCAGACTTGAGTATCCTGCCTCAGCCTCCCCAGCTCTAGGATTATGAGTACCTAATTCATGCCCAGCTGAATGAACCAGATTCTCTTTTTCTATCAGGCAAACTACACCAACCCTAAGATTGCGTCCTACATTCAAGACTATAATCCCATTCCAGTTCTTTTTTTTTTTTTTTTTTTTTCCAGGTAAGGGGTAGGTTCATTCATCAGGCCCTCCACACGGTTGGGAAAGGCCTGGGAAAGAGAGAGAGCTGGAAAAGAGCAAGAGCTAGAAAAGAAGAAAGAGAAGAGAAGGAAAGAGCTGAGAAAGAGCTAGAAAAGAGAAGGGATCTGGGAAAGAGAAGGAAAGAGCTAGAAAAGAGCAGAGAGAGTGTGTAAAGGCCTGGGAAAGAGAGAGAAAAGAGCTAGAAAAGAGAGCATCTGGGAAAGGTGGGAAAGAGATAGCTAGGAAAGAGAAGAGAAGGAAAGAGCTGAGACCTAGAAAAGAGCAGAGAGAGCCCATTCCAGTTCTTTTAAGAGCTAGGCTCACTGTTCCCTGGGCACACCCTTTACCCAGGGGTAAAGTCTTGGCTTCTCATGGCCTGCACTCTGTGAGCACTCCCTTAGATTCCTCCTCAGTTGGGGGTAGGGAGCCCTGCCCAGCACCTGTTGCAGCCCACCCCAAGAAACAGTGGCCTGCATTCAGTGTGATGGATGTGCTATCTGGCACTACATGGCTTGTGTTGGTATCAGCATCAGGCTGCCAGGGAGGCTGACTTCCAGTGTCCAAGGTGTCCTGTGGGCTCCAGACCTAAGACCCATCACCAGGTCATCAAAGGAAACAGAACTAGCACCTCCAGTCCATGATTGGGCATGGAAGGGGTACATACTGGATATTAAGAGATGCTTTCCTTCTTCCTTTCCCTCCACAGGAGAGAATAACTACAGGCAAAGGTCTGTGACTCAGACTTGGAGTACTCGTGGCCAAGAGTTTTGGATCACACCCAGGACCTTGGGCTCCTAGGCAAGCTCTGCTACTGAGCGACATGCTCAGCTTTGTTAATGTTCTTAGATGGTTGGTATCACCTAAAGCATTCTGAGAAAATTTTGCAGCACAGCCCCCAAACTTTTTTACATTGTGGCCAGCCTGTCACTAACCATGATTTTACTCAGCTGGCTTTTCAAAACTTCACTTTTTATTTCCAAATGAAATAAAGCATAAGCAGCTTCATTCATCCCTGAGTTCTTACTCTTGTGGATCTGGCTTTTTTTGTGGGTTTGCTACTCTTTGCTTCCTAGTTCTTAGAAAGCTCTGGGAATGTAGTCAGGTTCTTAGGGGAAGGGCAGACAAAATGAGCAGAGATGGGAGGGATGGGGAGAATGATGAAAGGGATGATACCAGTGAAGAAGCCCCAGCCTTGAACCAAAAACTCAAGCAGGAATATGAAGGACCTGAGTTTAAGTCCCAGTACCGGTGTGCATGTACATACACACACACAAAGCAATTTAGGTGATGTCTCCGTTTCAGAATGGTATGAAAGCAGTTAGTATGGATCATTAGTTTTCTCCACCTCTGCTCCCTCTTCAGGAACTAAAGGATAAACTAAAGACAGAATTATCTATCTACTGTGTCCCAGGCTTCTTTATTCAAGAACAAAGTTGAATAACATGGGGATTAAAATCAAGAGCATCATTGAACTTCACCTTCCCTCTAACCACTTCCCCCCCAGGACCACCCCCCCCCTTTGTGCTTCCTTCCTTAGTGAATGAAGAACTTAATCCCAAAAGCCCTGGCACAGACTCCAGGCTCTCCTTCCCTAGCTTCTCCCATTTTCTCTGTTCCCCCATCTCTAGGAAGGGCAGGCATCTCAGTTTGAATGCATGGGAGAGCCCAGAGTGGTGACAGGGACGGGGGGAAAGGCTTCTGCCTCGGAGAAAGGGACAGAGTACAGTGTGGCAAAGTGAGGGGTCCCATAGCCTGGGGTTCCAAAATGGGGCCCTGGGGCCAGAGGAAAGGCTACAGGTCCCCCTGGGAAAGGAGGCCCTGCTGCCTCAAAATCCTCTCGTTGGGAATAGTCACTGCTTGATCGTTTGCCCTTCTGGCGCCGGTTACAGAACCACACTCGGACCACCTGGGAGTTGACAACACAGGAGAAGGTGACATTAGACCATAAACTCAGGACTTGAGTCATTCCCCTAAGGCCAACAGCCCTGGAGTGGTACAACAGGAGCCTTACCACCCCTTCCCTAAGCTGGGAAAGAGGTTAGAGAACACAGGGCCAGGGCATGAGGTACTCACATCCTTCTCCAGCCCGAGCTGCTGAGCGATAATGTTGATCTGCTGCAGTGTGGGTTTGGGGCACTGCAGGAACATGCTCTCCAGGTTGCCTCTCACACGGTTCTCAATACTTGTTCGCTTTCTCTTCCGGGCCTGCACAAGGGTCTCTGCTTTGCATATCTGGGCAGGTGCAGGAGAGGAAACAAAAGCAGGGCTTTAGATTTGCTGACCATCACCAAAATCAAAGGGACAGTGACTTGCCAACAATTGCTAAAGGGGCATGGTCACCAGAGCTGGGAGAGGGGAGATCCTGAGAAAAGATGATACCAGACGTGGGGGAGTTTAGACCTAGTTCAAATCCTTTCCTAGAAGAGATACTTACTGAAGGATCGTATCATTCTCCATCCCACTGCAAACTGCTGTCCTGGGCTGAGGGTGTGGGGAGGGTCAGGGTACCTCAGTGGGAAATCACATGCTTAGCAAGCAAAAGCCCTGGGTTCCAATCCCTAGCCCCAGAGCCCACAAGACAGCACTGTCCCCATGTGGGAAAGGGAGAACCACAAGCCAAGGCTGGAAGCAATGGATTCGGGGTTGAGATGATGCAGGTGCCAAGCAGCCTCCCCACCACCACCACCACCACACCCCCCTCACCTCCTGAAGGTTCTCATTGTTATCAGCTTCCTCCACCCACTTCTGCAGCAGGGGCCTCAGCTTACACATGTTCTTGAAACTAAGCTGCAGAGCCTCAAAGCGGCAGATGGTGGTTTGACTGAACACCTTTCCTGGGGGAAGCCAGGGGAGAGAGAACCAACATGTGTTAGACTCAGGCCCCTCTTCCCATCCTCATAGCTCCCACTCGAGGACACCGCCTGGTCCTTCTAAAGCAGCTCAAGCCTCCAAGTGGGTAGACTAGCCTCCTGAAGCACCCTCCCCTCATTCCCTCGCTGGGGAGGAAAAGCCTAAATTCAGGAAATGCTCCTTCCAAGGAAAAGATGGTCACTATGGTATGAGAACATCCAAAGGGGAGGGGGAAACCCACCGAAGAGAACCCCCAGGGTGAGCCCCACATCAGCCTGGGTATATCCCAGAGTGATCCTCTTCTGCTTCAGCAGCTTGGCAAATTGCTCAAGTTCTTGCTGCAGATCCTTGCTGTCCTGAGATTGCATTTTAAAAACAAAACAAAACAGAATTTGTAAAAACATAGACATACCAGATATCAACTCTTTTGCGTATGGGGGGATAGAGATGGTCCTGGAGTTGGAGGGGCCTGGGATCTGTCCCTCCTTATTTGCTCAAGGCTAACACTGGACCCACTTGAGCCACAGCTCCATTTTCACTTTGTGATGGGTTCAATGGAGGTAAGGGTCTTGCGGACTTTCCTGCCCAAGGCTAGCTTTGAACTATGATCCTTCTGAGTATCAACCTCCTGAGTAACTAGGATAACGGGTGTTAAGCCATTGGCACCCAGCTTCAACTCTACCTTTTGTATTCAGGGTTTGAGAAGCTGACTATGGTCCCAAAGGAATAGTCTGAGGGAGTGTCTCAGCTTCCCAGACCATCTGCTCAAAACAGCCTCATTAGCAACCGCTCATCCACTCACAGCCCCTTGTGACAAGAAGCTATGTCCCCAGAAACTGGCATATCCAGTAGACAGAGTACCATGCGAAGATAGAAAACCAAGCTCTTAGCCTCCACCTTAGAACACCTGCCAGATTACACAGTAAACTCCCTGCGCCTAACTCAATATTCAAGACAAGTGTTTGACCGAGTGTCATCCCTAGCTTGAGGAAGTTTGAGTCTATGGCCTTGAGCCAAAAAGCTAAGACAGTGCCCAGGCCCTGAGTTCAAGTCCCAGTACTGGAGAAAGAAAAAGAAAGCGAGAGAGGGAAGGAGGGAGGGGAAAGGAGAAAGGGGGAGAGAAAGGAAGGATAGCACCCAGCTCCCTCCCCTCCCCCAGTCCAAGCCCAAAGACCAACACAATAAATAAACAAAATTGAAAGGTGGTATTTAATGAGGTCAAATAAGCTAGGCAGATCCAAAAGAAGCTACGGTAACTTCAGCTAGCTGAGTGAAATTATCTAACTCATATTTTAAAACATTGGCTCTTATTATGTGACACTAATGTAGGGAGGCTACTGCCTTAATCCCAGCATGGATGTTAGTGGCTAGGACGGGATAGGATGTGACTAACTGGTCCTAAGGCTTGAATTCTGCGCCCAAGCACTGTCTTTGAGCTCCTATTTGCTCAAGGCTAGCGCTCTACCACTTCAGCCAGAGTGCCACTGGCTTTTTCTGTGATTTAATTGGGGATAAGAGTCTCAAGGACTTTCCTGCCTGGGCTGGCTTCCAACTGTGATCCTCAGATCTCAGCCTCCAGAGTAGCTAGGATTACAGGTGTGAGCCGCCAACACCGGCTCAGGTTGACAATGCTTCCTCACCAGTGAATTCGGGATGTGAATGGAAAAAAAAAAATGGGTAGCCCCAAGAAGGTAGGGTAACTCTGGGCATCCTCACAAAAGGTGGAAAAACTCAGAAGTTATCTGAAGTCTAATGGCACGTGATCCTTGAGGGTGGATGAGAGTGAGGAAGGGTAGATAGGAGTACGAGCAATAGGAATGAGGAGCCTCGGGGCTCTAGAAAGAGCTGGTCAGCACAGAGTAGCAGCAGGCAGAGAGAAACAGTCTTTATATGATCCTAGAATTCTTAATGGAAGTGTTGGGGCGCGGGGAGGGGAAGAGTCAAGTGGCAGAACACCAATCTAGCAAGCCAAGTGAGTTCAAACCCCAGTACCACCAAAAAAATAATAACAAATTAAAAAAGTAAAAAGTATTTCAAAAGTACTGGATGCTGTCAGATTCAAATAGGCAAATGTTCATTCACAAAAGTCTGCTCTCCCAGGGCTCAGCCTCTCCAAATCCGATTTTGAGGATTTGGAATAAAGTGAACTATAGTTCTGCTCTCATTCAGCAGTTAAGAGCCGTGAAATAAGCTAATAATGCCTCCCTGGGAGATTTGGTGTCGCTAATGAGATAATGATGTCTAAAATGAGCACACAGCCAGGCACTTAGGAAGAGGACCCCAATTGGCAGCCATTAGTTCTCAGCAGCCGGAGCAACTCCCTCACCCAGATTTCCACTCACACCTTCAATGGCGGTTAAGGGTTTTGGTACTTCATCTCTAATTGTTAGCACTTGTTGCTTCTGAGGTGCGGAACATACACCTTTAATAGTCCTAGCAGGGCTGGAGGCCGGCAGTTGCTCAAGTGAACCTGCATTTATAGACAGACTGGCTGGGGGACCTTCTCCTGAAGTTCCTTTTTCCTTATTTTTTTTTAAACAGCTTAAGAGACAAGAATCGAGCAAATCAGTACCTCCGGCTTTTTACAAAGGTGGAAGGCAAGCTAGCCCAATAAACTTGACTTGAGACAAACCCAACTCCACTCAACACCGACAGCCCAAACTCAACCTATCAGAAAACAGTCACACCCTAGCCTTCAGGAACAATGACCCCAGATAAGGAGCCTTTTAACCCGGGGGCCATACCTAACCCTAAGGCCAAGATCGTCGTAGGTTGGTGGCGGAACAATGTTTTTCCCAAAAAAGGAGGACGGACAGGAGAAGAGGCTTAGACCCTAGAGAAGGTGCAGGGCTGGTACTTAGCGAATAACTAACCAAGGCCAGACCAAAGCAACCGACCAGAGCAATCAAGGGACAATCTCTGTTAGCTTCTGACTCTTCCTGAAGTCACCCACCACCCCCTTATCTCTGCCTAGGGTGACTGGGCTACTTTGATCCCTACAGGTTCCAGGCCTGGGCAACTGGAGGCCATCATTACCACCACCACCCCTGCCCCCAATTGCTGCCACTGCCAGCCTAGCTGCTTCTGGCATCCTGTCCCCAAGCTGTCTTGCTCACCTCAGGGTTTTGCTCCTGCTTCTCCTTCTCCAGCTTCACAGCACCAGGGTGGGCAGTGCAGGGCCCAGGGGAAGCCCCCTCGGAGTGGCTCTCCACCCCGGCGCCCACCTCACCCTCAGGATGAAAGGGCTCCACTCCGACCTGGGGCACTAGGCCCACTCCAACTTGAGGTCCACAGTACGCCACTCCTCCACGGAACTCAAATGGCGGAGGGCAAGGAGCAATCCCCCATACCTCGGAACCTGGTCCAACCCCCGGCCCGATTCCAGGCCCACCAGGAGGGCCTTGGAAGCTCAGCCAAGTACGAGGGTCAACCCAGCCCGGCTCTAGCCCTCCAGGCCCGTCGCCCCCACCTCCTGGTGGGGGCGAGAAGGGGAAGTCAGAAGGCAGGTGTCCGGCCATGGGGGGAACAAGGGCACCCCAAGCCGGGGCCCTTGAAGAAATGAAAACTACTCGGCACCACTCTCCCTCCCCAATCCCACCCACTAGCCTTGACCTCTGGCCCCGCCCTCTGGAGGGGTGGAGGAGCAGGCGGTGGGGGTGGGAGAAACTGAGGCGAAGTCTGTTTGCCCATTTTGGCTGTGATGTCTGGGGAAGGGCAAAATTAGGAACACTCGACTGGACACCCCATCTCTTGGGCCTTATGCATCCCAGAATTAACTCTTTCTATGACACCTCCACATTCTTTAGGAACCGGGTGTTTAACCACCACCCCAAGACCCCTGGCATTGTCCCCTCACTGGAGGACACCCAACCACCCCTCTCAAATGTCTATTGAACATGTATGGGGTGCTTCAATTCATTAATAGGATTTATGAACGCAATTCATTAATCCAGTTCATAAACAGGATCACACAAGCCAGCTGCTCATTACACACACACACACACACACACACACACACACACACACACACACACACACACACACACACACACACACACACAGGATCACACAAGCCAGCTGCTCATTACACACACACACACACACACACACACACACACACACACACACACACACACACACACACACACACACACACACACACACACACACACACACACACACACACACACACACACACACACACACACACACACACACACACACACACACACACACACACACACACACACACACACACACACCCTCTCAAAAACTTAGGCATTCCCATCCAGATACTGCCCAAATCCAGTTGCCCCCATCTGCTAGGCACCCATCTGCCCAGCAAGGTCTATTTCCAAGAGCAGATTCATAGACAGGACTCGATGATCTCAGTTCTGAGCTCCAAAGACTCCTCAGTTAACAGACTAAGGGACGGACCCACATACACATACTTTCCTTATAGGTCCTGGCTGTGGATTAACTGAACCTATATCCTGACCAAGGAAAAAGTGGCAACTTCATCACAAGTCCCCAATTGCAAAACCTGAACTATCAGGTCCCAATCCCCTCACTGTAGGTGCTCAACAGCTGCTCCTAGCCATAGCAAGCCGGGCTCTGGTCTCTCCCTCCCCCACCTACACATCCTAAGCCTCCAGCTTTAGTTCCTGGGTAGAGACCAAGGGGTGTGGAGAGAAAAAAAATATCTGACTTCAGGTTCAAAGAGGCCTGGGAGGGACTGGGGGGAAGGGGGCAGGACAATGGCCTTGGCTGGACAATCCCAGTCCCCAGAGGGGGCAGCTCTAACCCTAAACAAGTGCTCAACCCTTGAATGGGCCTGGATGGCTCCCCTGGGGACAACTTCCTGCTCCCCAACCCCCCCCAGCCCCAATACCTTCACACAGATCCCCCTCAGAGCTTCCAGCAAACCCTCCTCCCCAAGCCCCTCAAAGACTGAGCCTCAGACAGGCACCTACAGAGCCTGCTCCCCCACTTCCTTGGAGACTCCAGCAACCACCCTCATCATCCACCCCACCCCCAACTCTCAGGTCCTGGGATGCGCTTTGTTTAGGGGAGCTGGCAGTCGGAAAGATACTGAGGAGATGGTGATTTGGAGGAGGGGGTACAGGAAGCTTACCCTAAGCCTTCCCTGAGAGTCTATTCTTCCAGACCTGATCTGGGGTGTCTTGAGGGCTCACCTAGCAGGCCTACTATTTGGTTCTGTTTGCAAGAGAATAGCCCTCAGTGTGCTTGTCTGTACTGGGTGTGATGTTTCATCTGTCTGCTCCCAAAACTTGGCTTAAATGAAGGCATCTGGGGATAAATCAAGAAGCTCAGCCTGGAGTGTGGAGGGCCCCCTGAATCTCTCTGAGGACTGAGGGCCCAGCCATGCCTGAGGCTGTTTGCTGGTGTTGGTGGCTTTGCCTTCTAGAGGCCAGCAGGGTGGTTTGGGAGCCTTCCTGCTATGGCTAGCAATCTTCATTGATGGTACTTTTCAGTTCATTTTTCTGTCTGGATCTATGGTTAGTGCCTCACCTATGTATTGGGCAAGTAGCCATACACATAAATGTCCATTCATCTCATAGGTCCATTTGAAGATCTACTGGCAGTGGGGTTGAAGTTACATTTACCACTCAGCCATTAACTGCCCCAAAGGCAGGTAGGTAGATTAAGGAACCTGGTGGGGGTGGAGAGATGGGCTTTCAGCTAGGAAGCCCCTCCTCAGCCACCCTCGCAGCCCCGGTGACTGAGCCATTTCTGAGCCTTTGTCATGCATTTATCTGCTGTCTGCCAAGAAGACAGCCTCCCGGAGGGGGAGGTGTGAGCTCTGGCTCTGGCAGAAATCTCCAACACGGAGGTTCCTGGGAACCCCCACCCTAAGCCTCTCCAGATCACCCCAGTTGCCCCCATCCCCCTTTTCCCAGCAGCTCACTTCCCCACTCAACGCCACCATTTGTTTTTTGGATTACAATTTGTACTTGATCTGGGTGATAAAAGACTGGCAATTCAAGAGGCCCTTCCAAAGAGAGACTTGAGCCCCTCTGCTTCTGGCTGCCTTAAGCCAGGTTGGCCCAATGCATGCCTGAAGTCTGAACATTAAAGTCAAGTTAAATTTGTCTGGAGTTCTAACAGGCCTCCTCTTGAGGTGCTCCGACCTGCCTGGAGGCTGAGACTGGCATCCCTCCCCTCCTCCACCCTCTGTTAGGCCTGAAGGACAGGTCACCTCTATTCTGCCTATATCATCTATCCTACCCCCACCCCCCCACCCCAGCTCTGCCCAGCACTGTCTGCCCCTATTGCACCTGGAGGATTCTCCTCTGGAGGAGTCATTTGACCTGCTTTCTTGCCTCTCCTGGAACTTAGAAGGTTACTAAAGGGGCTGGACCATGGTAGCCCACGCCTGTAATCCTAGCTACTCAGGAGGCTGTTATCTGAGGATCATGGTTCAAAGCCAGCCCGGGCAGGAGAGACCGTGAGACTCCTATCTCCAATAAACCACCAGAAAACCGGAAGTGGCGCTGTAGCTCAAGTGGTAGAGCACTCGCCTTGAGCTAAAGAGCTGAGGGACAGCGCCCAGGCCCGGAGTTCAAGCCCCATGACCGACAAAAAAAAATAAAATAAAATAAAATAAAGAAAGTTACGAAGCCAGGCGCTGGTGGCTCATGCCTGTAATCCTAGCTACTCAGGAGGCTGAGATCTGAGGATTGTGGTTCAAAGCCTGCGGTTCAAAGCCAGCCAGCCCGCCCAGGCAGCAAAGGCCGTGAGACTCTTATCGCCAATAAAACCACTAGAAAACTGGAAGTGGCGCGGTGGCTCAAGCAGTAGAGTGCTCGCCTTGAGCTGAAGAGCACGGCGGAGACAGCGCCCAAGCCCAGAGTTTAAGCCCCATGACCGACCAAAAAAAAAAAGAAGAAGAAGGTTAACAGAGGAAAAAACAAGTCGTCAAAACTAATTTGGGACTCTCAAATTTGAGAGTTTCTAATTTGAGACTCACAAAGTCTCCATATCTGGCTTTATTAAATGCAACATCAAGCTACTCAAGAGGCTGAGATCTGAAGATTACACCTAGTTCAAAGTCAGCACAGAAGGAAAGTCTGTGAATCTCTTTAACAAACTACCAAAAATGCTGGAAATGTTACTCAAGAGGCTGAGATCTGAGGATCCAGTTCAAAGCCAGCCCAGGGAAGGATAGATAGGCCATGAAACTCTTTTTTTTTTTTTTTTTTTTTTTTGGGTCCAGTTGTGGGGCCTGAACTCTGGGCCTGGGCACTGTCCCTCAGCTCTTCAGCTCAAGGCTAGCGCTCTACGACTTGAGCCACAGCGCCACTTCTGGTTTTTTGTTTTTTTTTTTTTGGTGCTTATGTGGTGCTGAGGACTCGAACCCAGGGCCTCAGGCATGCAAGGCAAGTGCTCTTCCACTGAGCCACCTTCCCAGCCCGGCCATGAAACTCTTATCTCCAATAAACCACCAGAAAACTGCAAGTGGCACTATGGCTCAAGTGGTAGAGCACTAGCCTTGGGCAAAAAAGTCCCTGAATACTGCCCAAACCCTGAGTTCAAACTTCAGGACTGGCATACACATAGGAAAAAAAAAAAAAAAAAAATCAAGGTCCATCCAGAACTATGCCTGAAGACAGAGGTAGGGCAGGTGAGATCTATACACCAGTTGTGGCCTCACCAGTATGGCTGCAAAAAAGGTATGGTAAGGGGCTGGGAAGGTGGCTCAGTGGTAGAGTGCTTACCTCGCATGCCTGAGGCCATGGGTTCGATTCCTCAGCACCACATAAGCAAAAAGAAAAAAGCCAGAAGTGGTGCTGTAGCTCAAGTGGTAGAGCGCTAGCCTTGAGCTGAAGAGCTGAGGGACAGCACCCAGGCCCAGAGTTCAGGCCCCACAACCAGACCCAAAAAAGAAGAAGAAGAAGAAGAAGAAGAAGCAACAGCAGCTGGAGTGGAGCAGATAGGAATAAACTCAGAAATCATGGTGTCGGTCATTATCTTGCCCATGTAATTGTAACCCCTCTATATGGTATTTTCACATAAAAAATAAAAAAAGAAAGAAATCATGGTGTCAGTGGCTCACGTCTATAATCCCAACTACTCAGAGGCTGAGATCTGAGGATCATAGTTCAAAGCCAGCCTGGGCAGGAAAGGCCATAAAACTAGTATCTCCAACAAACCACCAGAAAACCAGAAGTGGTGCTGTGGTTCAAGTGGTAGAGTGCTAACCTTGAGCACAGAGAGCTCAGGAACTGTACCCAAGCCCTGAGTTCAAGCCCCAAGACCGGGGGGGGGGGGGGGGGATGATATGGGTGCTGGGGATGATATGGGTGCTAGGGATAGGCAGAATGCTTGTCAAATATGTTCAAAGGCCTGGATCCATCCCCAACCCCACACACACAAAAAAAAATGACATGCAAATTTTCTTCTGCCCTACTCCTCACACCCACACCCTCCTATCTATTCTCTTTCTCTCTCTCTCTTTTTTTTTTTGGTTGGTGATTGGGCTTGCCCTCAGCTCCTCAGCTCAAGGCCAGCTCTACCACTTAAGCCACAGCACCACTTCCAGTTTTCTGGTGGTTAATTAGAGATAAGTTTCACAGACTACCTTCCTGCCTGGGCTGGCTTTGAATCACAATCTTCAAATCTCAGCCTCCCGAGTAGCCAGGATTACAGGCCTGAGCCACGGGCCCACGGCTCTACTCTTCTCTTACTTCACATGGGAGTAAAGGTTTATTCTCTGTGTCCCTGTGAAGAGAAATTAGGAGGGCTGAAAGTGAGGCGGATCCAATGAGA
The DNA here is from genome assembly GCF_024711535.1 of Dipodomys merriami. Classification (NCBI taxonomy): domain Eukaryota; kingdom Metazoa; phylum Chordata; class Mammalia; order Rodentia; family Heteromyidae; genus Dipodomys; species Dipodomys merriami. The sequence continues at coordinate 11,625,559 of NW_027202937.1, read as the reverse complement.
TGTTGGCCTAGGCTTTCCCTATGCCCTACCTCCCTCCACCAGGCATCCTTCCTGAGAAATCAGGCAGGGTTTCTCTAGTTTGATTTGGAAGCCCCGTTTAGAATTGGCTTTCAGTGCTTGGGTGCCTATAAGGAACATTCTAGCTGGTTATATACTAGCTGGATATATTTTAGCTGGATGGCTCACACTTGTAATCCTAGCTACTCAGGACATTGAGATATAAGTATCAAGGTTTTAGCCAGGCACTTGTGGCTCATGCTTATAATCCTGGCTACTCAGGAAGCTGAGATTTGAGATTCCAAGTTCAGAACCAGCCTGGGCAGGAAAGTCCATGAGACTATTTCTTTTTTTTTTTTTTGGCTGGGGCCTGAACTCTGGGCCTGGGCGCTGTTCCTCAGCTCTTCAGCTTAAGGCTAGCGCTCTACCACTTGAGCCACAACGCCACTTCCAGACTTTTTTCTTTTTTCTTATGTGGTGCTGAGGAATCGAACCCAGGGCCTCATGCATGCAAGGCAAGCGCTCTACCACTGAGCCACCTTCCCAGCCCCAGCCTTGAGAGTCTCATCTCCAATTAACCACTCAGAAAACTGGAAGTGGCGCTGTGGCTCAAGCACAGAACGCTAGCCTTGAGCTGAAGAGCTGAGAGACAACATTCAGACCCAGAGTTCAAGCCCCATGACCAACAAAAAAAAAAAGAAAAAGAAAAAAACAAAGTCCAAAGTGCAGTGCTGGTTACTCATGCCTACAACCTTATTTACCTAGGAGGCTCAGGATCAGGATTCAACAATGGTCCAGGCAAGAAAATTTGTGTGTTCTTATCTCCAGTTAAACAACAACAACAACAAAAAGCCAAAAGTATTTCTGTGGCTCAAGTGGTAGTGTAGCCTAGGGTACAAAAGCTCAGGAATAGCATAATTGAAGTGTGCACACATGCACACACAAAAAAAACCAACAACAACAACAACAAAAACTCAAGGGGACTGGGAATGGGCTTAGTGTTAGAGTGCTTGCCTAGCATTCATGAAGCCCTGGTTTGATTCCTCAGTACCCCATAAACAGAAAAGGCCAGAAGTGGCACTGTGGCTCAAATGGCAGAGTATTGGCCTTGAGCAAAAGGAGCCCAGGGACAGTGCCCATCCCAGGCCCAGAGTTCAAGCCCCAGGACTGGTCCAAAAAAAAAAAAAAAGAGAGAGAAGAAGTTGAAATGGAAGCTGGGTGCTTGTATTTCACACTGTAATCCTAGCTCCTCAGGAGGGGAGGCTGAGATCTGAGGATCAAGGGTCAAAGTAACTAAGGGCAGGAAAGTCTATGGGATTTTGATCTCCAATACCCTACCAAAAACAAAAAACAAAAACAAACCAGGGCTGGGAATGTGGCTTAGTGTCAAGTGCTTGCTTAGCATGTGTGAAGCTCCTGGTTTCATTCCTGGGTACCACATAAACAGAGCTGGAAGTGACACTGTGGCTCATGTAGAACTCTAGCCCTGAACAAAAGAAGTTCAGGGACATTGCCTAAGCCCTGAGTTCAAGCCCCAGGACTGGCAAAAATAAATAAAAATTAAATTAAATAAAAACAGAAGTGGAGCTGTGGCTCAAGTGGCAGCGCATCAGCCTTGATCTAAAAAGCTAAGGGAGGGGCTGGGAAGGTGGCTCAGTGGTAGAGCACTTGCCTTGCATGCATGAGACCCTGGGTTCGATTCCTCAGCACCACATAAGCAAAAAGAAGAAAGCCGGAAGTGGCGCTGTGGCTGTAATGGTAGAGCGCTAGCCTTGAGCTGAAGAGCTGAGGGACAGCGTCCAGGCCCAGAGTTCAGGCTCCACTACCAGACCCAAAAAAATAAATAAAATAAAAAGCTAAGGGATAGTGCCCTGAGTTCAAATGCTAGTATAAGCACAAGAAGAGGGCTGGGAAGGTGGCTCAGTGGTAGAGCACTTGCCTTGCATGCATGAGGCCCTGGGTTCGATTCCTCAGTACCACATAAGCAAAAAGAAGAAAGCTGGAAGTGGCGCTGTGGCTCAAGTGGTAGAGCGCTAGCCTTGAGCTGAAGAGTTGAGGGACAGTGCCCAGGCCCAGAGTTCAGGCCCCACAACTGGACTCCCCCCCCAAGAAAAAAAAAAGCACAAGAAGAGGAGGAGGAAGACAGGAGGAGGAAGAGGAGGAGGAGGAAGAAGAAGAGGAAGAGGAGTAGTTTCTCAAGCTAGCTGCTATCCGAGCCCTCGCTAAGAGTGCCTTCAGCATCCCCATCTTCCACTGATCAATCCTTATCCATCACATATATTGTAGACCTGGTCCTAACCCAGCTTCCAGGTATTTCCAGAGATAGAGTAGATGCAACTGTGGGCTAGGAGGCGTTCTTGTCCTTCTCTCCCACACCTTCATCCCTCCACCCCACAGTCCTGCTTGTTGTACTAGATCTGACTCTGTGCTGAGGACATCCGGCCCATCACAGTTTGTCACAGGTATAGCTCAGCTCAGTACATAGGCTTCCCATAGACCAATGTTGTCTGACTGGTGTGTGACTCTAAAATACCAAACCACATGGGCTGGGAAGGTGGTTCAGTGGTAGAGCGCTTGCGTTGCAATGCATGAGGCCCTGGGTTCGATTCCCCAGCACCACATAAGCAAAAAGAAAAAAAAGCCGAAAGTGGTGCTGTGGCTCAAGTGGTAGAGTGCTAGCCTTGAGCTGAAGAGCTGAGGGACAGCGCCCAGACCCAGAGTTCAGGCCCCACAACCAGACCCCCCCCCCCAAAAAAAAATACCAAACCACAGAACTCCAAAGTTACACCAAGCAAAACAAAGGCTCTCTCCACCTCTCCCACCACCTCCTCAAATGCCTGGAATTCCCTCCTCATTGATAAACCCTCACTCATTCTCCAAGACTCTGATTCTCTGTCATGTGCATCTCCAGCTCCATCATGTTGTACTTCACCTCTAGCCCCTGTTGCAGATGGTTCTTGTCTGTGTTCCCAGTATGCATTGTGCATGCCAGGCTATAGCTAAATGCATTGTGCATGCCATGCTATAGCTAGGCTCTTATCCACACTGGCTGTGCATTAATTGCAGGTCCCACTACACTGAACGAACCCTCAAAAGTAGAAACCTGTGCCCTGTGCCAGCACAGCACCATGTGTAATTGCCAGATTATATCACACCTACTAGATGATGCCTCAGTTTCCTCATCTAGGATTAAAGAAGATGGGCTGGATGAGGCCCTGAGTTCTAGTCCCAGAACCATAAAGACAAACAAAAATCCTACAATTAAAATTTAAGATGAGCTGGGCACCGGTGGCTCACACCTGTAATCCTAGCTATCACAGTTCAATCCTGACTATCACAGTTCAAAGCCAGCCTGGGCAGGAAAGGCGCTGAGACTCTTTTTTTTTTTTTTTTTTTTTTTTTTTGGTCATGGGGCTTGAACTCTAGGCTTGGGCGCTGTCCCTCAGCTCTTCAGCTCAAGGCGAGCGCTCTACTGCTTGAGCCACAGCACCACTTCCAGTTTTCAAGGGATTTATTGGAGATAAGAGTCTCATGGACTTTCCTTGCCCCAGCAGGCTTTGAACCGAGATCCTCAGATCTCAGCCTCCTCAATAGCTAGGATTACAGGCGTGAGCCACTGGCGCCTGACTGGTTCCTAGTATTTTGCCACATTGGAAAAAACAAAACAAAACAGGAAAAAGATGTGTTCTGCCAGGAGTTGGTAGTTCACACCTGTAATCCTAGCCACTCTGGAGGCTGAAATCTGAGGATCCAGGTTTGAAGCCAGACAGGCAGGAAAGTCCACGAGGCTCTTAGTTTCCATAGCCCCTGGCTGAGTTCTTGTGATATTCATGATAGTCAGGCTTCAGCCACCCTTTCAAGTCAGGCTGTGGACAAGTGACAGGGAAACTTGATGAATTACCCCCTTGAGATGGAGATAAACTTGACACATTAGCCTCATTCAAAGGTTTACCTATAAACCCAAGTGTCCTGCAAACCTATAAAAGGTTATTCAACAAATACTGAACACAAAGGGCTGAAGGCTGATAAGGATAGAAGTAAGGGGAACTGTAGGGGTGAGACTATGAGACAAGAAATTGTGGAATCCAGACACAGCTTCTCTTGTGGGTAAACTTATTCTGACAACATATTTGAAAATTCCTATAATTAGGAATGCTTATCATAGTCTTTTTGTGTTGTTTTGTTTTTCTTGCCCTGATGAGGATCCAATCCAGTGCCTTGTGCATGTAAGACAAGAACTCTACCACTGAACTACGATCCCCATACCTATTTGCAGTCTTAAACTGGGAAAATAAAAGTAGGGGACTAGGGGCTACGAAGGTGACTCAGTGGGAGAGTGCTTGCCTAGCGCTCATGAAGCCCCAGGTTCCATACCTCAGCACCACATAAACAGAAAAAGCCAGAAGTGGTGCTATGGCTCAAATGGTAGAGTGCTAGCCTTCCGCAAAAAGAAGCTTAGGGACAGTGCCCAGGTCCCAAGTTCAAGCCCCAGTACTGGCACACACATAAAAAATGTAGGTAGCAGCGAGGCACTGGTGTCTCACACCTGTAAGCCTAGCTACTCAAGAGGCTGAGATCTAAGGATCGGGGTTCAAAACCAGCCTGGGCAAGAAAGTCCGTGTGACCCTTATCTCCAATTAGCCACCAGAAAATGGGAAATAGTGCTGTGGTTCAAGTGGTAGAGCACTTGTCTTGAGCTGAAGAGCTCAGGGACAGTGCCCAGGCCCAGAGTTCAAGCTCCAGGACCAAAAAAAAAGTAGTGATAGAGCATTTATATCAAATGCTGGCACCGTTAGGTTCATCCCTAGCATCAGAAACAAACAACAAAAAGAACCATAAAAGTTAATTGATGAGGAGCAATGGGAGAACAACCATCAATTTCAAAGTACACAGACCAAAACACTTACCAGTTAGTCTAGAAGAAGAATCTTGTCAAAGATTCAATTAAGCAAATTCAATGAAAAGAAAAGGCAAACTACGGATGGGAATGTGGCTTAGTGGTAGAGTGCTTGCCTAGCATGCATGAAGCCCTGGGTTTGATTCCTCAGTAAGAAAAAAAAACAGAAAAAAAAAAAAAATCCAGAAGTGGTGCTGTGGCTCAAGTGGTAGAGTGCTAGCTTTGAGCACAGAGAGGCTCAGGCCCTGATTTCATGCCCCAGCATTGGCAAAAAATAAATAAATAAAAGGCAAACACTCCTGCCTCTCCAGTGGCTTCAGTCACAGGGAGTAAGCAGCTACTAGCACTGGCTAGCCAGGACTGGCAGGGGACTGGACATAGACTGTGGCAGGTCAACCAGAGCCCAGATGTCAGCTTCTCTCGCAAACCAGGCCAGAGTGTAGGATCAAGTGTGCAGGACCCACTCCTTACAGCACCCCCACCCTCACCCCCCCAGCCTGACCTGCTTCTGCTGGATCCGCAGCTTGGCAGAAAAGGCCAGCCCTCTAGGAAAACTACGACCCCACCCTTGACTAGGATTCTAACGGTGCCCCAAGCAGTCTCTCAGTTTTTGGGGGTATTCGGTTACTTTGACCGCTTGCTCTACCAGGAATCTGTACCCTCTCCGAAACTAAAACCTGTAGGAGGCCCTTTTTATCGCCCAGGGAGAAGACTCAGGAGCTAAGACTTGTGAGTCTGAGAGAACAGAAGATAGGGTTTCCTTTGATACTGCTCCCCCTGAGCCCCCCCCACCTGTTTTTATTTTGGTGCTGATCCTAGGGCTTGAACTCGGGGTACTGTCCTTTGAGCTTTCTCCTCACCCACTCAGGTATGGGGTTGTAATACTTGAGCCACAGCTCTACTTCCAGCTTTCTAGTGTTTAATTGGAGATAAGGGACTCATAGACTTTACTGCCTGAACTGGCTTCAGATTGGAATCCTCACATCTCAGCTTCCTGAGTAACTAGGATTACAGCCATGAGCCACAAGTACCTGGCAGAAAAATCAAACTTCTCAGAAATTTTTATATCTTCCCACTTCACGCATTAGGGAGTGGGGTTGGGACAATGAGAGAGAAGAGATTGTGACAACCAAAGGTACTGCTGTTCATAGCTTGGGATTGTAGGACAGCAGCATATCAAGGTGGGCCCTTGATATGCTGTCCTACAAGCCCAAACTATATACCTGGGCCGTTACAACAGCCCTGGCTCCATGGCATCCAGTCCCAGCCTCTAGCCCCCTCTCTTGCCTTTCTTTTTTTTTTTTTTTTTTTTTTTTTGGGTCCAGTTGTGGGGCCTGAACTCTGGGCTTGGGCACTGTCCCTCAGCTCTTCAGCTCAAGGCTAGCACTCTACCACTTGAGCCATAGCGCCACTTCTGGCTTTTTGCTTATGTGGTGCTGAGGAATCGAACCCAGGGCCTCATGGATGCAAGGCAAGCACTCTACCACTGAGCCACCTTCCCAGCCCCTCTCTTGCCTTTCTTGGCTCCAGTCTTAGGAGTGCACAGGTTCTCAGGCAGATGGTCTTGGAGGGCTGCACATTCTGCGTTGGTGCCTTGTGTCCCTTTCACACACCTGTCAAGCTGAGCCTGCCGAGTCTGGGCATAGCTTTAGTGCCCTGGTGGAAACTCAGGCCTCATCTTTTGAAGCTACCAGGTCAATTCTTCTCCACCTCTTTCTTTTTGGCCACCATGGGGTGAGGAGGAGAAAGCCTTGGGCTGCATCTCATTCACTCCCTCCTGTGAGGGGCCCCTAAAACCTGATTTTTTTTTTCACACATTATCCAAAATACCCAGATTGTGAGGACTAGTCCCTAGGAATTTCACACAATTACACAATTGCCTTTGAATCAGAAACCAGGTCAGAGTACTTATTTTCCTGGAAGGACCCAGAATTGTTGGGTTCTCTCTCTCTCTCTCTCTCTCTCTCTCTCTCTCTCTCTCTCTCTCTCTCTCTCTCTCTCTCTCTCTCTCTCTCTCTCTCTCTCTCTCTCTGCCAGTCATGGGGCTTGAACTCAGGGACTTGGTGTTGTTCCTGAGCTTTGTGCTCAAGGCTAGAACTCCACCACTTGAACCACAGCTCTACTTCCAGCTTTTTGGTGTTTAATTGGAGATTTGAGTCTCAGGAACTTTCCTGCCTGGGTTGGCTTTGAACTGTGATTCTTAGATTTCAGCCTCCTGAGTAGCTAGGTTTACAGGCCAGAGCCACTGGTACCAGAATGTAATTCTTTTTTTCCCTTTTTTTTTGTTGCTGTTGGTCATAGGGCTTGAACTCAGGGCCTGGGTGTTATCTCTGAGCTCTTTTGCCCAAGGCTAGCTAGCACCCTACCACTTTGAGCCACAAAGCAACTTCCAGTTTTTTAGTGGTTAATTGGAGACAAGGGTCTCATGGACTTTCCTGCCAGGGCTGACATTGAACCACAATCCTCAGATCTCAGCCTCTTGAATAACCAGGGTTACAGGAGTGAGCCACCAGGCTCATTTTTTTCATTTTAAAAACTTCTTTCAGAGGTTGCTCTGAATACTGTGGTAGGAGCTAAACAAATAGCAATTTTCTCCCTCTAAGTAGTGGATCTAAACAAGAATGCTCAGCATGCAGCCCCACCTCACCATAGCCCCGCCCGCCCGCAGGGTTTGTCACCTAAAGCCTGTTTGCTCCCTGAAACCAACCCTTCATCCTTCTTCCCCTTCACCCTCCCTGTCCTCCCCATTTCCCTTCCAGCTCCAGCTCCTAGTTCTTCTGGAAGTGTCACTTGTCCATGCCACCCACATGCTCAGCATTTTCAATTTTTCATCTTTCTTTACCTTGCAGTACTTTTCTTCCACTCTTTAAAAAATTTAATTTGGTCAATTCCTATGGATTTGCTAAACACATTTTATTAGGAATAGTTCTAGGTGCAAGAATGAAAATAGACAATTGTAGCCTTGCTGGCAGCTCAGAGGTGTAATCTTAGCTACTCAGGAGGCTAAGTAAAATGTGAAAGACTGTACTTCAAAGACAGGCAGCCAGATAAATCTGAGACTCTTATCTCCAATTTACCAGCAACTGTCTGAGAGAGGTGAAAGTGGCTTACATGATTGAGAGCTAGCCTTGAGTGAAAATGCTAAGGGACAGCTGGCCGCTCATGTCTGTAATCCGAGCTGTTCAGGAGGCTGAGATCTGAGGATGGCAGTTAGAAGCCAGCCCAGGCAGAAAAGTCCTTGTAAGACTCTAATCTCCAATTAACGACTCAAAATAGCAGAAGTGGAGCTATCGTTCAAAGTGGTAGAGTTAGCCTTGAGCAAAAGAGCTCTTGAGTTCAATCTCCACGTTCAAAAAAAAAAAAAAGCTAATGGACCCTGAGTTCAAGTACTGGTTTTAAAAAAATCTCTGAGTGAGGGATAGGAAGGTGGCTCGGTGGTAGAGCTCTTGCCTTGCATGCATGAGGCCCTGGGTTCGATTCCTCAGCACCACATAAGCATAAAGAAGAAAGCTGGAAGTGGTGCTGTAGCTCAAGTAGTAGAGCGCTAGCCTTGAGCTGCCCAGGCCCAGAGTTCAGGCCCCACGACCGGAACCAAAAAAAAAAAATCTCTGAGTGACAGCATTTCTTTCTTTCTTTCTTTTTTGGTTGGTTATGGGGCCTGAACTCTGGGCCTGGGTGCTGTCCTTCATCTCTTCAGCTCAAGGCTATCACTCTATCAATTTAGCCACAGCCTCCTGCTTTTTCTGCATATGTGGTACTGAGGAATCAAACCCAGGGCCTCATGCATGCAAGGCAAACACTACCACTGAGCCACCTTCCCAGCCCCTATAGCATTTCTTTTCTTTTTTTTTTTTTTGGGGTCCAGTCGTGGGGCCTGAACTCTGGGCCTGGGCGCTGTCCCTCAGCTCTTCAGCTCAAGGCTAGCACTTTACCACTTGAGCCACAGCACCACTCCGGCTTTTTTCTTTTTTGCTTATGTGGTGCTAAGGAATCAAACCCAGGGCCTCAGGCATGCAAGGCATGCGCTCTACCACTGAGCCACCTTCCCAGCCCACCCTATAGCATTTCTTAAATGAGTATGTTTCCTATCTTACTATCATTTCTTTCTTTCTTTCTCTTTTTTTTTTGGCTAGTGCTCTACCACTTGAGCCACACCACTTCTGTTTTTGTGGGGTAGTTTATTGGAGATAAGGTTTCATGGATGTTCCTGCTTTGGCTGGCTTCAAACTGCAACTCTCAGATCTCAGTCTCCTGAGTGGCTAGGATTGAGATATGCATCACCAATGCCTAGCCGACATGTTCTTTTTATGTTGATATTGAGACTTGAAATCAGTGCTTAGCTCTCACTCAGCTAAAGTTCTATCACTAGGATGACATCTCTAGATTCTGGTCTCTAGATTGTGTTTTTTTCCTGGTCGTGGGGCCTGAACTCTGGGCCTGGGCGCTGTCCCTGAGCTCTTCAGCTCAAGGTTAGCACTCTACCACTTGAGCCACAGAGCCACTTCCAGCATTTTCTGCTTATGTGGTGCTGAGGAATCAAACCCAGGGCATCATGCATGCAAGGCAAGCATTCTACCACTGAGCCACCTTCCCAGCCCCTCTGTTGAGTTTTTAATTATATCATCTCTCTTTATATATCTGTTTTTCATTATAACTTTTTCAATTTCCTGGAGTTCATTTTGATACATTTTTTTTGGGGGGGGGTCCGGTCGTGGGGTCTGAACTCTGGGCCTGGGCGCTGTCCCTCAGCTCTTCAGCTCAAGGCCAGAGCTCTACCACTAGAGCCACAGCGCCACTTCCAGCTTTTTTCTTTTTGCTTATGTGGTGCTGAGGAATAAACCCAGGGCCTCAGGCATGCAAGGCAAGTGCTCTAACCACTGAGCCACCTTCCCAGCTCCGCGATACATTTTTTTAAAAGGTAAATAAAGTTACAGTTTCATTAACAAAGGCAATTTGTCTAGTGAAGGGCATTTTGACTAAGTCCTGTTTTACAAGGACTGTTGACAGCCTTAAATCATTTGTGGTTTCAACATGTTCATGGAGCCCTCTAGTGTCTTTGAAGCGCAAGCACATGGTATGTAAAAAATAATGGTGCTGGGACTGGGAATGTGGCTTAGTGGTAAGAGTGCTTGCCTAGCTAATGCATGAAATCCTGGGTTCAATTCCTCAGTATCACATAAACAGAAAAAGTCAGAAATGGTGCTGTGGATCAAGTGGCAGAGTGTTAGTTGATAAGGGTCCTTGATTAAAGGAATGAGACCAGGGGCTGGGAAGGTGGCTCAGTGGTAGAGCGCTCACCTTGTATGCCTGAGGCCCTGGGTTCAATTCCTCAGCACCACATAAGCAAAAAGAAAGAAGCCGGAAGTGGCGCTGTGGCTCAAGTGGTAGAGCGCTAGCCTTGAGCTGAAGAGCTGAAGGAGAGCGCCCAGGCCCAGAGTTCAGGCCCCATGACCGGACCCCGCCAAAAAAAAAAAAAAAGACAAATACAAAGCAAAAGTCAAGCAAAGCTTTATTTCACACCAAGCATTGAGAATCAAACTGACTGGTCTAGGCCATCTCTATGGAGAGAGCGACCCCACCTAGTCTTACAGGCTAGCTTTTATAGGGCAAAACCGCAAATCACAAACTAACTGTAAGCATGTAGCTAATTTTACTCTCATTGGTTATAACAGAAGTGTTACATATGTGCTTTTACTGATTGGACGCCTCCACCTGGCCTGTCCCAACTTTGTTCTTGGGGCTTGGTTTCTGGGAACTGGCTGTTTTGAAAATTGTTTTTCTTTCTTTCTTTCTGGTTCCCCTACAGACAGGGTCGCCTTGCCCTTATTACAAACAACAGGTGTGGGCAAGATCAGCTCTTACTTATACTTTACAAACCAAATGGCTGCCAGGACAAAATGGAGTTACTTTGGCTAAATGGGTCTTAACACTAGCCTTGAGCAAAAGCAGCTCAGGACAGTGGCTAGGCCTTGAGTTCAAGCCCCAGGATGGGCAAAAAAATATTCTAATTCTGTTAATATTATATTTACTTATTTTTGCTAGTCCTAGAGCTTAAACTCAGGGTCTGAGCCTCTCTGTGCTCAAGGCTAGTGCTCTACCACTTGAGCCACAGCACTACTTCCAGCTTTTTCTGTTTATGTGGTACTGAGGAACCCAGGGCTTCATGCATGTAGGCAAGCACTCTACCACTAAGCCACATTCCAAGCCTATCATTATTATTATTTTATTTTATTTTTTTTGTCGGTCGTGGGGCTTGAACTCTGGGCCTGGGCATTGTCCCTCAGCTCTTCAGCTCAAGGCCAGCACTCTACCACTTGAGCTACAGTGCCACTTCCAGTTTTCTGGTGGTTTATTGGAGATAGGAGTCTCACGGTCTCTCCTGCCCGGGCTGGCTTTGAACCGCGATCCTCAGATCTCACCCTCCTGAGTAGCTAGGATTACAGGCGTGAGCCACCAGCGCCCGGCCTATTATTTTATTTTTGTCAGCCTTAGGGCTTGAACTCAGGGCCTGGGTGCTGTCCCTGAGCTTTTTTTTGGCTCAAGGTTAGTGCTCTACCACTTTGAGTCACAGTGCCACCCAGTTTTCTGGTAGTTAGTTGGAAATGAGGGACTCACAGATTGGATTTTTTTTTTTTTTTTTTGCCAGTCATGGGGCCTGAACTCTTCAGCTCAAGGCTAGCGCTCTACCACTTGAGCTACAGTGCTACTTCCAGCTTTTCTGTTTATGCGGTACTAAGGAACTGAACCCAGGGCTTCATACAAGCACTCTACCACTGAGCTCTCTTCCCAGCCTCCCCACTTCTTTACACTATGCCTTTAAGAATGCAAAACACACCCAGACATCTTTACAGAAAGAGAAACCAGGATTTTTTTTTTATCCTGTCCTGGAGCTTGAACTCTGGGCCTGGGCACTGTCCCTGAGCTTCTTTTGCTCAAGATGAGTGATCTACCACTTGAGCCACAGAGCTACCTCTAGCTTTTTTGAGTAGTTTATTGGAGATAAGAGTCTCAGGGAGTTTCCTTCCAGGGCTGGCTTTGAACCACCATCCTCAGATCTCAGCCTCCCGAGTAGCTAGGATTACAGGCATGAGCCACTGGTGCCTGGCAATCCAGGAATTTTCACGTTACCACAGAGAGACATGCACTTATCATGTGTCACTCAGTCCCACACAGGCAGCTCTTTAGTGCTAGGAGCAAAAGAGGGATGAGAAAATTCAGTGCAGTTGCTAAAATGGCAGCATTCTGACCAACCCTTCACTCACTAAAAGGTTTAAATTTAAATTTTATATTTTTGTCAGTCGTGGGGCTTGAACTCTGGGCCTGAGTGCTGTCCCTCAGCTCTTCAGCTCAAGGCCAGCGCTCTAACCACTTGAGCCACAGTGCCACTTCTGGTTTTGAGTGGTTTATTGGAGATAAGAGTCTCACGGACTTTTCCTGCCCAGGCTGGCTTTGAACCACAATCCTCAGATCTCAGCCTCCTGAGAAGCTAGGATTACAGGTGTGAGCCACAGGTGGCCGGCAAGGTTTAAATTTTCTGACTCCTTGTCACAAAAGAATATGGGACCCAGTTGTGTCCTCTTCTTCTTTGCCCCCAAATCAGGCTCTACAGGGTCTTACCTTTTTGCTGTAAGAGATTCATTTGAGCCCTGGGCACTGTCAGTACCTGAGATGGAAAAAAATAAATAGCATGAGGTACTCAGAGCCCAGAGAAGATGTGACTGAAGGTGGGAATATGGACTAGGTGGCCCAGTGGCTTCTGGCTCACTTCCCCACAAGTCTCAGTGATTCCTTGTCCAGACTGATCTGATGAGTTACTTGTTATTTATTTGCCAGTCATTGGGGCTTAAACTCAGGGCCTGGGCTCTGTCCCTGAGCTGCTTCTTTTTTTGGGGGGGGGGGAGGATGGGTCGGTGGGGGAGGGGGGGTGGTGGGGGGGGAAGAGGAGGGGGCGGATTGAACTCTGGACCTGGGCGCTATCCCTCAACTCGTCAGCTCAAGGCTAGCGCTCTATCACTTGAGCCACAGTGCCACTTCCAGCTTTTTCCGTTTATGCGGTACTGAGGAATTGAACCCAGGGCTTCATGCTTGCAAGGCAACCACTCTACGACTAAGTCACCATCCCAGCCCCATCCCTGAGTTTCTTTGGTCAAGTCTAGCACTCTACCACTTGAACCACAGTGCCACTTCCAGCTTTTTCTGCTTATATGGTACTAAGGAATTGAACCCAGAGCTTCATGCATGCCAGGCAAGCACTTTACCACTAAGCCATATTGCCAGCCCAATTAATTTTTTTTAAGCTATGAAAAACAAAAACAAAACAAAACAAAAAACCGTGAGAGATCAGAGATTTACTGGGCTCCAGGGAAGTTTCCATAACTGACTGCAGACCCAGGAAAGGATCAGAAGGCAGGAGGGACTAGACCAACTGTCCTCCTAGAGCAGAGACGCTCTCCTCTCATTGATAGGAATCAGGTTCCCCAAACCACCACCATCACTAATGCAATACATTTGCCTTTCATTTTCCATGATCTTTCCCATAGAGTAAGAATCAGCACACAGGACCCCAGGCTGAGTGAGTACGTGTATATGTGTAGATGGTGTTTCCTATTAATGAGAAGGGCTCACTTCTAAAAGGAGTGGGAAGGAAAAAACTAAGACCCTGTGTCTTCCTACCTGCTTTCTTCCTCATATACATTATAGCAGCCGCCACAACTCCAAAGGGAATCAGGAAAATGGCAGTTCCCATGCTGAGGATGAAGAGCTTAGAGGTGGGCTCTGGGAAAGGAAGAGGAAAGAGAAGAAAAAAATGACCCCCAGCTCCCAGGCATGACCCTAATGAAGTCCCCAGAAGGGCTCCTGCTTCTCTGACCACAAGCTCTGTGCCCACATCCTCTTCTTACCCCATGTCACGATAAGGGGCTCAGGCAGCCCCTCATGCTGCACATGGCATGTGTATCTCTGTTCCTCCCCAGAAGGCACCACTATAGCTGCCCACTTCTGGAAGGTTCCATCTCCTGCAGGTCTGGTCTCCACAAGCTCCATTTCCTGGGTCTGGTCTTCCCCATCCCGCTGCCAGATCAGAGTGATCTCCGCAGGGTAGAAGCCCAGTGCCCAGCACTTTAGGGTGACTTCATGGTTAGAGATAGGGTTGTGGGTCACGTATGTCTTTGGGGGATCTGAGAGGAAGAAATGGAAAATTCAGGAATTGTGCATCCTTCTTGGGCCACTCCATCCTCACAATAGAAAAGGAGAATGGGAGGGAGATGTGTGTATAACCAAGACAGTAGTATACCCACAAACACCTGGGTTAACCTATTTTTGGGGAAGTTCTAGAATCAGGATGAGCCAATCCAAAATAGGAGACTCAATGTCTTTAACCAAGAGAATAGGTACACCTGGTTCTGACCTATTGGTCACTGAGAAACTCAGCGACAAATTGAGAGAAGGTCAGAAAACAAGACCCAATAGGTCCAAGGTTCACAATCAGCTATAGAGCCAAAGGATTATTTCATGGATCCTTCCTACTTCCATCTAGAGAAAGACACTCTATGTGCATGGGGTTCTGAGGCTTAAATTCAGGGCCTGGGTGCTAACCTTTAGATTTTTTCAATCAAGGCTGGCATTCTACCACTTGAGCCAAGGCTTCAGGTGTAATCCTGCTACTTTGGATTAGCTCATCCTGACTCTAGAACTTTCTAAAGATTCAATTAACCCTGATGTTTATACTAGTGTTGGGTTGTGCATGCATGCCACCTTTCCCCCCTCCTCCATCCTTCTGTTCTTGTCTTGGAATGGAGTGGCTGAGGAAGAACGCAAAATTACTGAAATTTTCACCTCTTCCTCTTAAATGACCCTCAAAGACGCCCGTGATCCATCACCCCATTTCTGACCTCCTGGTTCCTGACACAGCTTAATTGTCCTGAGAGAAGGGAGAGCCCCTGGGTAAGTCACTTTGATGCTTGATCTAAAAACCCAAGAGTGTTTCTTGTTCCCGTGGAAGAGAGGGGCAGGCAGGATTCCAGCTCTATCCTAGACACAGGAGCCTCTTCCCCAGGGCAAGACAGAAGAGTTGCCCTGTGGCCCCTCATACCTGCGCGCTTTAGCGCCTCCTTCCCATTCTCCAGGTATCTCAGGAGCCTCTTCACGCACTCCTTCTCCAGGTAGGCTCTCTCTTGTTCAGTTTCACCTGTTGCCTCCCACTTGCGCCGGGTGATCTGAGCCACGGTGTCCGAAGCGGTCCAGGTGTTCAAGTCTTCGTTCAAAGAGATGAAATCCTCGCCATCGTAGGCATCGGTTCGGTACCCGCGAAGGAAGCGTCCGTCGGGCCCCACGTCGCAGCCGCAGATCCTCTGGTAGGTGTGAGAGCCTGGCCCCGCCCCCGAGGATCAGCCCCAACCCTGGCCCGCCCCCGAGGATCAGCCCCAACCCTGGCCCCGCCCCCCGAGGATCAGCCCCGCTCCCGCCCCGCCCCCCGAGGATCAGCCCCCCACGCCCCGAGGATCAGCCCTGCCCCTGGACCCGCCCCTGAGTATCAGCCCGGAACATGTGATTTCCTGTTAAACTGAAAATTAAACTGGATCGGATTTCTCGCCGTTACCCTTCCCCCTCCCCCCCGGGGAGCATCCAAAGCCCCCGGCCCAGCGGTGGAGCCCGGACTGGGGCTGGGCGTGGGGAGGTGGCCGCCCACCCGGGCCCTGGCTCACTCACGGTCCCGGCTCTGGTTGTAGTAGCCCAGCAGGGTCCGCAGCTGAATCCGGAAGGTCTGCGCGTGCCTCCGGACGTTCCGCGTCTGCTGCTCCCGGTACTCGCGCGGCTCCAGATGCATCCACGGCGCCCGCGGCTCCATCGTCGGACTCGCGGCGTCGCTGTCGAAGCGCACGAACGGCGTGTCGTCCACGTAGCCCACGAGGGTGAAGTGCGGCTCCCCGCGGCCGGGCCGGGACACCAGCGTGTCGAAATACCGCAGGGAGTGGGAGCGTGAGCCTGGGGACGGAGAGCGGCTGAGCCCGGGCGCGGGACCCCGGGATCGGGGTGGACAGAGCCGGAGGGGAGGAGGGGGCCGGGATGGGCGAGGTGAGGAGTCTGACGGCCCCCTAGCTCAGCCCCAGCAAAGGCCATTTCCCTCCCCACTCCGCACTCACCAGCCCAGGTCTCGGTCACACCTAGGGTTCCCAAGAGCAGCAGGGGGAGGAGTGTCCGTGGCGCCATCACCCCCATCTTCAAGACTGGGGAAAGTCCTGACAAGTGCGTGGGAACTAGAACCGCTGAAGCGCTGGTTGACTCCTGTAATAACCAATGAGAGTGAGACCTGGTATTGCGTCGTGAGTATCCAAGCCTAAAGAGGAAGTGAAATTTCTAGATGGGGGTTTCCCCATCTCCTCCCCTCCCCTCGTGGAAAGAGGGATCTTGGACATATCCACCTTCCTTACTCCTGGCCAATTGGGCAATATGAGGAAACCTGGGGAAAGAGCTCTGGGCAGGGCTCAACCTCTTAGTCTCGTTTGGATTGTTAAACTATACATACTCCTAATCCCTACCTGTCTTTCAGGACTCTTCTAGGAGAAAGTTCATTTCACTGGGAATACAACATCGGAAAGAGAGCTGGCCTAGGAACGCAGTAAGCAGGGCTTTCTCTTTTAGAAGTTGTGCCCACAATCACAAGATCCCCAAGATACTTTTCCCTTTATTAACTGCAGTAGCCACAGAGATTGATAAACCCTGAATGGCTGGAAATCTAATTTGTAAAAGAAGGGAGTTGACCCCTTCATACAAATGTATCTAAATGTCATTGAAGGGCTGGGAAGGTGGCTCAGTGGTAGAGTGCTTGTCTTGCATGCCTGAGGCCCTGGGTTCGATTCCTCAGCACCACATAAACAGAAAAAGCCGGAAGTGGCGCTGTGGCTCAAGCGGTAGAGCTCTTGCCCTGAGCTGAAGAGCTGAGGAACAGCGCCTAGGCCCAGAGTTCAGGTCCACGACCGGCTAAAAAATAATAAATAAATAACTGTCATTGAACTTAGGCTGTTCCCAATAATAGATTTGTGACTCTGGGGTTGTTACGTTTTTTGTTGTTGTTTTGGTCAGTTGTGGGGCTTGAACTCAGAGCCTGGGTGCTATGCCTGGGTGCTATCCTCTACTCAAGGATAGTGCTCTAGTGCTCTATCACTTGAGTTACAGTGATAACTGGTGGTTATCAAATTGTGATTCTCAGATCTCAGCCTCTTGAGTAGCTAGGATTACAGGGGTGAGCCAACAGCGCCTGGCTGGTGATTTTTTATTTTTATTTTTTGGTCGGTTGTGGGGACTGATCTCTGGGCCTGGACACTGTTCCTCAGCTCTTCAGCTCAAGGTTAGCACTCTACCACTTGAGCCACAGCGCCATTTCAGGCTTTTTCTGCTTATGTGGTGCTAAGGAATTGAACCCAGGGCCTCATGCATGCAAGGCAAGCACTCTACCACTGAGTTACCTTCCCCGCCCATTGGTGATGTTTTATTTTTTTTATTTTTTGGGAGTCCGGTCATGGGGCCTGAACTCTGGGCCTGGGTGCTGTCCCTCAGCTCTTCAGCTCAAGGCTAGTGCTCTACCACTTGAGCCACAGTGACACTTCCGGCTTTTTTCTTATATGGTGCTGAGGAATCGAACCCAGGGCCTCATGCATGCAAGGCAAGCTCTCTACCACTGAGCCACCTTCCCAGCCCCGTTGGTGATGTTTTAAAATGACCTTTCCTAGGTAACACATGGAACTGTCACTTCTTTGTACAACTACTTAATAATAAATTTTTATAACGATCTTAATTTTTTGTGTGCACCATTATTAGGGCTTGAACTCAGGGCCTTATGTTCTTGTGTAACTTTTCCCCTCAAGACTGGTGCTCTACCACTTGAGCTACACCTCCACTTCTTCATTCTATAACACGGAGTTTGTATGAATCCAAAATAATTACCTCAATACAGTAGAATGCAATAGCCTCTCACCCTACCTGGGGTTATGAATAGGGGAGGAGACATGTTCCAAGAATCCCATGTGTACCCTGAACCCAGCATTGTGCTGAACACTATATATGTTTTCCTATGTGCACATATGCCTACACCCAATTTTAATAAATAGGGCACAGTAAGAAAAACCAATTTAAGATAGAGCAACTATAACAATATACTATGATAAAACCTATGTGAGTAGTTTTTTTTAATCTCTCTTAAATGTATTATTGTACCATACTCTTGGTGGGATGCTAGGAGATGATAAAGTATCTATTGATGAGGTAAATGGAGTAGTCAATATGAGACAGTGGATTTGATAGCCAAGTAGGGTTCTATATAACTAAGGAAGGTGCAGTGCACACAGTGTAGATACTCTGGACAAAGGTATGGTTCACATAAGTAGGACAGACAGGTTGGTTTCATTCTACTATGCAGGAGAAATTTTCTTCTTTTTCTTTTTTTGCAGTCATGGGGTCTGAACTCTGGGCTTGGGTGCTGTCCCTCAGCTCTTCAGCTGGTGACACCGTCCCAAGTAGCTACAATGGAAGGTTTGAGTCACTGTAGCCATGTTCAGAAGGAAGAAAAATTGAAACTTATGAATTGCTTATTTATAGATTTTTTTGGGAGTGGAGGTCAGTCGTGGGGCTTGAACTCTGGGCCTGGGCGCTGTCCCTCAGCTCTTCAACTCAAGGCTAGCGCTCTACCACTTGAGCCACAGCTCCACTTCGGGCATTTTTTGTTTAGTGGTGCTGAGGAATTGAATCCAGGGCTTCATGCATGCAAGGAAAGCACTCTACCACTGAGCCACCTTCCCATCCCCCCTCCCCCTTTTTTTTAAAATATGGAATGCTTCACTAATTTGCATGTCATCCTTGAGTAAGGGCCATGCTAATCTTCTCTGTATCGCTCCAATTTTAGTATATGTGCTGCGGAAGCGAACATAGTTATTTTTTTTTTTTCCTTCTTGGCCCTGCAAGGGATAGAACAGTCTATTTCAAGTGTAGCAATGTTCACCATTTTTTATTTGTTATATACACACACACATACACACACATAACTATAAAAGGACTTTATTGGGGGAAAGAATATACAAGCAATATAAACCTTAAAAGCTCACTTGGTCATTTAATTTTATTTATTTTTTTGTCAGTCACGGGGCTTGAATTCTGGGGCTGGGTGCTCTTCAGCTCAAGGCAAGTGTTCTACCACTTGGGCCACAGAACCACTTCTGGTTTTCTGGTGGCTAATTGGTGATAAGAATCTCATGGACTTTCTTGCCTGGGCTGGGTTTAAACTGTGATCGTCAGATCTCAGCCTCCAGAGTAGCTAGGATTACAGGAGTGAGCCATTGGTGCCTGGCCTGTCATTTTTCTCTGATTGTCAGATGAAAGTTGGATGTTCCCTACACATTTTCTTGTGTATGTGGGCCATTACTGAGGCTTGAACTCAGGGTCTCCCACCCAGCTTTTTTCTGCTAATGGTTGATGCTCTACCAAACCTCCAAGTTCCAACCTGTATGTTTTCTGAGAGTTCTGATCTGTTTATAAAATCTTTTTTTTTTTCTTGTTGCCAGTCCTTGGGGCTTGAACTCAGGGTCTGGGCTTCTTTTGCTCAAGGCTAGCACTGTACAACTTGAACCACAATGCCACTTCAAGCTTTTTCTGTTTTTGTGGTACTGAGGAATCAAACCCAGGGCTTCATGCATACAGGGCAAACATTCTACTACTAAGCCACATTCTCAGTCCTCCCTGAGCCTTTTTGTTTGTTTAGTTGTGGGTCTTGAATTCAGGGCCTGGGTGCTACCCCTTAGCTTTTTTTGGTGAAGGCTAATGCTCTACTACTTCAGCTACAGCTCCATTCAAGCTTTTTGGTGGTTAGTTAGATATAACAATCTCACAAACTTTCGGGTCTGGGCTGGCTTTGAACTACAATCTTCAGATCTCAGCCTCCTGAATAGCTAGGATTATAGGAATGAGCCACAAGCACCCAGCTTATTCATGAACTCTTTATACAGGAAGGTGTGGAGGCAGATTTTTTTGAGTGCTTCCGCCTACTAGGGCAGAAGCAATTGCTCTTCTGCCTCTTTTCCCTTCTGCTTCCTGTGTTCTAAAAAAAAGTCATGACTTGCAATGATGAGGCCTAATTAGCAAATAGAAGCCCTGGAGGCCCACTTTGCCCCCTGGGCACATTTCCAGGTCCTTCATAACTTTCCACATGGTCTTTTTTATTTTTATTTTATTTATTTTTTTTTGTCGGTTGTGGGGCCTGAACTCTGGGCCTGGGCGCTGTCCCTTGTTCTTGAGCTCAAGGCTAGTCCTCTACCACTTGAGCCACAGCCCCACTTCCGGCTTTTTCTGCTTATATGGTGCTGAGGAATCGAACCCAGGGCCTCATGCATGCAAGGCAAGCACTCTACCACTGAGCCACCTTCCCAGACCCATCTTTTTGATTTTCAAAACCAAGAAAAGCTGGGCACTGGTGTCTCACACCTGTAATCCTAGCTACTTAGGAGGCTGAGATCTGAGGATCAAGATTCAAAGCCAGCCTGGGCAGGAAAGGCCCTGAGACTCTTATCTCCAATAAACTACTCAGAAGACCAGATGTGGCACTGTGGCTCAAGTGGTTAGGGCGCTGGCCTTGAGCTGAAGAGCTAGGGACAGCACCCAGGCCCAGAGTTCAAGCCCCACAACCGGCAAAAAAAAAAAAAAAAAGAGAAAAGAAAGAAAGAAAGGAAGACTCTCTCTGAGTACTCTCCTCCTTAAAGAAGCCTTTATTCCCAGATAAAGTGAAAAACCTCATGATTCTCTTGGTAGTTCCATTTCAGACAGTATTTTATACTGATATGGCTTTTTGTGCTTGAACTAAGAGCCTGCATGCTGTCCCTGAGTTTTTTTGCTCAAGGCTATTGATCAGCCACTTGAATCACAGCTCCACTTCTGGCTTTTTCGTAATTAAATGGAGATAAAAGTATCACAGACTTTCTACATGGGCTGACTTCAAACAGGGATTCTCAGATCTCAGCCTGAGTAGCTAGGATTACAGGTAAGAGCCACTGGCCTGGCTTTAAGAAACTTCTGAAATTAACTCATCAAACCCTCATGCTAAGGATTTACAATAACAAATTTACATTTAGATTCTTACTTTTAGTGTGGCGTCAGATGGTATAGCCCAATGTACCATAAAGCTATGAGGAACAGAAGTTTGTGGAGGAGGCAGGTCAGTATGGGGACAGTGCCTTGGTAGGAAGGGGGGGGGGCCTGCCTCCCCACTTCTTCGCACTATGCCTACAGGAAATGCAGACATCTTTGCAGAAAGAGAATCCAGTAATCTTCACATCACCACGGAGACATGCACTAATCTTGTGTCAGTCCCACACAGGCAGCTCTTTAATACTAGGAACAAAAGAGGGATGAGCTAATTCAGTGCAGGTGCTATAATGGCTACATTCTATCTAATCCATCACTCACTAAAAGAGTTCTAGGGAAGGGGGTGGATTGGGAGAGGTGGGTGAGAATGTTGAAAGGGGTGACATTGATCAATATGCACTATATTCATAAACTGCTTTGTTAAACAGCAACTCCTGAGTACAACTACTTAAAGGTAATGTGTGTGTGTGTGTGTGTGTGTGTGTGTGTGTGTGTGTGTGTGTGTGTGTGTGTGTGTGTGTGTGTGTGTGTGTGTGTGATGGGGATTGAACTCTGGGCCTGGGTGCTATCCCCTCTTCTTTGCCCCCAATTCAAGCCCTACTGTGTTTTACCTTCTTCCCATGAGAGATGCAGCAGAGTCCTGGACACTGTTAGCACCTGTGGAAAAAAAAGAATAAAGCATATTCATAGCTCAGAGCCCATGGCAAAAGATGCATGGACTGGGGTGATTACCCTTGGGGCTCCCATCTACACTAACCCACAAGTCTCAATGTACCTGCCCATACTGATTTGATTTGAATCCTGAATGTAGCTCCTTCTTGTATGTGTGCATGTGCACACATGCATGCACGTGTGCGTGCTGGTCTGAGGCTTTGAACTCAGGGTGTGGGTACTGTCCCTGAGCTTTTGTACTCAAAGCTAACACTCTACCACTTGAGCCACAGCTCTACTTCAGGATTTTTGGTAGTTAATTGGAAATACCAGTCTCAAGGACTTTCCTGTCTGGGCTGGCTTCCAACTGCAGTCCTCAAATCTCAACCTCCTAAGTAGCTAGAATTACAGGTATGAGCCACCAAGTGCCCAACTTTTTATTTTTATTTTTTTGCCTTCAAGGGAAAAAAAAAATTCTGTGACAAACCATGAGCTCTGGAGAAATTTCCAGAACTGTGACAGGCCCAGAATGAGAAGGCAGGAGGAAGGGAAATGTGCAGGGATTGAACCAAATGTTCTTCTGAAGGTCTCTCCTTAGCAGGGACCTATTCTCCTGCCTCTCTTCTAAGAATCGAAGCCTGCCACCATCAAGTTGACATATTTATCCTTAACTTTCAATTTTCTTTCCAGTGTCAGACAGAGGGCCCCGGGCTGAGAAGCTTGTGTATCTGTGGATGATCCTTCCATTAATGAGGCAGAACTCACTTTGTGTGTATAGATGTGTGTCTGGTGTGTCTGTGTTCAAGTACTGGGACTTGAACTCAGGGCCCAGTGATGATCTTCAGCTTTTTCCTGCTCACAGCTAGTTCTCTACTCCATTTCCAGCTTTTTTGCTAATTAAAGACTGGTAGGTTTGTTTGCATATGCTGGCTTCACACTTCAATCCTCAGATCTCAGCCTCTGCAATACCTGAGACCATAGACATAAGCCACCAGTACCTGGCCAGAGTTCACATTTAAAAGGGGAAGAATAAAACTAGCCAGGTGTGGGGCTGGGAAGGTGGCTCAGTGGTAGAGTGCTTGCCTTGCATGCATGAGGCCCCTGGGTTCGATTCCTCAGCACCACATAAGCAAAAGAAAAAGAAAAAAGCTGGAAGTGGCACTGTGGCTCAAGTGGTAGAGCGCTAGCCTTGACCTGATGAGCTGAGGGACAGCGCCCAGGCCCAGAGTTCAGGCCCCACGACCAGATCTTCCCCCCCCCCACCAAAAAAAAAAAAAACCTAGCCAGGTATCTGTGGCTCACACCTGTAATCCTAGCTACTTAGGCAGCTGAGATCTAAGGATCATAGTTCAAAGCCAGCCTGGGCAGGAAAGTCCATGAGACTCTTTTTTTTTTTTTTTTTTTTTTGGGTCCGGTCGTGGGGCCTGAACTCTGGGCCTGGGCGCTGTCCCTCAACTCTTCAGCTCAAGGCTAGCGCTCTACCACTTGAGCCATAGCGCCACTTTCCGGCTTTTTTCTTTTTGCTTATGTGGTGCTGAGGAATCGAACCCAGGGCCTCGAGCATGCAAGGCAAGCGCTCTACCACTGAGCCACCTTCCCAGCCCCAAGTCCATGAGACTCTTATCTCCAATTAACCATCAGAAAAACAGAAGTGGCGGGCTGGGAAGGTGGCTCAGTGGTAGAGCGCTTGCCTTGCATGCCTGAGGCCCTGGGTTTGATTCCTCAGCACCACATAAGCAAAAAGAAAAAACCCGGAAGTGGCGCTGTGGCTCAAGTGGTAGAGTCCTAGCCTTGAGCTGAAGAGCTGAAGGACAGCACCCAGGCCCAGAGTTCAGGCCCCACGACTGGACCAAAAACAAAAAAAAAAGAAAAAGAAAACCAGAAGTGGCATTGTGGCTCAAGTGGTAGAGTGCTTACCTACCATGTGCTAAAGAGCTGAGGGACAGGGCCCAGGCCCAGAGTTCAAGCCCCATGACTGATCAAAAAAAAAAAAGAATAAAACTAAAGGCCAAGAGCTAGTGGATCATGCTTATATTCTAGCTACTGAAGAGGACAGCTGAGAACCACAGTTCAAAGCCAATCCAGGCAGGAAAGTCTATGAGACTCTTATCTCCCATTAGCCACCAAAAAAAATCAAAGTGGAGGGGCTGGGAGGTTGGCTTGGTGGTAGAGTGCTTGCCTTGCATGCATGAGGCCCTGGGTTCAATTCCTTAGCACCACATAAACGGAAAAAGCTGGAAGTGGTGCTGTGGCACAAGAGGTAGAGCACTAGCCTTGAGCTGAAGAGCTGAGGGACAGCGCCCAGACCCAGAGTTTAGGCCCCACAACTGACAAAAAAAAAAAAAAAAAAAAAAAAAATCAAAGTGGAGCTGTGACTTAAGTGGTAGAATGCTAGCCTGGAACAAAAATGCTAAAGGATAGTGCTCAGACCCTGAGTTCAAACTCCAGGACAAGAACACACGAACACACACACACACACACACACACACACCCTGCATGCATGCACACCCATGAACAAAATGAATAAAGATCCTTTCCCATCCCTACCTTTCTTCCTCCACAGTGCAGCAGCCACTACACATCCAAAGAGAACCAAGACAAGGACAATTTCTGTGATGGGGAATTTGTACTTAGGAGGTGATTCTAGGGAGAGAAGAGAAAGTGAAAAGTCCTGTCCCCCTTCTCTCAGCTCTGACTCTAATGAGGATCTTTGTAACAACTCCTGCTGTCTCTGAGCACACATGTGCTCTGTGCCCAGTCCCCCTGCTTACCCCATGTCAGGCTGAGGGGCTCAGGCAGTCCCTCATGCTGCACATAGCATGTGTATCTCTGCTCCTCCCCAGAAGGCACCACTATAGCTGCCCACTTCTGGAAGGTTCCATCTCCTGCAGGTCTGGTCTCCACAAGCTCCATTTCCTGGGTCTGGTCTTCCCCATCCCGTTGCCAGATCAGAGTGATCTCCGAAGGGTAGAAGCCCCGAGCCCAGCATTTCAGGGTAACCTCATGGTCAGAGGTGGGGTGGTGTGTCACATTTGTCTCTGGGGGATCTGAGAGGAAGTGATGGTAAATTCAGGAAAGTTGCATTTCCTGAGCCACTCCAGCACCACTCAAGTGACTCTCCTGAGAATGGAACAGGGGTATGAATGCAGAACACATGGGCATGTGAGCTAATCAAATCCAAGAAAAGTTCTGGAGTCAGGGTGAGCCAATCCAAGGTAAAAGACTCAATGTTTTTGACCAGGAGAGCAGGTACTCCTGATTCTGACATAGTGGTCCCTGAGAAATTCAGCTTTGAATTTCTATTCTCAGATCTCAATCTCCTGAGTAGCTAGGATTACAGGTGTGAGCCACTGGCGCTCATCCCGAGAGGAGAGACAGCCTTTGCTTAAGTCATTCTCTGGCACTGGATCTGAAAACCCAAGTGTTTCTTCTTTGTTCCCATGGAAGAGAGGGGCAGGCAGGATTCCAGCTCTATCCCAGACACAGGAGCCTCTTCCCCAGGGCAAGACAGAAGAGTTGCCCTGTGGCCCCTCATACCTGCGCGCTTTAGCGCCTCCTTCCCATTCTCCAGGTATCTCAGGAGCCTCTTCACGCACTCCTTCTCCAGGTAGGCTCTCTCTTGTTCTGCTTCACCTGTTGCCTCCCACTTGCGCCGGGTGATCTGAGCCACGGTGTCCGAAGCGGTCCAGGTGTTCAGGTCTTCGTTCAAAGAGATGAAATCCTCGCCATCGTAGGCATCGCTTCGGTAACCCCGAAGGAAGCGTCCGTCGGGCCCCACCTCGCAGCCGCAGATCCTCTGGTAGGTGTGAGAGCCTGGCCCCGCCCCCGAGGATCAGCCCCGCCCCTGGCCCCGCCCCTGAGGATCCGCCCCGCTCCCGCCCCGCCCCCGAGGATCAGCCCCGCCCCTGGCCCCGCCCCCGAGGATCAGCCCCGCCACGCCCCGGAGGTCCAGCCACGCCCCCGAGGATCAGCCCCGCCACGCCCCGGAGGTCCAGCCACGCCCCCGTGGACTAGCCCCGCCCCTGCCCCAAAACATGTGATTTCCTGTTAAACTGAAAATTAAACTGGATCGGATTTCTCGCCGTTACCCCTCCCCCCGGGGGCATCAAAGCCCCGGGCCTAGCGGTGGAGCCCGGACTGGGGCTGGGCGTGGGGAGGTGGCCGCCCACCCGGGCCCTGGCTCACTCACGGTCCCGGCTCTGGTTGTAGTAGCCCAGCAGGGTCCGCAGCTGAATCCGGAAGGTCTGCGCATTGGCTTTGCAGTACTGCGTCTGCTGCTCCCAATGCTGGGTCCCCGCCGGCTCCACCCACGGCGCCCGCGGCTCCATCTTCGGGCTGGGGGCTTCGCTGTCGTAGCGCGCGAACGGGGTGTCGTCCACGTAGCCAATGGTGATGAAGCGTGGGTCCGCGCGGCCGGGCCGGGACACCGCGGTGTCCAAGTACTTCAAGGAGTGGAAGCCTGCGGGCGGCAGCGCTGAGCCCCGCAGCGCCCCGCACGCCACATACTCCCGGGTTCCCAGGTTGATGCGACCCGCAGAGAAGGACGGGGTCGCAGGGTTCAGGAGATGGAAAAGGAAGGTGGACAAGAAGGGTTATGAGTAGGAGAGGAAAGAGAGGTGTGGAAAACTTGGGGGGAAGTCAGGACAGACTATAGCCCAAATGGCGACCCGTGGAGCTCCGTTTCCGGGCCCCACACCATCGCGGGGACCCCTGGGGCCCTTCCCAGCTGGGTCCTTCGTCTCCCCACCCTACTCACCCAGGTATGCCCAGGTCTGCTTCGGGGCCAGGCCCCCCCAGAGTAGCAACAGGAGGGAAAAGATGGGCATTATGCCCATCTTTGAGATTTGTGGAAATCCGAGTCCCTGCAGGTCCGTGGGGGGCTTTGTATCTTAGAACCGTGGCAATGTGTAGTGAGCTACCAGCTGAAGAAGTCCCCAGCCCTGGGCTTCCGCATTCCTGATAATCACCCTCTGCCCCAAGTCCCTGAGTGCCACCCAAGCTCAGGACCTGGGACTTTGCTCTGACCCAGTGCTTCTTGGACAGCGTTCTCTTTGTCTTTAGAAGAAAGCACCCTCCGTTAGGGGTTTGACATCAGAGAGTTAGCTGGGAACCCAGTAGAGGGACTAGAGTTTGTTTCTCTTTCAGCATAGAGAAAACATACTTAACAACCAACAGAGAGATGTAAGAAACACTCTCCTTTCTGTTTATAATCAGAAAGAGCAGCAAAGATTTCAAACCCTCCCCGCCCCCCAAATCCTGGGGCTTAAACTCAGGACCCAGGCATTGTCCCTAAGCTAAGCTTTCTTTTTTCTTTTTTCTTTTTTTTTGTCCAGTTGTGGGCCTGAACTCTGGGCCTGGGCACTGTCCCTCAGCTCTTCAGCTCAAGGCTAGCGCTCTACCACTTGAGCTACAGCACCACTTCCGGCTTTTTTCTTTTTGCTTATGTGGTGCTGAGGAATCGAACCCAGGGCCTCATGCATACAAGGCAAGCACTCTACCGCTGAGCTACCTTCCCAGCCCAGTGAGTGCATTTCTTTTTTATTTTTTTTAAATTTTTATTTAGCTTTTGTTGTGAAAGTACTGTACAGAGGGGTTACAATTACATGGGCAAGATAATGAGTACATTTCTTTTTTTTTTTTTTTTGGGTCCGGTCATGGGGCCTGAACTCTGGGCCTGGGCACTGTCCCTCAGCTCTTCAGCTCAAGGCTAGCGCTCTACCACTTGAGCCACAGCGCCACTTCCGGCTTTTTTCTTTTTGCTTATGTGGTACTGAGGAATTGAACCCAGGGCCTCATGCTTGCAAGGCAAGGGCTCTACCACTGAGCCACCTTCCCAGCCCAATGAGTACATTTCTTATCAAGCATTGTAACCTCCTCCTTTGTTTCCCCTTCCCATCTCCCCACCACCCACACGCCAAAGTTGTAAAGTTCATTTTCACCATAACATCTTGTACATCTCATTGGTGCAATGGGTCTACCTGTATCCCTATTTAAGCAATTTGTTTTTTTCCTTCCCCTCCACAAATTATACCAACATCAAATACAGTGAAAACAGGGCAGGGGTTATACCATGGGGGAGCCCACAAGACTCTTTTTTTTTTTATTGTTTGTTTTTGGGTCCAGTCGTGGGGCCTGAACTCTGGGCCTGGGTGCTGACCCTCAGCTCTTCAGCTCAAGGCTAGTGCTCTACCACTTGAGCTACAGCGCCACTTCTGGCTTTTTTCTTTTTGCTTATGTGGTGCTGAGGAATCGAACCCAGGGCCTCATGCATACATGGCAAGCACTCTACTGCTGAGCCACCTTCCCAACCCCAACAAGACTCTTATTTTCAGTAAACTAACAACATAGCTGGAAGTGGAGCTGTGGTTCAAGCAGTGGAGTGATAGGCTTGTAGCAAAAGAAGCTCAAGGACGGCACCCAGACCCTGAATTCAAGTTCCAAGACTGGCAAAAATAGAGGAAAAACTAAGCCAGAACTGGAGATGTGGCATAAGAGTGCCAGCCTTGAGCAGAAATGCCAAGCAATAGTGCAAGGCACTGAGTTCAAGCCAGTACTTGCACACACACATACACACACCATCTTATAGCCTTGAGTTTAAGAAATTACTGCCAGGTGCCGGTGGCTCATGCCTGTAGTCTAGCTGTTTAGGAGGCTGAGATCTGAGGATTGAGGTTCAAAGCCAGCCCAGGCCGGAAAAGTCTATGAGATTCATCTCCAATAAACCACTCAGAAAACCGGAAGTGGCATCGTGGCTCAAGTGGTAGAGTGCTAGCCTTGAGCTGAAGAGCTCAGAGACAGGGCCCTTGCCCAGCATTCAAGCCCCAGGAACAAAAACAACTTCCATGTGGTAAAATACTGTAGCCCTTCCCCTTCTCCTCTGGAAACCACTGTTGGTCCCACCAATGACCGCAGTGCCACTTGCAATTTTCTTATTGGAGATAAGAGACTCACAGACTTTCCTGCCTAGGCTGGCTTTGAACCTTGATCTTCATATCTCAGCCTTCTGAGTAGCTAGGATTACAGATGTGAGCCACCAGCACCCAGCTCACCAATGAATTCTTGAATCCAGTATAATCCAGCATAATCACAGTAAACTGTATACTTCATGTTTTCCTATATGCAATATACTTAAGAAAGGTCTCAGTAAATCAGGAACAGATGAACAGTTATAGCTATGTATAAAATAGAAGAATTGGAGTCTTTTGCTATTCCTCTCTATTTTAACCCTGTTATACTAAATCTAGATGGTCAGACAATGTTTTTTTTTTTTTTTTTTTTTTTTGGTTGTGGGGCTTGAACTCTGGGCCTGGGCTCTGTCCCTCAGCTCTTCAGCTCAAGGCGAGCGCTCTACCACTTGAGCTACAGCGCCACTTCCGGTTTTCTGGTGGTTTATTGGAGATAGGAGTCTCACAGTCTCCCCTGCCCGGGTTGGCTTTGAACTGCGATCCTCAGATCTCAGCCTCCTGAGTAGCTAGGATTACAGGCATGAGCCACCAGCTCCCTGCTCAGACAATGCTTTTTTGTGAGTGGATCTCAAACACAGGCATACATTCTCTAATGCCACAGAGGGGTAATTTCTCTAATTTCACTTTCTAAGCAGCTACTAGACCTGTATTTTATCTCCAAATGGAGACCAATTTGACTAGTTACCCCTATTGTGTTCCTTTCTGAAATGTTACTTTTAGTTCTTCATCTTTTCTGCATGATCAAGATCACAAGAGACCATAAAATTAAGAGCAACTTTATAAAATGTATATGAAGTTATACTATGCCCTAGACTATTTGAATTAATGTGACTTTCAATAGCTGCTTAATAGAAGGGATTGCAATATGAATTATGATAACTGAATACCCATAAACCAATTAGAACAATAAATATGTATCCTAAGAATGAGATGCTAGAGCCAAACACCAGTGGCTCATGCCTGTAATCCTAACTACTGAGGAGGCTGAGATCTGAGGATCAGTTTGGAGGCAAGAAAGTCTGTGAGACTCCTATCTCCAATAAACTCATAAAAGCCAAAAGTGGCACTGTGGCTCATGGGTAGAGTGCTTGCCTTGAGCAAAAGAAGCTCAGGGACGGTGCCCAGGCAGAGTTCAAAAGAGAAAGAGTAGAGAGCCAGGTACCAATGGATCAGGCCTGAAATCCTAGCTACTCAAGAGGCTGAGATTTGAGGCTTATGGTTTGAAGCCAGCCCGGGCAGGAAAGTCCATTAGACATTTTGTTTTTTCTTTACAGGCCCTGGGCTTGAACTCAGGCATTGTCCTTGAGTTTTTCTTTTTTGGGGGGCTGGTCACGGGGCCTGAACTCTAGGCCTGGGTGCTGTCCCTCAGCTCTTCAGCTCAAGGCTAGTACTCTGCCAAATTGAGCCACAGCACTACTTCCAGCTTTTTCTGCTTATGTGGTGCTGTAGAATCGAACTCAGGGCCTCATGCATGCAATGCAGGAAGTCTACCATTGAGTCACCTTCCCAGTCCTCCTGAGTTTCTTTTTGCTCAAGGCTAGTGCTCTACCACTTGAATCACAGTGTCACTTTCTGTAGGGTCTTCCTCTGTCCCGCAGAAGGCAGACAGGGGCCGGAGGAAAGGTAAGTGAGCCCCTTGCCAGTTACCCAGCTTCCCTTAGCCCTGAAAACAATAAGACACAGTGTGGAGTCAAGTCAAGCAGGAACTCGTTTATTAGCACATAGCAAGCACTTTTTAAAGTAAAAGGCCTCCTGGCATGGGAGGGGAGGAAAAGGAACCAACCAATCACTGTAAAGGTCACACCCTATCATGCACCTAAGCTTCTACTAAGCTGTTTACCACTGAATGTAAACAAATCAGGCTCTGCCCACTCAACTCCCTCTCAGCGCCATCTTTGCTGCCCATGTGCCCAACAACTTTCAGCTTTCTCTGAGTAGTTTATTGGAGATGAGAGTTTTACATACTTTTCTGCCTGGGCTGGCTTTGAATCATGATCCTCAGATCTCAGCTTCCTGAGTAGGTAGGATTATAGGCGAGAGTCATTAGCACCCAACAATGTTTTTTCTGAGGTGAGGACTGAACCCTGGGCCTTGAACTTGCCAGGTAAATTCTCTACCAGTGAGCTAAATTCCCAACCCATGACTCCAATAAATTACAAAAAAAAAAAAAAAAAGGCTGGAAGTGGTGCTGTGGCTTAAGTGGTAGAGCACTAGCCTTGAGCAAAAAGCTCAGGGACAGCTTCAAACAAGGTGCTCATACCTGTAATCCTAACTACTCAGGAGGCTGAGATCTGAGGATTGAGATTCAAAGCCAGACTTGGCAGGAAAGTCTGTGAGACTCTAATCTCCAATTAACCACCAGAAAATCAAAAATGGCACTGTGGCTCAAGTGGTAGAGCACCTAGGTCGAGTTCAAGCCTCATGACCAACAAAACTAAATAAATAATAAACATAATCTAAAGTCCTTTGAGCTACATTAAGACTGTAGACATTTCTGAAAACACAAAGCAAGATTAATAGTATAAAAATTTAAAAAGGATGATCTGAACTTATTTCCTATGCCATGTTGGAGTATGGTCCTGTTACTGTTACTGACATTGAGGCATCCTGCTGCTGGCAGTATCATTTTTTTTGTTGTTGTTGTTGTTTTGTCAGTTGTGGGCTTGAACTCTGGGCCTGGGCAATGTCCCTGAGCTCTTCAGCTCAAGGCGAGTGCTCTGCCACTTGAGCCACAGCGCCACTTCTGGTTGGTTCTGGTGGTTTACTGGAGATAAGAGTGTCAAAGACGGGCTGGGAAGGTGGCTCAGTGGTAGAGCGCTTGCCTTGCATGCTCAAGGCCCTGGGTTCGAATTCCTCGGCACCACATAAGCAAAAAGAAAAATGCCAGAAGTAGCGCTGTGGCTCAAGTGGTAGAGTACTAGCCTTGAGCTGAAGAGCTGAGGGACAGTGCCCAGGCCCAGAGTTCAGGCCCACGACTGGACACCCCCCCCCCCCCAAAAAAAAAAAAAAAAAAAAAAAAAAGAGTGTCAAAGACTTTCCTGCAGGGTCTGGCTTTGAACTACAATCCTCAGATCTCCTGAGTAGCTAGGATTACAGCCATGAGCCACTGACACCCAGCTTCAAGGTTGTAGGGCCTGAACTCTGGGCCTGGGCGCTGTCCCTTCAGCTTAAGGCTAGCACTCTACCACTTGAGCCACAGCACCACTTCCGGCTTTTTTCATTTTGCTATGTTGTGCTGAGGAATCAAACCCAGGGCCTCAGGCATGCAAGGCAAGTGCTCTACCACTGAGCCACCTTCCCAGCCCCAGCTTCAAGGTTTCTTAACATTCATTATTCCATATAGAGAAAACTAACTTTATATCCCTGGATAGTTCATCTGAATACCAAGGAGCTTTACAAAAAATTGGAATTTTTTCTTCTTAAGTTAGTGGGCTGGAAGTCAAGGGCCTAGATGCTGAGATTTTTTTCCTCAAGGCTAGCACTCTACCACTTTGAGCCACAATATCACTCCTGTTTACCGGTGGTAAATTGGAAATATGTCTCAGATTTTCCTGCCCTGGCTGGCTTTTGTGATACTCACAACTTAGCCTCCTGAATAGTGCTGGGATTATGGCATGAGCCACTGGTACCCAGCTGAAAATTTTTTTTAAATTACTTTTTGTCAGTCATGGGGCTTCAACTCTGAGCCTGGGTGTTGTCCCTGAGATCTTCAGCTCACGGCAAGTACTCTACCACTTGAGCCACAGGGCCATTTCCAGTTTTCCAGTGCTTAATTGAAGAGTCTCATGGACTTTCCTATCTGAGCTGGCTTTGAACCTTGATTCTCAGATCTCAGCCTCCTGAGTAGCTAGGATTACAGCACCCAGCCTGGCTTAATTTTTATTGTCTTTAAAGTACAAACATGTTTCAACATGTCAATTTATGAGTACAGTGCACCTTGATCAGTATCATCCCTTCTATCATTCTCCCCTATCTCCAATCCCATCCATCCTATTACCTAGTTCCATTTCCATATATGTACGTTGATTATGACCTTATTTGCCCAACATTCCTCTCCATTTTCCTGGAATTGTATGCAAGTGTGCCCTAGTACTCGGGCTTGAACGCAGTCTCCCACTCTTGGGTTTTCTCTGCACAAGGATCATACTCTACCAACTTTTTTTTTGGTTAATTGTTCAAATTATGTTGTAGCTCAATGGTAGAGTGCTTGTGCTTGCCTAGTCACATTAATCTAGGTAATCTTGTTTATGCATATTTGTCTTCATTACTTCATTTTCAGGATTATGATTCACAGCTTCAACAGATTTCTACTGATCCAAAGCCCAATACCTTATTCTCACCGATGAAATAAAAATTCAAACTTACATCTGTTTCAGTAATTAAAATACTGTAAATTACTGGGGACTAGAACAGACACCAGTGGTTCAAACTTATAATTCTTAGAAGGCTGAAATCCTGCAGGTTACTGTTTGAAATCAGATCAGGGAAAAGACATCTCCCAACTGACCAGCCTGGAGGGGTGGCTTGAGTGGTAGAGCACCTGACGGACAAGCTTGAAACCTCATTTAAATCAATATTATCAACAAAACTTGATAAACAGTAACTCAGATAACTGAAAAGTTTACTTTTCCAGGAATGATTATCATTTGGATGGTCAGGCAGAAATCTTATTTGCGCCTGATCTTGCCTTTCATTTACAGACATGGCTAGTTCAGCTGCAACATCTGTTGTGGTTGTTTAACTATACTGGATAGTTTCATGCCTGTAACAAGTTTGGATACCTTACATGTGAGATACATTGATTCAAATGAGTTACACATAATATCACTAAGAATTGAGAAAAACCTCCCCCAGTAAACTTTTATAAGGATTCTTTTTGTTTTTGTAAAATTAAACAAGGCAGCTAATGAGGGCTTAAGCTTCATTTCACAGCCCCAAGTCTGAAAGGCACTAACTTCAAGGAGATGTACATGCCTACTTCTTAAGACTTTTCATAGTAGAGGCCATCTTCATCAATCCGAGTGTGGTCTTAAAGGAAACATTCGCCAGACAATAGCTGTTCAAGGGTGTCAGGCCCATATCCTCAATTGCTCCCCACCGAGGGACAGCCCCACCACAGAGCTGACCTGGCCCAAGCTGAGGAACTGCTGGAGCAGTAGCTGGAGCTGTACCAGAACCTACTGAAAGGGCAAATGGGGGCACCAGAGGCCTAGGTCCTGGCACTCAAAACCAGAAGGTTAAGAAGTAGACAAGGCCACAGTGAGAAAACCTGGGTGATAGCTAAACCTACCAGGGCCCTCTTCACCCTCAAACGCAGGAAACAATGCTCACCTTTTTTTTTTGGTCAGTTGTGGGGCCTGAACTCTGTCCCTGAGCTCTTCAGCTCAAGGCTAGTGCTCTACCACTTGAGCCACAGCACCACTTCTGGCCTTTTCTGCTTACGTGGTGCTGAGGAATCAAACCTAGGGCCTCATGCATGCAAGGCAAGCACTCTACCACTGAGCCACTTTCCCGGCTCACCCTTCTTTATCCCCAGAGCCATTCCAGCAATAGTTCAGCCTCTTAGGCCACCAAAATAATGTACATGACACCTCCATGGAAAACTAAGCATTAGCTAGGAAAGTAGTAAGGGCTGAGAAGACCTGGCTTCTGTAGCTTAGTACCACATCCCACCATGGCCACACCCCCAGCATAGTCCCCTCTCTCCCAAGTTTATCTGTAATCAAGCCCCAAATAACCTCAGCATAGACACAATAAAGGAAGAACGCTTACAGATTCCAGAGACACATTTGTGTTTCATTTTTAGTTTTGTTAAAAAAAATCCTGATAAATCAGAACAGGTTTAGGAGTGATAGTGATGCAAAAGGAAGAAGCCTCAGGGTAGGGATGGGGGGGCTGTCGGGGGCAGGTGGCAGTAGTGTCTCCACCCCTACTCCTGGTGTCCTCTCCTGAAGACTATCCAATTCCAGAATGGGTGAGTTCTCTACCGTGTCTGTTCAACTACAAAGGATACCAGCAGTTAGAATAAGGCACAGAAAATGAATCGACATAAAACATATATGTTTTTTGTATTGCCCGAGGGTTCAGAAGAGATTCAGTAGTGAAGAAAAGTAATCATTTGATGATAGAAGGGACCCCAATGGATGTCAAAAAACATCCTAACATTCATTGAAGACCAGGGACAAGAAGTGGCTCAATAGCCATTATGCATTAGGTGCGGTGCCCACTATCTACATAGGGATATAAGACAAATACACAAACTATCTATAGATGCAAAGAGCCAGATTCATGAGGTCAATACTCACTGTAGGAGGAGATGTCTATCTCATCAGGCAGCTCACTAATATTGACCTCAAAGCGGTCCTGCACATCATTGAGAATCTTGGCATCATTCTCATCTGACACAAATGTGATGGCTAAGCCCTTGGTGCCAAACCGGCCTGCTCTCGCCACCTGAAAAAAAACCAAAAAGGTCAGACTGGAAGATCCCCAAAAAGGGAAGACAGGACTGGGAATGTGGCTTAGTGATGGAGTGATTGCATAGCATGCATGAAGCCCTGGATTTGATTCCTCAGTACCACATAAACAGAAAAAGTCGGAAGTGGTGTTGCGGCTCAAAGTGGTAGAGTAGCTAGCCTTGAGCAAAAGAAGCTCAGGGACAGAACCCAGGCCCTGAGTTCAAGCCTCAGGCTGGTTAAAAAAAGAAAAAAGAAAAGAAAAGAAAGAAAGAAAGAAAAAGCCAGCAGGGCACCGGTGGCTCATGCCTGTAATCCTAGCTACTCAGGAGGCTGAGATCTGAGGATCATGGTTCCAAGCCAGCCCGAGCAGGAAAGTCTGTTAAACTCTTTTCTCCAATAAACCACCAGAAAACTGGAAGTAGTGCTATAGCTCAAGTGGTAGAGCGCTTGCCTTGAGCTGAAGAGCTGAGGGACAGCGCTCAGGCCCAGAGTTCAAGCCCCATGACTGACAAAAAAAAAAGAAAAGAAAAAAGCCAGAAGTGGTGCTGTTGCTCAAGTGGCAGAGCTCTAGCCTTGAGCACAGAGGCTCAGGGACAGAGCCCAGGCCGAGTCCAAGGCCCAAGAAGGGCCAAAAAAAAAGGGGGGAGAAAGATGTAAGGCACACAGATACTGGAAAAAGGACATGGGAATGAAGATCCTCTTGGGTGAGGACCTACCCGATGCAGGTATGTGTCAGAATCCTCAGGCATGTCATAGTTGAAGGCGATGTTCACCCGCTCAATGTCCATGCCTCGACCAAACAGGTTGGTGGCCACAAGAATTCGCCGTTGAAAATCCTTAAACTGCTGATACCGAGAAAGCCTTTGGGGAAACAAGTCAGAAAAATGTTGAGATTCTTTTCTCTGTGGTCCTTAATTCTTCCAACATAAAACCCTTGCCCAACTCCAACTCACCTCTCTTCCTGGGGCATGCCACGGTGGATGGCAATGGCTGGGAAATTCTGCTCCACCAGAAGCTGGGCCAGGGCGATGCACCGTTGCACAGACTTCACAAAGATTACCACCTAGGTGGGGGTGGTGTACAGGGATGTGGGTCCATGGTGTTTAGCAGAATATATGGGAGACGAATTTTAGGAAATTTCACTCTTCTAAAGAATCGTTCCTAGTCCCTTTTATCTTCTATCATACCATTCTTTTCTGCTCTCAATAGCCTTCTATTCTCTCAGCTCTGACTTCTGCAGAGCTGACCTCTCTCTGAGGTGGCATGAGAATAGTAACTCACACTTGCAGACATTTTAAGAAGCAAGGATGAGGCTACCTCATTGTTTGGCAAAACACTGAACCTAAGGGATCTAATTCTACAAAGTAGTTTTAGTGCATACAGTGCACTTGGTAAACAGATTACTTTTCAGTTATGCACAAGAAATATAGATTTAAGAACCTTAAATGCTCAAAATAGCTCAGCATTCATACAAATTTACGAAGTATTCTGAGGTTTATTTTACTTGAGATCTTTTTTTCTTTAGGGCTTAAACTCAGGGCCTGGGAGCTGTCCTTGAACTCTTTTTGCTCATGGCTAGTGCTCCACCTTTGTGCCACAGCTCCACTTCTGGTTTTTGAGTAGTTAAGTCTCAAGAGGACTTTTCCACTTGGATGGCTTTGAACTACGATCATCAGATCTTAGAATCCTGAGTAGCTAGGTTTACATGCATGAGCACCGTCACCTGGTATGCGGTCTTTGGTTATGTGTGCAATACTATGGCTTAAACTCATGGGCTCAAGCTCTTGCTTGGGCTTGTTTGCTCACAGGTGGCACTTTACCACTTGAGCTTCATTGCCAGTCCTACATTTTTTTAAAATGGTGATGGGAGGCTCACGGACTCTGCACAAGCTGACTTTGAACCTTCATCATCATCTGGTCTCAGCCTGAATAACTAAGGTTAAATGTGAAGCACTGACTTCTAGCTTATGTGAGCTTTTACTGAGTTATCTATACTTATTGGTCATGGAACTGAAAAGCAGCTTACCTTGCTCAGTACTTAAGTTATTTACATACTCGTTTAAAGAGAATCTCTCCATCATATTCCCTATCAGATATGCAGCTCCCTCAATAAAAGGCTACTTAATACAGTCTTCATCTCTGCACATCTCTACAGCTGGAGATGTATCCAATGCTCATCCCCCTACCTGACCTTAAATGACTGACCTGGTTGAACTCAAGGACATCTAAAAGGTCAAAGAGCTTCCGGTTCTTCTCGTTGTCCTTCAGTTTCACGTAGTACTGCTGCAATCCATGCAGCGTCAACTTCGTCTCATCATCCACGAAGATCTCCATTGGCTGAGGGGGAGGAAGGGGGTGGGGAACGGGAGGGCAGAGTGGGGGGGTTAAACCTGGGGGGGCGGAGGAAGTTGATCTCCAATACACCCCATGAGGGGATGGGGAGAAGAGTAAAGTTCGAAAACCACACCCCACCACCAAAAATACCCGTTTTACTTTGGTCTCTTTCACATTAGATCTAATTTCTTTCCTATCAGTTGAGTTTTAAGACTACCCCTCAACTGAACTGTCAGGGACAAAAGCAACTTTGCAAAGTAACAACAGTGAAACCACACAATGGCAGGATGCTATTACATCCTCAAATAGAGGTGGTGGAAAGAAAACAAGGGGAGATGGTGTTCAAGTGGAGAACACCATCAGAACATCTGGGTAATGACAGGTAACAGTGACTCAAGGTCAGAGTAACTCCTTCAGAGCAGGTTTTGAGAACATGGAGAAAAAGACAAGGCTTGCTCTTTTTGATTTTTCTCTTAACTATAAAAATCTTATTAGAAATTAGCATTAGACACCCATTAGCTAAACGGATAGTTTTAAGATCAGAATGTTGCAATGGACATGATGAATATACCATTTATAAGTCAGGCATGGAAGTGCAGTCCTGTAATCCCAGCACTCAGGAGGCTGAGGCAGAAGGATCAACAATTACAGAGCTTGAGGTCAGCTTGGGTTACATTGCAAGACCCTGTCTCAAAAGTAAATAAGAACTATTTCAAGGGAAGCAAAAATTGCTCAAGATGAGAACAACTTGCCCTTGGACCAGTAGGGAAGTTTTAGATGAGACTGGTCTTAGAACTGAGTCAAACCACCTACAGGTTTCAAGGAAAGTATCTAATCCTAAAACACAAATAGCGTAACAGGCATTAATTTTTAAAATATAGGGAAGTGGGGAACCCACATTCAACCCTTGAAGGGGAGGAAAATAGCACGAAAGACAAAAATGGGACACAAGGCAACTCCAAAGGCAAAGTTTCCTAGCATTCTCCATACTATTTCAGGGGACAGTTAACAAAGAACCAGGGAACAAAATGTGTATGTAGTGTAGGGGGGAAAAAAGCCCATTATCTGAAGGAAGGCAAGCAAGCAAAGCAGGCTTTGTTTCACAGCCTCCTTCAAATCTAATCTTAGCCCCAAGTATAATCCAAGAGAAAGGTATCCCAAGGGAAGGAGCACCGCAGGGAGGGCAGGAACACACTCCACTGCTCATTCAATGGGCTCCACCAGCCCCAACCCTAACACCCACCTGGTTACATCCAAGTGGAGCTCCCCACTTTACCTTCCCAGAACCCTTTCCTGAGCATTAAAAAAGGACTTTTTAGAAGGAAAAAAAATCTACCACCCCATTCATGACACACCTCCCCGAACACATATGGGGGGGGAAGATGGGGCAAAGCACGTTAGGATCAGAAAAAACAAAAAACAAAAAAAAACAAAAAAAACTAAAACAAAAACCAAAAAAACAAAAACCAAAAAACCGGGAGTGACAAAAAAAGAAAAAAGAAAGAAAAAAAGAAAAAGAAAAAAAAAAAAAAGGCTGGTTTGGTCCTCAGCTTCCTGGTCAGGTTTCCTGCGGCTTCTGCTGCGGCCATCCACCGCTTGGTGCCATCTGAATTCTCTCGTCGTGCCACGGTGCTTTCTCTGCTGCCGGCTCACATCAACCGAGGTTCCGATGGGTGTAAGGACGTTCGGGCAGGAAGGAGTAGGGGATGGGGATTGAGGTGCCAAAGGCCCCCACCCCTAGAGGTGGGGAGGGGGGCAGATTCACTTGTGCCGTTTGCTCTTCTTTTGGACATGCCCTGCCATCTGACTGTCCCTCTCTTGCTCTCCTGCTTCTGGGAGGTAGTTTTGGTGAGAAGACTCCAGCTGTATGCTCAATGCCACCTTGAGGGTGCGTGGCTGTATGGGGTTATGTATGATGGGTGGGTGGTAGGGCAGAAAATTCTGCCCTCCCCCAAAAAGGAGAAGAGGTTCAAAAAATCTTGGGATTAAAAAAATGTCGAACACTACCCGCTCTCACGTTAACCCGACCAAGTCTTCCGGATTTTCCCTGGCACCCGCGCAGACCCTAACACTAGCTGTCTCTGACTCTGTGTGTATCTTCAAGGAGTCATTGCTCCCAAATGGGCATGAGCTCCCTTCTTGATGCTTGAAGGACAAGGGAGTCTGGAGGAAGAGGGCGAGGAAGGGGAGGAGGCAGCGGGCGGGGAGTGGAGGGAGAGAAGGTAGAAGGGTATTTACATCTTGCATGAACTTTCGGCAGACTGGCCGGATCTCTTTGCTCAAGGTAGCACTGAACATCATGACCTGCTTCTCATGGGGGGTCATGCGAAATATTTCCTGGACATCCCGACGCATGTCTATAAGAGTAAGAAATTACAGAAGAAAATAAACACTTGTGCATTTAACAAAGGTCACACTTCCCAGAGAGGTGATGACCACTGGGAATGTATAAACAAGGCATCATTTCACCTTAGTCCTCTATTTTCTCCAGTAAGTATAAAAATCAAATAAAACCAGGTGCCGGCGGCTCATGCCTATAATCATAGCTACTCAGGAAGCTGAGATCTGAGGATTGCA
Source organism: Dipodomys merriami (assembly GCF_024711535.1). NCBI lineage: Eukaryota > Metazoa > Chordata > Mammalia > Rodentia > Heteromyidae > Dipodomys > Dipodomys merriami. Next base: position 11,585,555 of record NW_027202937.1, on the reverse strand, counting down.
GTTCAAAGTCAGCCCAGGCAGGGAAGTCCATGAGACTCTTATCTCCATTAAACCACCAGAAAACCCCAAGTGGCATTGTAGTGCACTAGCCTTCAGTGAAAAAGCTCAGGGACAGTGCCCAGGCCCAGAATTCAAGCCCCATGACTGAAAAAAAAAAAAATCAAATAAAGCATAATGAAAATAGATGTAGAATAATAAAAGACTTGGGATCAGGTTCTAGCTCTTTTCTTGTCTGTTGTGGGGCTTGAACTTTGGGCCTCAAAGAATATCTGCCAACGACCATTACAGAGCTGGATATGTTGTAGCTCAATTGTAGGACTTGTATTCTAAACATTCAAGACCAAGGGTTCATCAATACTCAGCCTGGGAAATGGGGTAACAAAGACAGTCTGAGAACTGAGCCATCAGTCATGGGTGATAGATTAAGAGTCGTCTTTGCACTAAGTGCTCCATTATCAAACAAACATCATTTGGCTCCAAAGAAAAAGTTCCCAGACCACTAGTCACATCCCTGCACTATCTACAACTCACCGAGCTGTTCAAGCATCTTATCACACTCATCCAAGATGAAGTGTTTAATGTGTTTGAGGTTGAGGCTTTTATTTCGAGCCAGGGCTAAGATACGGCCAGGAGTCCCCACGACGATATGCGGGCAGTTCTTCTTCAGCACCTCTTCATCCTTCTTGATAGACAGACCACCAAAAAACACTGCAACCTGCCAGGACATGGAAAGTCTCAGAAAGGAAAGATTCCAACTACCCTACAGCACTTATTCTTTCAGTTTGGTCTAAACCAATTATTAGGAACTTTTAGAATTAAAAGGAACTTTAGAGATCACCTAATCTAAAATTTTTATGTGCTTCTCTTAAACATTGAGGCTATGAAACAAGTGACTTGCTCAGTGTTACAAGATTAATGAAGACAGGATACTACCCCTAATCTGTAATCCTAGCTACTCAGAAGGCTGAGATCTGAGGATCATGCTCAAAGCCAGTCCATGAGCCTCTTATCTCCAATAAATCACTCGAAAACTGAAAAGTGGCGCTGTAGCTCTAGTGGTAGAGCACTCGCCTTGAGCTGAAGAGCTGAGAGACAGCGCTCAGGCCCAGAGCAAAAGCAGCTCAGGGACAGCACCCAGGCAGAGTTCAAGCCCCAGGACCAGCTAAAACAGAAACAAACAAAAAAACTTTCAAATAGTTTAGTTTACGGGCCGGGAAGGTAGACTGTTTGTCTTGCATGCATGAGTCCCTGGGTTCAACTCCTCAGCACCACATAAACAGAAGAAGCCGGAAGTGGCGCTGTGGTTCAAGAGGTAGAGTGCTAGCCTTGAAGAGCTGAGGGACAGTGCCCAGGCCCAGAGTTCAAGCCCCACGATTGACCAAAAAACAAAGTTTAGTTTACAAGCAATAGCAAAAAGTGGGATATAGTAATACACCTGTAGTCCTAGTTATTGGGGGATGTAGAACCAAGAGGATCTTGAATTCAAGGCTATCCCAGGCAATTAGCCAGATTTTAATCTTAAGAACAAAATCAAGTGTATGTGGCTTATGTCTGTAATACTACTCAGGAGGCTGACATCAGAGGATCAAAGTTCAAAACCAGCTTGAGCAGCTAAGTTTGTGACTCTCATGTCCAGTTAACTACCAAAAAATTCAGAAGTGGTGCTATGGTTCAAGTGGTAGAGCGCTAGCCTTGAGCACAAATTCAGGACAGCACCCAGGGTCTGAATTCAAGCCCCACTGGCATAAAATAGTGAAAAAAAAAAAAAAAAAAAAACTTATAAAGGTAAGAGAATGGCTTGAGAGGTAGAAAACTTGCCTTGAATGCATGAAATCTTGGGCTCAACTTTCACACTGGTTAAAAAAAAACCGGGTGTCAGTGGCTCATGCCTATAATCCTAGCTAGGCTGAGATCTGAGGATTGTTGTTCAAAGCCAGCCCAGGCAGGAAAGTCTTATCTCCAATAAACCACCAGAAAACCAGAAGTGGCACTGTGGCTCAAGTGGTAGAGCACTTGCCTTGAGCTGAAGAGCTAAGGGACAGTGCCCAAGCCCAGAGTTCAAGCCCCACAACCCATACACACACACAATAAAGGAGGGAAGAACTAAACAAAAGTAACCAGACAAATCCAGAATAGGCCATTCTGTAAAACTAACTCAGTCTCTCTAACAAATTTTTGAGCAGAAGGAAAGTAAATGTACTTATAATTCTTGGTTTACTTTTTACTTATTTTTGTGCTGGACCTGGGGCTTTGGGGCTCAGGGCCTGGGCACTATTCCTCAGTTTTTGTGCTCAAGTCTCAAGTATATTACCACTTCAGCCACACCTCCACTTTCAGTTTTTTGGTGATTGAGTGAAGATGAAAAATCTCACAGGCTTTCCTGCATAGGTTAGGTTTAAACGATCCTCAGATCTCACCTACTAAATCATTTCTCAAGGGGAAAAAAAAAAGCAATAAATACATGGGAAATGTACACTAAGTATCATTCTTCATTCTAACCAGGCTAAGTTATATACAATAGTGTTTTCCAACCTCCAACCACATAGGGATCCTGCTAGAATGTTTTATACTCAGTAGGTCTGGGATAGGACCCCAATAATCTGTATTTCCAACCAGTTTCTAAATGATGAAGCTACTGGTATGAGGGACACACCACAAACACCAAAGGTTATACAACAGAAAACAAGTCAGATCAGTACTGTTGTCAACTCTAGATATCCAATCCAGAGCTCAATCATGAATTTTATGCTATAAGCTTTGTTTGCACTACATAAAACCAAAGAAAACTAAAGTTTCCCCAAATGAAATATACAATAAGCTTGAGAGTGTAACACAAAACACAAATCTAAATAAACCATACCTACGTTTTAGTAAAATCTCCTGTACCAAAGTCTACAGAAACTTTCTGTCAATTACATATACACTGGGACATTAGTGTTCAATCCTAATGGGAGATGGAGACTGTGGAACTACAAGTCCCCAAGCTGTTTTCCCATGTATCTTTACTAGGCTTACCTTGACATTGGGCATGTATTTAGAGAAGCGCTCATATTCCTTGCTTATCTGAAAAGCCAACTCCCTAGTATGACACATCACCAGCACAGACACCTAGAGAAGGACAAAGATAAACAAACTGTAAGTATATGCCTCTGGAGAAATGTCACAAAAGCATCCCTGGCAGATCATAAATTACTTCAGTCTGAGACTTAAATCATTATGCCCACTCTCACAGAACATTCCCCTTGGTTGTTAAAGTTGACAGAGGTCACCTGAATAAGAAGAGCTCATGACTCTCAACTGTAACCAAAATACTTTCCCCAGCACTCTCCCAAAATATACCTGTCCAGTAACTGGTTCCAACTGTTGCAGTGTGGCCAACACAAACACTGCTGTCTTTCCCATGCCTGATTTGGCCTGGCACAGGACATCCATTCCCAGAATGGCTTGAGGGATGCACTCATGCTGAACTAAAACAAAATGCAAAAAACAAGACAAAAAGGTAAATTAGATCAGTCTCCAGGTACTTCATAATGCTTTCTTCCCACTCAATTTTCTAAGTATTTACCTGATTCTTGCCAACTTTCAGATCCTTCCTCTCTATGCCCCCTCAATCATATTTATCCCCAAATCAGACCCTCCTAGTTCCTTTTAACTCTTGCCTCCTCCATATCCAGGCCTCCCCAGTAGTGCTAAGAACCCTCTTGTGCGCCTACCAAAAGCTCACCTTCAGTGCTTCTGGCTGTCTTTAGTTTTTCTTAAATTGTAACAATCCATAACATTTGAATGCCTGCCACAGGCCATTTCTCCTACTTAGGTTGCTGTGCTTTGGGTCACATAACTTTGCAACCTTAAACAAAATGAAGAACTCGGTACCTGACTCCCAAACCAGCCATAGTTAGACCAGACATTGTGGTTCCCAGAGACCAGAATTGGTCTGGCCCCAAAAAGGGAGTCTGAAAGTCCAATCAGACCCTTTCTGAAAACTTGTAACAGGCAAAATGACAAAAATTTAAAACAAGGTGAACAAGAAAAGCCAGGCACAAGAACAAATGGCCGCTCTCCAAATCATTTTGGATCACTAGCACTTTTATGCTATCATGAAAGACAAGCCATAAGCCTTTTCTATTAAGATTTTTGGTACTTCCCTTTTTTGTTCTTTCCTAAATGTCTTTGTTAAGTACCTACTGTAAATAAAAAAGCTTTACCACTTGAGGAACCAGACACACTTTTAAAAAATATCCCTAAAGTGCCTAATAAGCAGTCTATGCTCAACAGAAAACGTACCTTCAGATGGATGCTCAAAGCCACAGTCGACAATGGCTCGGAGCAACTCTGGCTTGAGCAAGAAGTCTCGAAAGCCAGAGCTGTGGATGGAGACATAAGAGCCCTTGACATCTTTCTTGGCAGGGGCTTCAGCCCCATCTCCCCCAGCTGCGGTCTCCACCTCATCCTCTTCATAGTCCAAGAGCTCATTGTCCACATCGTTCTCTGCCATTATTATGCCAGCAAGGGGATAATGGGAGAGGTCTCTGTAGAAATTCTCCCAGAAAAATGTGAAAACCAGGGGAGGGGGAAGGGCTTGAGAAAGGAAAAGAGAAGGTACTAGTTTCCAATCGAAGAGCTGTAGGACAAAAGACCAAAAAATTTAACCCGTCACAAGCATACATTTACCAACGCTTTTTGCCCCCCCATTATTCATGATGCCCCTAAACTATATCTCCCGTACTGGAAATGCAAATGACAAAAGTGAACAGCAAATATATATATTTTTTAAATGAGAAGAGTGGTCTCAAGAGATAGGGTTCCTAAAAAAGATTTAGAGTCATACTAGCAGGAACCAGTTGAGACAGGAGATGGGTTTATAAGGTATCAATCCCTAACGAAGCAGCCATCAGTCAAGGGTGATAGATTAAGGTCAGCATTGCGCAAAGCGCTCACTTCTCACAATGAAACATCATGTGGCTGCTATTTACCTCCCCACTCCCCAGTACCCTTCCACTGTTTTAAGAAACACCTGTGTGCCAGGTGTGGCGGTTCAAGCCTGTCTGTAATCCAGACTGGAAAATGAGTTAGAGGGCCAGCGTGAAGAAGATAACGACACTCGGTTTCAGATACAAACTGAACAGTCGCATGTAATTAACAATGAGGAGCTGGGAGTAAGAGAATGGCTCAGAAGCAAAAAACAAAAACGAGCTGGGACGAGCTCAGAGATACCGGGCTTGCCTATGGGGCGAGGCCCTGGGTTTAGTCCTCAGCTCTTTAAAAATGAACACATTTTAGTAGCCACAGTACGAAAGGAGGAGACCCCCCCTTCTTCCTTCGGTACCCCCGCTTCAGCTTAACAATGTTTACCAAGTGGCCTCAACGCCACTCTTTCTACTACTCAGATACCTTTCTGAGAAGCACTCACACGCGTTGAGAAATCCATCCAAATGCCGGCAAAGTCCATCTGAGAACTGTCCAGCTGGGCCCAAATGCACTCTATCCCATCACCCGCCGAGACAAGGCCAAGAGTGAAGGCGAGAAAAGCCCCGCCCTCCACAAATGCCAAAGACCAGGGGACGCCTAGCACCGCCTCTCGAGGTCGCAGGGACCTCAAGTAGCCGAGGGACCCAATGAAGAAATAGGGAGCAAAGGGAACACAATGGCGCCCGAGCCACCATCTTGGATTGGGCCCCCCTTTCCCTCCCTACCTCACCCCAAAAGCTTTTGCTCTCGCAAAGAGTGAAATCAGTGGAAATAACAACCCAACTAGGCCTTAGCAACCAGACCATCGACTGTGGAAGAGGTATCGGGAACCTTTATAGCAGGGTGACCTGGGAGAAGAGCAGATGGAGGCGGATTCTAATGAAGGCCAAAGCTTACCTTTGCAGGGCGAGCGTGTATGGCGGCGGCAACTCGATCGAAAGAGAGAACCTTCCTCCACTTCCGGTTCCAGGCTTTCCTCTATCCCCCCCGTCCTCCCGCCTTCTTGGAAGTCAGAGCGCAGGCGCAGGGTGCGGGAAGAAGGACCTTCAGCAGTTCTATCGTTCCGCGCGCTCCGGGGTTGCCTTTGGAGAATGCCAGTCAGGAAAAAGAAAACTAAGCCACTTCTAACTCTTCCGGCTACTGTCAGTAAGTCATAAAAGTAACGTTGTTTCCTACTGTTATCTTCCTTCACTTTCATACTTTTCTCCATGATCTTTACGTCATTGTTTAGGTTTTCGCCACTCAGGTTTTCTCTCTAGACAGCTCTCCGTGAACGCGCGAAAAAGAAGCGCGAGGGGGCGGGGGGAGCCTGCGCGTTCCCACGGGGTCCTTGGCGCCGTAGTCAAGGTGACCTCCGGTCTAACCGGCTTGTTCTAAGTTAAATCTTGCTCTGCAGAAAGGAGGGAAGAAGCAGAGCTCCGAAGTCTGTAGTGAACTGTGTTCAGGAGTCTTGCCTCTCCCCTTTCCCAGAGATGGCGACTGTGGGCAGTAACTGCCCAAAATGTCGTTGGCCCATGTAGCTTGGGGTTCTTGGGTTGGTGGATCAGGGTTGTCAGAAAAGTGTTCTGAATCCCCAGAGTAGAAACAGGGGTCTAGGTTCATCTCCAAGTTTCAAAAATAAATGGTAGGACTCGAGAGCGACACAACTTTCTACAAATAGTATTTGATGGCAATCCGCTGTGTTCTCATAACTTAATGCTGCTCCCTTAGCCCATTGATTTCTCCCCCCTTCCTGAAAAATCTCCCGACAGTCTTATCCCTGTCCTTGAGTTATTCCCAGCAAAACTTCACCCTCGACCTTATCTGAAAGTGCACCATCTGTCACAACTACAAAGACCTTCAAAAGAAACTGCACACTCAAAATGTGTAAAAACCTCCCCCTCCCCCTTGTTTCTCCCACCCAGCTCCCTGTTACATGGAGTCCCTCTGCAGCAATGATTAAAACCTATTCTGGTCTGTTGAGGTCTCTGCCTTCTTTCTCTCCTTTCCTCCGATCTTTCCTAACAGTATTAATGGGCTTTAAATGTTCTTAATCCCATTCCAACCACCTCATTGTTTCTGCTTGGGTTTTTGTTTTGTTTTGTTTCCCCTCCTGAATGAAACATTGTTTTGGGGCTGCTGTGGAAGCTGGATGTGATGTTTTGTTGCTTATTTTATTTTTTTAACCTTTCACTGTCACACACACACACACACACACACACACACACACACACACACACACATATATGTATATATATACATACATATAATTATCTTTAAGTAGTTGTACAAAGAAGTTCCCATTCTACAAAACAGTATATGAGTACAAAGTGTCTGACAACATTGTCACCCATCTCTCTTAACCCATCCCTTCTCTCACTTTTTTTCTTAAATTGAGATTAGGTGATCACATAAATTTCACATATTTCACAGTATTGTGGAATAGTGATACTTAGAGTCACAAACACATTTTAACTTTCACAAGGCAAATTGTCATTATCATGGTCTATACAGTTTGTGAATTCTATGAGCTTTGACAATACAAGTTATTTTTTCCACATCAGGTGATGTTTCCATTTCTTTCCTTTTTTTTAGTGTAGGCTGTTACCACTTATTCTGTTCCTCCTCCTGGCTTCCCTCTGTTACGTGCATATACCTACCATATATATGGTCAAGAACATGGAGTCATTTAGCAATGATACGACAAAATGGGTGGTTGTCTTTTGTTTCTTTTTTTTTTGGGTCTGGTTGTGGGGCCTGAACTCTGGGCCTGGGTACTGTCCCTCAGCTCTTCAGCTCAAGGCTAGCGCTCTACCACTTGAGCCACAGCGCCACTTCCAGCTTTTTTCTTTTTGCTTATGTGGTGCTGAGGAATCGAACCCAGGGCCTCACGCATGCAAGGCAAGCGCTCTACCACTGAGCCACCTTCCCAGCCCCTGTCCTTTGTTTCTTGAGTCCTGTTACTTTGCCATATCTTCTTGTATTTTGGCTTTAGCATCCACACATCAGGGAGACCATGTGCCATTTGTCTCTTTGTTTTTGGCTTACTTCACTCAAAATAATCTGCTCTAGTTCCATCCATTTCCCTGCAAATGCCATTATTTTGTCCTTTCTAATGGCTGTATAATATTCCATTGTATATAGGTGCCACAATTTTTGTTTTTGTTTTTGGTTGGTCGAGGGGCCTGAACTCGGCCTGGGCGCTGTCCCTCAGCTTTTCAGCTGTAGACTAGCGCTCTAGCACTTGAGCCTCAGCCCCACTTCCGGCTTTCTCTGCTTATGTGGTGCTGAGGAATCGAACCCAGGGCCTCATGCATGCAAGGCAAGCACTCTACCTCTAAGCCACCTTCCCAGCCCCAGGTGCCACAATTTTTGGATCCACTCAGTAGTGAGGCATCTGGATTGTTTCCAAATCTTTGCTATTGTGAACAGTGCTGCAATAAACATGGAGGTGCGCCGGGCGCCGGTGGCTCACACCTGTAATCCTAGCTACTCAGGAGGCTGAGATCTGAGGATCGCGGTTCAAAGCCAGCCCGGGCAGGAGAGACCGTGAGACTCCTATCTCCAATAAACCACCAGAAAACCGGAAATGGCGCTGTAGCTCAAGTGGTAGTGTGCTCGCCTTGAGCTGAAGAGCTGAGGGATAGCGCCCAGGCCCAGAGTTCAAGCCCCACGGCCGACAAAAAAAAAAAAAACCATGGAGGTGCATGTGTCTTTGTATATTGGTTCTTGTTGCTCAGGGTAGAGATGACTAGGAGTGGTATGGCTGGGTCATAGGGGAGGTCTACATTTAGCTTTCTGAGGTATCTCCAGACTGTTTTCCAAAGTGGTTGTTATTAGTATACATTCCCACCAGCAATGCAGGAGGGTTCGTCTTTCTCTGCATCCCCTCCAGCATTTGTCGTTGGCTGACTTTAGGATGTGAGCCATTCTGACTGGGGTAAGGTGGTATGTCAATGTTGTTTTTATTTGCATTTTCTTTACATATTGCTTATTTTAAAGTGGCAAGTGTTTAATGCCTTCTTGTTAGCACACTTAGCCATTTAACACTAAGAAGGTACCATTCATATATATATATATATATATATATATATATTTTTTTTTTTTTGTCAATCATGGGGCTTGAACTCTGGGCTTGGGTGCTATCCCTGCGCACTCTTCAGCTCAAAGCGAGCCCTCGACAGCTTGAGCCACAGCACCACTTCTGGTTTTCTGGTAGTTAATTGGAGATAAGAGTCTCACGGACTTTTCTGCCCGGGCTGTCTTTGAACCACAATCCTTAGATCTCAGCCTCCTCAGTAGCTAGGATTACAGGTGTGAGCCACTGGCGCCCAGCTTTGTATTTTTTTTTTTTAATCTTTGGGTTTCAGTTCAACGAATCAGTTTATAATACATTTTGATCTATGTCACCCCTTCCATGATTCTCCCCTATCTTTCCCAATCCCACCCATAACCTTTCATTTATATTTTATAGATAAGCAGACACACTTAGAAAAATAAAACATATCCAGAGCAAACAGTGACAGCCAGGTTGTCAACATCTAGTTATCTTTGTATCTTGCCTCTCTCTTCAATCTCATTAATCAGTCTGTGAAAAGCAAGCTTGCCTTCTGTAGTAAAGAAAAGTAACTGATCTGCTGGACACCAGTGGCTCATGCCTGTAATCCTCACTACTCAAAATCACAGTTCAAAGTCAGCCTGGGTAGGAAAGTGTATGAGACTTGTCTCCAACGAAGCACCAAAAAGCCAGAGTGGAGCTGTGGCTCAAGTAGTAGAGTACTAGCCTTAAGCACAAAAGCTCAGGGACAGTGTCCCAGACACTGGCACAAAGAAAGAAAGAAAGAAAGAAAGAAAGAAAGAAAGAAAGAAAGAAAGAAAGAAAGAAAGAAAGAAAGAAAGAAAGAAAGAAAGAAAGAAAGAAAGAAAGAAAGGAAGAAAGGAAGGGAGGGAGGGAGGGAGGGAGGGAGGGAGGGAGGGAGGGAGGGAAGGAAGGAAGGGAAGGAAGGAAGAAAGAAAGAAGAAAAATAACAGATTCAAGGAATGTATCCAGCCGAGCGCCGGTGGCTCAAGCTACTCAGGAGGCTGAGATCTGAGGATCTCAGTTCAAAGCCAGCCTAGGCAGGAAAGTCCGTAAAACTCTTATCTCCAATAAACCACTAGAAAACCAGAAGTGGTTCTGTGGCTCAAGCAGTAGAGCGCTCTCCTTGAGCAGAAGAGCGCAGGGACAGTGCCCAGGCCCAGAGTTCAAGGCCCAGTACTGACTAAAATAAAGGAATGTATCATAGAAGAGCAATTTACCCAGCCTTAAGTGTCATTTAACTTATTCTACAGTGTTTATCAGTTCTCTAACCTGTGCCAAATGCTATCCTAGGATCTGGGGACACAATGAATGACCCTGTCTTTGCAGAAGCTACATGTAAACATAACGTAAAGCCCCCAAACAAAACAAGATAATGGTGCAAAAGAGTGGTTCTACACACTAGCCTTCCTCTTAGAGCTGCTGTCTGTACTCCTCAGGTTTCCAAAAGAGGAACTATATATTTCTCATTTGAGAGAAACAATAGAGTACTATTTGCTTTTGTTTCTCCAACAAGTTTCAAAGGACAGGCTTTTGAGGTGTCTGGAGAATATGTAAGTGTGGAACAAGATAATGACTGCCATGAGAAATGATGACACAAAAGGAGGCTGCTTTAACTCACCAACTCATTTGTCCATAGTTATTTTATTGACATTTTCATTGTTACAAAGGGAAAGCAAGGCATTAAGGATATAGAAAGGAAGGCCATGCATATAGGGTACACCACATCATTTTAGATCTCAGGAATCAGTAAATATCTGTTGAGTCTTTGGGGAAATAGAAAAAGGAAGTATAGCCAATAAAGAGAAAGGACAGCCTAAGAGAGACAAAAAGATCCTGAGATGCTGTGTCTACCTGGAACCAAAATACTGAAGTTAAATGAGACTCTCCTTTCATCTTTTCAGGGATCTTAAGGTCTCTGGGGAAAGCAAGATGGTAAGAATACATTCTTTAGAGAAGTACCAGGATCACAGAATGAGTGGAATTAGAGAGCCACTAACAAACATCAGGAAGCAGAAATATTTAGCTTTTCACAGGTAAGCAGCAAGTGGTAACAATATCTTGGGGTCCATTTGTTAAATCATAACTAGTACCTACAAGGAACCATGATATTCTCTTAATGATTCCTAATCATCGCAGAAACCTCACAAGGTAGGCATTGTTGTTGTTGTTGTTATTACTATTCCAGTTTTACAAAGGAAGACATTGTGGCTTCCAGGTTAAGTCATCTGTCCCAGCTGCACAGTCAGAATGGGACAGGATTTGGAGAGGAACCCAAATATGCTAGGCTCCGAAGTCAGGGTGTTTTCTACATTCATTACTTCCCTTATGTTCCAAATTACACAGAAGGGTTAGGTGAGGATGACTTGGGCATTTACAAGGTCTTAGTGTTATAGAACACAAAGATTCATGTTTGAGAAGGTTATTTACAAGTCTCAAAGGAGAATATTAGATCCTGCCCCCTAGAATTTCCAGAAAGAATTATGGTGAAATATTATTTTTTTTCTTTTTGGTGCAGTGCTGGGGATTGAATCCAAGGCTTTGTGCATGCTAGACAAGGGAAGTGATATTTATCTGGGAGATTTCTTTGAGGAAAGGACTGTCAGGAGGAGTCAGACCCTATAAAGGGTCCTAGGCAAAGCTCTTAGGCGGTGATCCGGTAGTTGGGGTGGACCTGGGGCCTGACATCACAGACCATGCCAAGAAGCTGGGCCAGGACACGCTCCCGGTTTCTCTGCTGGGAGCTCTGCATGCCCTGTACCTGGCGCCTTGTAGCCTGCTCCACTTCAGCAGACAGGTTCCCTTGGGATCCCATGGCCTGAGGAGTAGGGAAAAGGGAAGGGGTAGAGGAGCAGAAATAGAGAAAGAAAGGTCCAAGCATGTGAAGAGAAAGATCCTGTATAAGACTAAAAAGAGAAGCCTTTCCAAAACCATACCCATCCCACAGAAATACCGAGATATGAAAGAGATCAACATTAACCCCTTACTCTCTAACAGGTAAAATGAGGGATTATCCTAAGACTATAAAATCCCCACCATCAAACTCTAACCCATTTCTATATTACCTTTATAATAACAATAAGAAAATTAAAACAATCCCCACCATCTTCCCACCAATAAAACTCTTCCCTCTACCCTAAATACTATCATATTATGCCACAAAGACTGTGGTGGTTGCTTCTCCCTAAGGTGTAAATATCCTTAAAAAAACAAAAACAAAAACAAAAACAAACTTCCCAGGGTTGGGAAGGTGGTTCAGTGGTACAGTGCTTGCCTTGCATGCCTGAGGCCCTGGGTTCGATTCCTCAGCACCACATAAGCAGAAAAAGCCGGAAGTGGGGCAGAGTCTCATGTGGTAGAGCATTTGCCTTGAGCTGAAGAGCTGAGGCCCAGGCCCAGAGTTCAGGCCGCATGACTAGCAAAACAAAACAAAACAAAAACTCCCCCCAGACTCTAGCTTGGCAAGTGTGGCTCATGCCTGTCATTCTAGCTATTCAAGAGTCTGAGATCTGAAGATCCTGTTTTGAAGTCAGCCCAGATAGGAAAGTTTATGAGACACATCTCCAATTAACCAGCAAAAAGCCAGAAGTGGAGCCGTGGTTCAAGTAGTAGACCACTAGCTTTGAGAGAAAAAGGCAAAGGACAGCATTGGGCCCTCAGTTCAAACTCCCAGTACTAGCATTAAAAAAAATACCTCCTAGACTCTGTTACATATCATGTCAAGGCTTTATCAATGCCGTGGTTCTTACCAGGGTCTTCTCAGCCTCCTGCCAACTTTGTTTCTTGGTGAGTCACCTGCACTCATCTCACTAGATGTACTCACCAATTTGCACCGGATGGATCCCATCTCAATTCCCCTTCAACTCACCGCCTGCTGCTTGCTCTGGAATTCCTGCTCCCGCTCTCTGCGGTATTGTTCTACCTCCATCTGTGCTTCCTCCTTAGCCTGCTTCAGTCTTCGAGCTTTTCCTGGAGGCAGAAGAAAGAATGGGTGGGAAGGGATCCCCCACAAAAATGTGAAAGTTACTAAGCCTTCCCTTAGGTAGCAAAATATTAGAGTCTAACACCTCTCCATTTTTTCTCTACTATTCCATACTCCAGCCCCCAGGTCTCTTCACTAGCCTTGGATTTTCCAAAAGACTCAAATATTTGTTAATCCCTCACCCCTAATTTTCTTTCCAGACTCTGAAGAGAGAAAAGGGGAGACTCACTCTTTCTGGCATCTGCCACCTTTTCAGCTGCCCTCTTCTCAGCTTGTAATAGCTGCTGGATACCCTGGGACTGACTGGCCATTTCTGTCGCTAGGAATGACGCTGTTTTGAAGGCAACCAAGGCACCAGATGGCTCCCACCTCCAATCGCCTAGTTCTCCTCCAGCTCGTTGATGCAGTCCTCCACCACTCCTGGGTCTTAGTGCTCCACTTTTCACTCAGCCTCCTGCACCCAGTGTCTCCCCCAATCTAATCCTCCACTGATGACTGGTCCTCATTCAAGCAGTACCCAAAAGGGCCACCTGGGAGCAGCAGAGACCGGGCCCTGAGCTGATGGCAAATTTCGGACTGCTACAGGGCCTTCCCATCCACTAAGGTCTAAAGATGGGGTTGGGACAGAAAGGGGAGGAATATTTGAGGGGGAGGAGAGCTGGAATGGTGGTCCTCAAGAAGGCACAGAGCCAAAGAATCGGGTGAGAAGACTATCCTACCACGAGATAGGCTTAATTCTCCCAAGTCGCTTTTCTGCCTCCATCTTCTACATTTCCCCAGTCCAAGTTTCTTCTTGCGGTTGTCCTAATATTTTATTTGTTTATTTATTTGTTTTGGCTTCAACAAAGGGCCTTGAGCTTGCTGGGCAAGTGCTCTTCTATTTGAGTCACACCACCAGCCCTCTTACTGTCTTTTCCTCTGTGTGTGTGTGTGTGTGTGTGTGTGTGTGTGTGTGTGTGTGTGTGTGTGTGTGTGTGTGTGTGTCTTAATCTATCCCTATTTGCTTTCATTGTAGTTGGGTTTTTCACTTCCACAGTGATTTTTATCCTGTTTTTATCTCCTCAGTTTTCCTCTATTTTTTCATCTTCCCACCAATCACTGCGCCTTCCACTCTGTGCGCCCCAGTTGGGGGAAGCTGGGGTAACCCTCCTTTCTCCCTGCCCTGGCATCTCATCCCATCTTCCGGTTTCAGGTGGATCCTTTGTCATAAATTCCCTAGTTTCCCCGCCGGAGCCCTAACGAAGAAACCACCGGGTCGGGGATGAGTGATATCCCTCGCGCTTCAAAGCTTATTTCCGCCCCAAACTTGCGTCTCCGCTTACGTCATTTCCGCCAACCTGGAGTATCTCCGCCCTTCCCGCCTCCCTTCTCGGAGCGTCTTAAACACAGGCTTCTGGCCTACGGCTCTGGGGGCACTTGGGGGGCGGGGGACAGGTCTGATGAGTAACCCCTCCCCCCAGGTCTTAGAGGGAGAAGCCTCTACATCTGTCTGCCGGGTACATTATATTAAAATTTCTAGATCATTATTTGAAACTGTGACTTAAGTTCAGATTCTGGCTGGTTAAAAATTTCCCCACCAGGCCCTATTCTTTTTTTTCTCCCTCTCCCCAAAGTTTATTTTTAAAAATGTACCTGGGCTCTTGAGCTTTTAAGTAACTTACGTATCTTTGCAATCAAAATTTACATAAAAAATTAATATGTGCCCCAGCCCCCCTCAAATTTTTCTCTCAGACCTATCATCTGCGCAGGGATGAGGTTTAGGCCTCCTCTTTGCTAGAGATGTGAGAAGAAACAAGGAGATATTTGAGAGACAGGAAGGAATGTCTGAAATGGAGCGGGAGGGACAAGCCAAAATCTGCCCTGACTGCAGCCTTTACTTTTTCCTTTTTCCTCAGCCCAAGAGTTCCATGGCCTCCGCATCCCGCCGCCAACGCCGAGAGCGTCGCTTCCGTCGTTACTTGTCTGCAGGACGGCTGGTGCGCGCCCAGGCCCTCCTCCAGCGACACCCAGGCCTTGATGTGGATGCTGGGCAGCCCCCACCACTGCACCGGGCCTGTGCCCGCCATGATGCCCCTGCCCTGTGCCTGCTGCTTCGCCTCGGGGCTGACCCTGCCCACCAGGACCGCCATGGGGACACTGCGCTGCATGCTGCTGCCCGCCAGGGCCCTGATGGTGAGTCTGCCAGCCAGAGAGACAGTCATGAGCAACTGATCAAATTTGTAGTGAAAGCCAATTTATTGTTGGGAAATAAGCTACTTATTTGGTCAGTGGGGCCTAGGAAGGTAGTTGACCAAGTTGGCATGTGGCAATCACAAGGTGCCTTGACATTACTGAAATACCATTGTCTGAGAAGCCCAGTAGTATTCCCTTGTGTGGATTCTCTCCTGCATGCTCTGTGTGTGTGTGTGTGTGTGTGTGTGTGTGTGTGTGTGTGTGTGTGTGTGTGTGTGTGTGTGTGTGTGTGTGTGTGTGTGTGTGTGTGTGTGTGTGTGTTGACAAGATCTTGCGAGGCCAGACTAGTCTTTAAATTTGCTTGTCTGCCTGCTTGCCTGTCTTTCTTTCCTTCCTTCTCTCCTTCCTTTCTTCCTTCCTTCTACTTTTCCTTTCTGTCTTTCTTTCTTTCTTTCTTTCTTTCTTTCTTTCTTTCTTTCTTTCTTTCTTTCTTTCTTTCTTTCTTTCTTTCTGTTGGTTGTGGGGTTTGAACTCTGGGCATAGGTGCTGTCCCTCAGCTCTTCAGCTCAAAGTGAGCACTCTATCACTTGAGCCAAGGGCCACTTCCAGTTTCTGAGTGGTTTATTGGAGATAAGAGTCTCACAGACTTTTCTGCCCTGGCTGGCTTTGAACCATGATCCTTATATCTCAGTCTCCTGAGTAGCTAGGATTACAGGTGTGAGCCACCAGCGCCCAGCTTTTCTTTCTTTCTTTTTATAATTTTTTTTATTGTAAAGATACTGTACAGAGGGGGTTACAGTTACATGAGTAAGGTAATAAGTACATTTCCTACCATCTCTTCCCCCCCACCTCCCCAATTCCTCCCTCCTTTTCTTTCCCTTTCCCTTTCCCTTTCCCTCCTTCCCTCCCCTCTCCCTCCCTCCTTTCCTTCCTTCCTTCCTTCCTTCCTTCTTTCCTCTTTCTCTTTCTGTTACTCTCTTACTCTCTTTTCTTTTCTTTTCTTTTTCTTTTTTTGTGTGTGCCTGTAGTAGGACTTAAACTCAGGGCCTGAGCATTGTTCCTTAGATTTTTTTTTGCTCAAGACCAGTCGGTGCTCTATTACTTGAGGCACACTCCTATTTCCATCTATTTGGTAGAGATAAGAGTTTCATAGACTTTCCTACCTGGGTTGGCTTCAAACACAACCCTCAGATCTCAGATTCCTGAGTAGCTAGGATTATAGGTGTGAGCCACCAGCAGCCCATCTCAGACACTTTTTTTTTTTTTTGTTAGTCCTGGAGCTTGAAATGAAGAGCCTGGGCACTGTCCCTGAGCTTCTTTTGCTCAAAGCTAGCAGTCTACCACTTGAGCCACAGTGCCACTTCCAGCTTTTCTGTGTATGTGGTACTGAGGAATCCAATCCAGGGCTTCATGCATGCTAGGCAAGCACTCTACCACTGAGCCACACCCCCAGCCCTCCGATGCTTCTTACAAAGTAACTCATTGAACCCTTACAGCAACCATTAACAGGTTTTTCTGGATAAGAGAACTAGGCAGGGCTGGGAATGTGGCTTAGTGGTAGAGTGCTTGCCTAGTATGCATGAAGCCCTAGGTTTGATTCCTCAGTACCACATAAACAGAAAAAGCTGGAAGTGACGCTGTGACTGGTGGTAGAGTGCTAGCCTTGAACACAGAGAGGCTCTGGGACAGCGCCCAGGTCCTGAGTTCAAGCTCCAGAACTGGCAAAAAAAAAAAAAAAAGAGAGAGAGAGAGAAAGAACTAGGCACAGAGAAGTTAAGTCATTTGTCAAAGTTATACAACAGAGATTATAATCAAGGCAGCCTGAAAACCTAGACTATCTATGCTTCTAAGAACTACATTGTCCTGGGTTATATGTTATAGGATTTCACAGTGTCTGTGCCTACATTTAAAATATCCCTGATAAGTTTGGTTTGTGTGTGTATGTGCGTGTGAATCCTGGGGCTTGAACTCAAGGTCTGGGCACTGTCCCTGAGCTTTTTGCACTCTATCCCTTGAGTCATCGTGCCACTTCTAACTTTTTCTATTTATGTGATACTGAGGAATTGAACCCAGGGCTTCATGCATGCTAGACAAGTACTGTACCACTAAGCCATATTCCCAGCCTCCAAAACTTTTTTTTTTTTGGGTCCGGCTGTGGAGCCTGAACTCTGGGCCTGGGCACTGTCCCTCAGCTCTTCAGCTCAAGGCTAGCGCTCTAGCACTTGAGCCACAGCACCACTTCCGGATTTTTTCTTTTTGCTTATGTGGTGCTGAGGAATTGAACCCAGGGCCTCATGCATGCAAGGCAAGTGCTCTACCACTGAGCCACCTTTCCAGCCCAAGGAGTACATTTCTTATCAAGCATTGTTGCCTCCTTTGTTTTTCCCCTACCATCCCTTCCCTCCTACCTCCACAACTACATTTCCCTCCATGCCCCCACCCTCCCCCAGTTCGATTTTCTTTTTAATTTAATTTAATTTTATTTATTAGTTTTTTTTGGGGGGTACAGTCGTGGGGCTTGTACTCTGGGCCTGGGCGCTGTCCCTCAGCTCTTCAGCTCAAGGCTAGCACTCTACCACTTGAGCCACAGCACCACTTCCGGCTTTTTTCTTTTTGCTTATGTGGTTCTGAGGAATCGAACCCAGGGCCTCAGGCATGCAAGGCAAGCGCTCTACCACTGAGCCACCTTCCCATCCCCTCTTTTTAATTTTAAAAGCAAAAGAAGTTTGCCAAGTACAAGTATCTGGCTGATCAGAGGATCCTAAACCAGTTCCCATCTATGACATGAACAGGTCAGGAACCTGTAACTTGCTTCTCTGAAACTGGTATTTTGACAAGTAAATAAACCAAACTTTTGCAGTGGTTTGATACTCACAAAATGATAACTATATTAGTTTTATTTTTATATTGCTTAAGTGAAACTTTTTTTGGGGGGGCGGGGTCCAGTCGTGGGGCCTAAACTCTGGGCCTGGACGCTGTCCCTCAGCTCTTCAGCTCAAGGCTAGCACTCTACCACTTGAGCCACGGTGCCACTTCTGGCTTTTTTTTTTTCTGCTTATGTGGTGCTGAGGAATCGAACCCAGGGCCTCAGGCATGCAAGGCGAGCGCTCTACCACTGAGTCACCTTCCCAGCACAAGTGAAACTTTTTTTTTTTTGGGGGGGGGGTCCAGTTGTGGGGCCTGAACTCTGGGCCTGGGCACTGTCCCTCAGCTCTTTAGCTCAAGGCTAGTCCTCTACCACTTGAGCCACAGCACCACTTCCGGCTTCTTTCTTTTTGCTTATGTGGTGCTGAGGAATCGAACCCAGGACCTCATGCATGCAAGGCAAGCGCTCTACCACTGAACCACCTGCCCGGCCCCCCAAGTGAAACTTTTTTTTTTTTTTTTTGCCAGTAATGGGGCTTGAACTCTGGGCCTGGGTGCTGTCCCTCAGCTCTTCAGCTCAAGGCTAGCACTCTACCACTTGAGCCACAGCACCACTTCTAGCTTTTTTCTGCTTATGTGGTGCTGAGGAATCGAACCCAGGGCCTCATGCATGCAAGGCAAGCACTCTACCACTGAGCCACCTTCCCAGCCTCCCCAAGTGAAACTTTTTGAATCGTGAAAATGTCCCTGACAGTGTGGTAGGCAATTCTTTCATTGTATTGAATTCTAAGAAGTATATAAGACTGACATCTCATTTATAAGAAAGTAGAGCTAAGAAGTGGTATGAAGCCTTACAGCTGAGAGATCATAGTCTTCCAAAGAGGCACCCTGGCTCAGTGCTTTCACTCTCCAAATCTTAAACTTCTTCAGGCCATATTTCTTCCTGATGCCCTCCTAGCTCTGCCACCAGGTGGCTTTCTGTCTACTGGGTCAGCAGGCCCATCTCATTGAGCTGCCAGCTGCTTTAAAGTCAAATGAAAAGATCTTTTTTGAATAGACCCAGAATCCTCTGCCAGAGGTTTTCCCCATAATTCCCATGTTAGGTCTGAGGAATGTAGCAGTGCATGCTGGAGTGGAGACTTGTTATATCAGCCAGTAAAATGCTAGTGAAGGTCTCTACCTTGTTGTTATTGTTGTTGTTTTTGTGTGTGTGTTTTCTTTTTGGTGTACTGGTCTTAGGACATGAACTGATGGCCTGGGCATTGTCCCTGAGCTTTTTTTGCTCAAGGGACAAAATTGGAGAGAAAGCCCTAGAGACTAGAATTTCTGCTTATTTTCTTCTGTCGTGTGTGTATGGGGGGGGGGGGCGTATGTGCTCACGTGTGTGCTGTTCTTGGGGCTTGAACTCAGGCCTGGGTGTTATCCCTAAGCTTTTTGTTTCCTCAGGGCTATCAGTCTGCCACTTGAGCCACAGCTCTATTTCTGTTTTTTTGGTAATTAATGGGAGGTAAGAGTCTCATGAATTCCTGACCGGGCTGGCTTTGAATTGGACCATCAGTTCTCAGCCCCTTGAGTAGCTAGGATTACAGGTGTAAGCCACTGGCCCCTGGCTGGTCCTCTACACGTTTGGATTTTAGTGACTTTTTTTGTGCCGGTCCTGGAATTTGAACTCAGGGCCTGGGCACTGTCCCTAAGCTTCTTTGGCTCAAGACTAGTACTCTACACTTGAACCACAGTGCCACTTCTGGCTTTTTCTGAGTAGTTTATTGGAGATAAGAGTCTCATGGACTTTTCTGCCTAGGCTGGCTTCAAACTATCTTAGCCTCCTAAGTAGCTAGGATCATAGGCATAAACCACCAGTACTTGGCTTTTTAGAGACTTTAAAACCTGTCATCTCATGGGAAAGTATTCTTAGCTAAATAAGAACTCCCTAGTAAAACAATAACCATTCTCTACATACAACAAGAATTAGTGAACATTGAGAAACAGAATTATTTTTTTCATAGTCTTTTCGAAAAGAATAAAATCCCAGTGTCGGAGGCATAGCTCAGTTAGTAGAGTGCTACTGAAAGAGCAAAAGTGTCAGGTACCAAGTTTGAGTCCTTGTCTCACGTCCAAAAAAAAAAAAAAGGAAAAAAAAATCTCGAACCAGCCTGGTTGGTTTGTGACAAGGTATAGCTCAGGCTGGCATGGAACTCCTGATCCTCCTGTCTCAGCCTCCTTGAGTGCCGGAATTACAGATATGTGCCACCACACCCAGCCCATTTACCACACTTCTGTTCTGTGCCAACACAGTACCAGACATCTATTACCACAGCAGAAAGAAGAGGTGGCCTCGTTTTAAAATGACTGAGCATCCGGTGGATGTTCCATTTGCCTTTCCAGCCTCGGCTTCTGCCACACGCCCACGGACTCACCACTTTAGCTATGTGGTCCTGTCTTCAGTGACAAGCCTGCTTGTCTTTTGCCCATTGTCTTCCCTTCTTCCTAATATCTAGTTTGTGAAGCATTTCTCTCCCTTCTAGCTTAATGCAGGCCTACCTCCTCCGCACAGCCCTCTCTCACTATCCTGCCTATCCACCTTTACCTTTTTCTTCTCTGAATCTCAACCCCTGTTCAGTATAGGCTTCTGATACTGGCTCTAGTTTGTTTTTGTTTTTATTTATTTATTTTTGGCCAGTCATGGGGCTGGGCACTATCCCTGAGCTCCCCCCCTCTACCCCTCTCCATGGGGCCAGTCATGGGGCTTGGGCACTGTCCCTGTGCTCTTTAGCTCAAGGCAAGCGCTCTACTGCTTGAGCCATAGCACCAGCTCTGGTTTTCTGGTGGTTTAGTAGAGATAGACTTTCCTGCCCAGGCTGGCTTTGAGCTGGGATCTTCAGATCTCAGCCTCCTGAGTAGCTAAGATTACAGATGTGAGCCACTGATGCCCTGAGCTTCTTTTTGCCCAAGGCTAGCTCTCTACCACCTGAGCCACAGCGCCACTTCCAGCCTTTTCTTTTTATGTGGTACTGAGGAATTGAACCCAGGGATTCATGCATGCTAAGCAAGCACTTTACCACTAAGCTACATTCCCAGCCCATGTTTTTGTTGTTGTTGTTGTTGTTGGTTGTGGGACTTGAACTCTGGGCCTGGGTGCTGTCCCTCGGCTCTTCAGCTCAAGACAAGCACTCTACCACTTGAGCCACTTTCAGTTTTCTGGTGGTTTATTAGAGATAAGAGTCCCACAGAGGGGCTGGGAAGGTGGCTCAGTGGTAGAGTGCTTGCCTTGCATGCATAAGGCCCTGGGTTCGATTCCTCAGCACCACATAAGCAGAAAAAGCTAGAAGTGGTGCTGTGGCTCAAGTGGTAGAGCCTTGAGCTGAAGAGCTAAGGGACAGTGTCCAGGCCCAGAGTTCAGGCACTATGACTGGCAAAAAAAAAAAAAAAAAAAAATCCCACAGACTTTGTTGCCCAGGCTGGCTTTGAACTGCGATCCTCAGCTCTCAGCCTCCTGAGTAGATACATGACATGAGCCACCAGCACCCAGCTTTTGTTTTTGTTTTTTAGTCAAAGTTATTATATTGCTCAGGTTGGCCTTGGACTTTTGGGCTTGATCTATCTATACCTGTCTCCAAAGTAGCAGGTACTAAGGCATGTGACACTGGGCCTAACTATGATATTTGCTCTATTTACAAGTGTTTTCATGCATGGCATGTGTTCATGGTATGTTCATGGTGGCACTTTCCTTAATCTCAGCTATGAGGGAAGTATAGGTAGGATATAAAAGTAAGATATCCTATCTAAAAAAATAACTCAAACCTACTCAGGAGACTAAGTTCTGAGAATCTCAGTTTAAATCCAACCCAGGCAGACAAATTAGAGAGATACTTACCTCCGGTTAACCAGCGAAAAGCCGAAAGGGGAAGTATGGTTCAAGTAGTAGGACACCAGCCTTAGGTAAAAAGCAAAGTGGGAGTTTGGGGCTCTGAGTTCAAGCCCCAGTAGCAGAAAAAAAAAAAAAATAGGATGACAGTGTAAAAATGATAACATCAACATGTCCTATGATAGAAACAGGGTGTTTTTTTTTTCTTTTGTACTATACTTCGTGCTTGTCTAGATTTTGTGTGTGTGTGTGTGTGTGTGTGTGTGTGTGTGTGTGTGTGTGTATCCTGGGACTTAAACTCAGGGCCTGGGCACTGTCCCTGAGCTCAAGGCTGGCTCTCTACCACTTGAGCCATAGTCCTACTTCTGACTTTTTGGTAGAGTTTCCAACCTGGGCTGGCTTTAAACTACAATTCTTGCATTTTAGCCTTCTGAGGTATTAAGACAACAGGTGTTAAGTCACTGGTTCCTTTTTCAAAAAGAAAGAAAGTTTTAATTTAGTTATATCCTTTTCACATTAAAATATCAATTAAAATTGGAAAGAAAGGCCCAGATTATCTGAAGCACACACATACGTCGAGAAGTTTGGGGACAGTCAGCTGTATAATAGATTTTCACAGCAGTGACAATGAGCTACAAAATAAAACAAACTCTTCAGAGCCTACCTTCTCTTTCTCATGCTTACAAGTAGACATCAAAGCCTCCCCGAGAAATAGTCCTGCTAAAATGCAAAATATCATTAGAAGATAGTTTCCTAGACTTGTCATAAGGATGTTTGATTTGCTTCCTAGGACAAACGAAAAATCTGATTAATATTTTGCTGGTGAGTAAAAAATCAGAAGGATTAAAAAATATGGCACAGAGAAATTAATTTTTAATAAAATAAGAGAGCCAGGCAAAAAAAAAAAAGAAAGAAAGAAAGGCCCAGAGACTAGAATTTCTGCTTATTTTCTTCCAGTCTTTGTGTGTGTGTACATGAGTGCTAGTCCTGGGGCTTGAACTCAGGCCTGGGTGCTATTCCTAAGCCTTTTTTCCCCTCAAGGCTCTGCCACTGCCACTTAAGCTACAGCTCCAATTCTGTCTTTTTAGTGTTTAATTGGAGTTAAGAGTCTTGTGGACTTTTCCTACCTGGGCTGGCTTTAAACCTCAATCTTTTTTTTTTTTTTTGGTCGGTCGTGGGGCTTGAACTGTGGGCCTGGGCGCTGTCCCTCAGCTCCTCAGCTCTTCAGCTCAAGGCAAGCGCTCTACCACTTGAGCTACAGCGCCACTTCCGGTTTTCTGGTGGTTTATTGGAGATAGGAGTCTCACGGTCTCTCCTGCCCAGGCTGGCTTTGAACCGCGATCCTCAGATCTCAGCCTCCTAGGATTACAGGCGTGAGCCACCAGCGCCCGGCTTAAACCTCAATCTTTAGATCTCACCTGTCTGAGTAGCTGGGATTACAGGCATGAGCCACCAATGCTTAGCCTTTCTTTTTTTCTTTTTTCTTTTTGGTTGGTCGTGGATCTTGAACTCTGGGTCTAGGTTCTGTCCCTCACCTCTTGAGCTCAAGACCAGTGCTTTACCACTTGAGCCACAGCGCCACTTCCAGTTTTCTGGTGGTTTATTGGCAATAAGCGTCTCATGGACTTTCCTGCTCTGAACCTCGATCCTCAGATCTCAGCCTCCTGAGTAGCTAGGATTACAGGCATGAGCCACCAGTGCCTGGCATCCAGCCTTTCTTTTCTTTTCTTTTTTTTTTTTTTGGAGGGGGGTCCGGTCGTGGGGCCTGAACTCTGGACTTGGGCACTGTCCCTCAGCTCTTCAGCTCAAGGCTAGCGCTCTACCACTTGAGCCACAGCACCACTTCCGGCTTTTTTCTTTTTGCTTATGTGGTGCTGAGGAATCGAACCCAGGGCCTCAGGCATGCAAGGCAAGCACTCTACCACTGAGCCATTTTCCTAGCCCCCCAGCCTTTCTTTTGAAGATGGGTCTATGTTGCCTGGTTGTCCTGGAGCTCCTGGGCTCAAGCAGTTCTATGTCAGCTTCAAGGGACTACAGATAGCATGCCCAGCTTGGTCTTTTTTTTTTCAAATAATTAAGACCAGACAGTTTTACAGCCAACTCCCCTCCCCCACTCTCCACGCCCACAAATGTCATTGTCTGAATTGTTTAATCTATACTATATTTTACTCACCATGTTTTTCTAGTTTGGAAGCCTTATTCAAACCTATTAATTAAAAACCTCCTATGTGCAAGCCTAAGCAACACCCTCTCCCCCATCTTCCACCCCCAATCTGCAATGAGCCCTGGTGAAATAAGTTCTTAAAAAACAGGCCTAGGTACTTGCTGGATAGGACAATTTAGGAGGGTCACAGCAGCAATACTAAGAAGTGACCCCTCCCCTCTAGCAGATGTGATTCGGGTGTGGCTGTGGATACCTTGGGTAGCCAAGGGTGGGCACTTTGTCTTTCTCCCTTTCTTGCAGTGACAGATCAATCCTTCCCCTGTACTATGCCATCCTTCTGCCAAGTAATGGTACTTTCACACCACCAAATACAGATTGAGAAAGTAGGTCCACAGGAAGGGAGGCTGCTGCTCTCAACTTCCTGTGTCCCCTGAGAGAAAGAAGAGGTTGGTGGTGGCCAATATGAGTGGGCCTAGCCAGCAGTAGGATACCTGAAATGCAGGCAAGCAAGCAACATACTCTGGAGCATATGCTGTGAG
Organism: Dipodomys merriami; assembly: GCF_024711535.1. NCBI lineage: Eukaryota > Metazoa > Chordata > Mammalia > Rodentia > Heteromyidae > Dipodomys > Dipodomys merriami. The sequence goes on along the minus strand of NW_027202937.1, from coordinate 11,560,943 downwards.
GACAGGGTTCAGAAAGAGGCGTGTCCAAGAATGTCAGCCCTCTCCTAGTCCTGCCAGATCCTGGGAGAGACCCTCTATCTCACCCTCCTGTCCTGGGTCCTTTGAGAAGAGCCTGCCCTGCTACTAGCCACATTTGTGTGGCTCACATTTGTTACTTGCTTTCCCTACCTCTCTTCCCATTATTCCTTAGGTTAGGCTGGCTAAGGAATTCCCTGGGAAACAATTGTTTTACTGGATTTATTGAAAAGTGTTATTAAGTGTATGTTTAGGCTGGGCGCTGGTGGCTCACACCTGTAATCCTAGCTACTCAGGAGGCTGAGATCTGAGGATCAAGGTTCAAAGCCAGCCCGGGCAGGAAAGTCCATGGGATTCTTAGCTCTAATAAACCACCAGAAAACTGGAAGTGGTGCTGTGGCTCAAGTGGTAGAGCGCTAGTACCACTTAAACCAATATAAACTTAAGCCTTTTTTTTTTTTTTTTGGTTGGTCATGGGGCTTGAACTCTGGGCCTGGGCACTGTCCCTCAGCTCTTCAACTCAAAGTTAGTGCTCTACCACTTGAGCCACAGCATCACTTCCCAGCCTTTTCTGTTTAATTGCATGCGAGGCAAGCACTCTGGCACTGAGCCACCTTCCCAGCCTCTGATGTATAGTTTTGAGTGAGAAACATAGTAAAGAATATGTAGTATAACATTTTCGAGTCAAAAATGGAACATACAAGGCTGGGAATGTGGCTTAGTGGTAGATTACTTGCCTAGCATACATGAAGCCCTGGGTTGGAATCCTCAGTATGATTTAAACAGCTGGAAGTGGTGCTGTGGCTCAAGTGGTAGAGTGCTAGCCTTGAGCAAAAGAAGCTCAGGGGCAGTGCCAAGGCCCTGAGTTCAAGTCCCAGGACTGGCAAAAAAAAAAAAGGAATGCACAGTCTAAGGATTTTGGCATTTTCCTAGGTGACCCAGAAGACAGGGTTATAAAATGTCATTTGACATAGTAGAACTCTGAGCACACTAAAAGTGTTTTGGATTAGGTTACTTTTTTTTTTTTTTTTTTTTGCTAGTCCTGGAGCTTGAACTCAGGATCTGGGCACTGTCCCTAAGCTTCTTTTGCTCAAGGCTAGCACTCTACCACTTGAGTCACAGCACCACTTCTGGCTTTTTCTGTTTATGTAGTACTGAGGAATTGAACCCAGGGATTCATGCATGCTAGGCAAGCACTCTACCACTAAGCCACATTCCCAGTGGCTTAGTGGTTACATTTTGTTTGTTTGGCCAGTCCTGGGGCTTGAACTCTGGATCTGGGTGCTGTTCCTGAGATTATGCTCAAGGCTAGCACTCTACCTCTTGAGCCACAGTGCCACTTCCAGCTTTTTCTGATTAGTTTTAGTGGAGATAAGAGTTTTATAGACTTTCCTGTCTGGGCTGGCTTCGAACTTGATCCTCAAGTCTCAGCCTCTTGAGTAGTTAGGATTTCAGGTGTGAGCCACCAGTGTCTGGCTAGGTTAAGTTTTTTAGACCCAGGATTCTGAGTCCTTCTTAGCTATGTGAGAGTATTTTAAACACCACACTTATTATTCATATAAACTGTCAGCAAATATTTGTCAAGAACAGTTATTTCCTAACATCCAGGAAGTATCCATGTGGGCCACTTAAGACTAAGACTATCTGGGTGATGGTGGCCCATACTTGTAGTCCTAACTACTCAGGAGTCTGAGATTTGAGGATTGTGGTTTAAAGCCAGCCTGGACAGGAAAATCTACGATAGTCTTATCTTCAACTAGCCACTAAGAAGCCAGAAGTAAAGCTGTGGCCCAAGTGGTAGAATACTAGCCTTGAGCACAAAAGGTCAGGGATAGTGCCTAAGCCCAGAGTTCAAGCCCCAGGGCCAGCAAAAAAAAAAAAAAAAGACCAAGAGTAATCACCTAAGTCCAAAGCACTAAGACTATTGCCTAAGAATGGGAATAATCAGGCAGAACCCAATGTAGTGGCCCTACCTAGGCTTGGGGTCCCAGCTGACTTCTGCTCACTGCTCTTGCATCCATAGCTTACACAGACTTTTTCTTGCCATTGCTGAGTCGCTGTCCTTCCGCCATGGGGATAAAGAATAAGGATGGGGAGACCCCTGGGCAGATTCTGGGCTGGGGACCCCCCTGGGATTCTGCTGAAGAGGAGGAAGACGATGAAGCTTCCAAGGAGCAGGAATGGAGGCAGAAGTTGCAGGGCGAGCTGGAGGACGAGTGGCAGGAGGTCATTGGGAGATTTGAAGGTGAGATTTGAAACTGTGCTACCCACAGTTGCCTTTTCTTGCGCCCACATGGGGCTTTCTCTGTGCCCTTTCTCTCTACTTCCCTAGCTCTCATGGTATATCCCCTTCTCACAGCCTCTCTCCAGTGATCCCATCCCACTTCCCAAACAGATGACACTTCTGGAGAGACCCAGGAACCTGAGTCCTTCTCAGCATGGTCAGATCGCCTGGCCCGAGAGCACGCCCAGAAGCGCCAGCAGCAGCAGCAGCGGGAGGCAGAAAGATCTTGCCGAACCCTGCGGGCTGAGAGCTCCAGTCACAGCTGGCGACAGCAAGAGGAGGAGCAGCGGCTTTTCAGAGAGCGAGCCAGAGCCAAGGAGGAAGAACTTCGGGAGAGCCGAGCCAGAAGAGTCCACGAGGCTCGAGGGGACCAAGGGCCAGAGCCAGCCAGAGCCGGGCCAAGGGCAGAGCACCCCAGAGGGGCAGGGCGAGGCAGTCTCTGGCGCTTTAGTGATGTACCCTGGCCCTGCCCTGGGGGAGGAGACCCAGAGGCCATGGCCGCAGCCCTGGTCGCCAGGGGCCCACCCTTGGAGGAGCAGGGGGCTCTGAGGAGGTACTTGAGGGTTCAGCAGGTCCGTTGGCACCCTGATCGTTTCTTGCAGCGATTCCGAAGCCAGATTGAGACCTGGGAGTTGGGCCGGGTGATGGGGGCTGTGACAGCCCTTTCTCAGGCCCTAAATCGCCATGCCGAGGCTCTCAAGTGACCGCAGGGAAAGAACAAGAAACTGTGGGGATGTAGCCTTAGGGACAATCAGGAAGAGGGAGGGCAAGGTCAGGGATGGGGCTGGACAAGGAAAAGGCAGATGCTGCCCAAAGGGACATGGGGTGGGAACGAAACTTTTAACAAGAGGGGTGGGGCCCATGGGCCTCTACCGCTACTCTTGACTCTGCCATTTCCTAATAAGACCTGGTTCCACATCCGCGCACTCCCAGAGTCTCCTCTGCCTTTTTCCATTGCTATGGTTTTCATCACCCATGACATCTCCTTTCCCGCCCGCCTGCCGAAACCCACAGCTCCTACACACCTGCAACACACACACACACCATTGTGTGCCCTCAGATTCCCCACCACAATCCCCAGAAACCTCCTGCTTGCCCACCCTCAAGATCAGCCCTCAGAAGGAATGGTCTGTTCTCAGGCCTCCCTCCGCCCCATGTGCTGGGGTCCTGTGCACACTTGTCTATGTCTGGAGAAACAGATGTGAACAGAGGCAAAAAGGGAACAAAACCAGTTTCCTCCCCAACCAAGCTCCCCAAGCAGAACCACATCCTCCTCCCCACCGAACACCCTCCTCCAACACAGGGCTTTCCCTTTGCTGAGTCACTGAATGAGCCAAGTTGGGGGCAGCGGGTTAGGGGACCCTGAGGAGCTGAGGGAAGGTAGGTAATGGAAGTAGAACGGATGGAGGAAGAGCCCTGTGGAAGAGGGAAATTTGATTGCTAAAAATAGAAACAAAAGAAGGAGGCGGAAAGAGCCAAATTATGTAACCTGGGTTGCCTGTTCTTGGGCAACCAGAGATCCACACCCAAGAGCAGGCAAGCTTCTGGGCCACCAGCTGGCTCTCCCTCCAGCGTCCCAGCCCCATCTCTTCTGGGGCTCCAATACCTCTCTCATCTAGCTTCTGCCATATCTCTGAGCTTCATCTCTGAGGATGCCAGGCTAGTTCTTTTACATAAACATCTTTTTCCAAGAGCTGGTAGTTGAGGTCCTGAAAGATGGAGGTAAATGACCTGGGGGCTCCCATGAAGGAAACAAGGGTATTCCAACATCTGCTCCCACTCCAATTCTTGGAAATGAGCAGGCCAAACCCCACTGCCATCACCCAGAACACAACTGGGAACTCAGCCAAAAAAAATCACCAGGAGCAAAAGGAGAGGGTAAAGTGCAAGCATGCGCATGTGTACATCTGAATCTTTCCAACCAGACACATGATTGTCAAATCTTAAGCCCAGGCCTACACAGGAGGTCCCAGATGTAGAAGTGGAAGGTGGCAGAATACAAGAGGGGAAAGCTGCTGGGAACATGAGGTGAGCATAAGACCCTGGGAGAAGACAAGAGCCTGAAGTTAGGAAGAAGCCCAAGGCCTCAGACAGATGTTCAAGGGCAGAAGAGGGTATCACTGATGAGAAAGATCCTGTGAGAGGAAGCTGCTGTGATTCAGAGAAGAGACTTAGAACTCTGAGCAACCCAGGCGTCCAGTTCCTCTCACAGGCCGGAGATTTCGGAAGTGGCATGCAAAGAACCCAGGTTTGGAGCTGGGGTTAGGATCCCTTAGCTGGTGGAGGTTGAGAGGTAAGCAACAGAAAACACTTTTACACCTCTGAGATTTCTCCGTTGTCTCAAAAGCACATCATTTCCCTTCTGCAAGTATTACATAAAACCAAAGTAAGATAAGCCTTAATACCTGGGTCCCTAGAACTCCCTCTTCAATGTCCCTCCCTGGTGTCTGGCCCCCCAGCCCTCCTGGGGGTTCCCCTGAGATAAAGGCTGTTCACTTTCTCTGACCACATGGTTTCCGCTTCTGTGTCTCTTGTTTCCTAGGCTGATAAAAATACTTAGCCCTAGAGGCCCTGGCTTCCTCTGACAGGCAGAATAAGGGGTAGCAGGCATCCTGTTCACCACAGTGGGGGAGGAAGGGCACTCAGGGACCCCCAAGGGGTGACTCAGTACCTCCCAGAAGAGTCAGAAGTATATCTGTTCCCTCAGGCTGGAACCAGTAGTTGGGTCTCAGTAGATGATGCCTTGGGGTTCAATGTGAGAATCAGAGTTGGGAAAAGAAATGTGAGATTGAAGAGGGTCAGTTGGGATTGTGTAGGGGGACATGTTTGGGTTAAGTTAGGAAAGCGACCTAGGAGGGATTCCATTTGATGCAGGCAGGTCAACTGGGCTTTGGTAGCCCAAAGGTAAATTCAAACCTGGCTTCAGATTTATCCAGTAGGGGGACAGACCTATACTTAATTGACCGGAGACATGCCGAGTAAACTTTATACTAGGACATATTGGATGCAGATGGGGAGAGGGAGAGAGCATTTTAATGGTGGAATGGATAGAAAGGTTTGGTAGGTAAGTGTCTTGAGTAGAGGCTGGGAGATGAGTGTGTACATGGTATGTACAGGAATCACTGAGTATCCTGCAGTAGAGAAGCATGGTGCAGGGGAGCACATATGAAGAATGACCACAGATGCCAATGTTGAAGACTCAGCCTTGTGGCAGTGACCTCAGGGACAGCTGTAAAGAGAATGCTGCAGAATTCTCCACACAAGGGATAAGAAAACCCACTGCATACCCACAATGCGTTAACCAGCCCTTTTCTTTCAGTAATCCTGTTGTTGGGGGTCTCAAAACACAATACCCCAAAGTATAGGGTGCATAGTTGTACTGAGTACTTTTAACTGAAGTTACTGGAAGAGTCTCAGAAGCAAGTTTCTCTTTGCCTTTCTCCTGCCCTCTTGTCTTCTACCTGTTTTAGTTTACCCAAAATGATTTATCAAAGCTAGAACTCTTCTTCCTCAAGTTGGGTCGTCAAAGCTAGAGCCTTCACAAAGTCAACCATAATGCCTAGAAATATTACTCTCATTTTTATCTTACCTTCCTTCTCTGACAATACATCATGGATCCTCAGGCCAAGCAGAAGCTTAAACAGACAAGCCCAAATACTGAGTTTTTCCCTCTCAGTCTCTGATCCTTTCTGGCCAGTTATGTTTCTACGTAGCTGTTCATTCTTCATCGGATCTAAGCCTGAAATTGGACAGTTTTCTTTGGGCCTTAGGATCTTTTTTTTTAATTTAATTTAATTTGTGAACATACTGTACAGAGGGGTTACAATTACATGGGCAGGATAAGGATCTTTATTTCTGAAGGCTCCAATTTCATCTAAAACTTGGATTAAATAAATCAGTTATGCTTTTGTCTTGTTACAGGAATATGGTCTAGGACCCTTTTCTGCCCCTTAAACTGTCAATATCTCTCCATAATGGGTGTGGATCCCATTACACAGATGAGAACATGAAATTCTGCAGCCTGTTTTAAACCATACAACTAGAAAGTAGTGAAATGAACATTAAACTTCTGACTCTAACACTCATGTATTTTCTACTTGAGTCCTAGTAACTCCAATGACATTAAAGAAGGGAACAGAATGTACAAACTTTGAGGGAGTATCACGACTCACAAAGTGATTAGTGGAGAGACTGGAAAAGGAAGAGACTTAAATGACTGTATGAGCCTAGGAGGTTGGAAGGATAATGGTGGTCTAAGTCAAGAAGGAGCATGGTGAAGGGAAACATAAGGAGTTTGAACAATGTTTTTTTGTTTTAATTAAGCACCTGTTAGCAGAGCACTGTTAACAACACTAATAAATATAAACAAGGAGGTCATTGTCATAGAACTTGCCATCTAGTGAAAAAAATATATACATGCAACAATTAACCATAATAATTTAAAGTGCACTTGCCCAGAATAATAAAGTGCTCAAAGAAAGCTTGCTGAATGTGAGATGCTACCATCTCACTCTGAAAATTGCTGGCAAGTAGGCTGCGATCTCATGATTTGGGCTAGCAGGATAGATTTGAGCATCAGTTCCTTCCTCAGGAGAGAGGATGGAGTGACCAGAAGAGCCTCAGCAAACCAACAAAGGAAGGGGACTGGAGAGTATTCAGAAAAGTAGGGTAAAGGAGGGGTGTGCAAGCAGAGCCAGGGCAGCCATATCAGGTCTCAAAAGAGGTCTAGTATGAGTTGGAATTCAGGTGCTGGTGATTCATCCCTATAATCCTAGCTACTCAGTAGACTGAGATCTGAGGATTGTGGTTCAAAGCCAGCCCAGGCAGAAAAGTTCATGGGATTCTTATTTCCAATTAACCAAAAGTGTCACAAAGTGGTAGAACGCTAGCTTTGAGCAAAAAAAAAGCTCAGGGATAGCGCCCAGGCCCTCAGTTCAAGCCCCACAACCGAAAACAAAACAAAAGTGACATTTGGAAAGAGTTGGGGTTCAGCAAGTAGATGATTACAAATTTTGAGAGGACTGTTTCCATTTAATAGGGAAGCAAATACATAGATTGAAGAATGAGTAGGAGGTGAGACAAGAGTCAGCAGGTACAAAGTCATAGAATGGTGAAGGAAGAAAGACAAATTAAGAATCATCACTTAGTTCTACCCACAAATTTGGCAGATGAGGAAAATTTTACCAGTTCTACCACCCAGAAAGTAGTCAACAGGTCTTAAACATCACAAAGAAAGCAAAAGTGAGAGACAGAAGGGACTTTTAAGGGAAGAGAAAGTCCAATTATTTCAAGAAATAAAACCATGTATTTGTAAAATAGAGAAGGAGCATGAAGAGAGATACACTATATAAGAAAAGGTGGAGAATATAGGGAAGAGACAGGAAGTGAGGTGTGTTGATTGAAGGATCAGCCTTGGAAAAGAAGAGTCCTGTTAGCCAAGAAGAAGGGAAAGAGAAAGCAAACATAGAGGGAAAAGAAGAGAAAAGATCCACCTTGAATGGGCTTAAGTCCAATCAAAGAAATGGTAGAAGAGGTGGCTCTGATCAAGATGCATAGTACTCATAACCTGACATCTAAGTGTAACCTCTTTGTACAACTACTTAATAATAAAAAGGGGTAGAAGTATAGCTCAATTGGTAAAACACTAGCCAATGAGCGAAAGCATCAGGTACCAAGTTCAAGTCCTGGTCTCAGACCAAAAATAAAATAGGTAACAGCATGATCACCTGGAAGTGAAGAGGTCAAGTGAAGGGCATTAAAGGGACTTGTAAATCTAGAAGAACACCTGCAGAAGAACAATGGAGTCTATAATGATGAAAAGTTCTGTGAAGGCACATTGAGGCCTCTCTGGAGTTAGATGGCAACTGTCCACTAGTAACAGGCCCCTTATGATGTTTTGATTCTCCTGTAATGCTTGACAGCCAAGGAGACAGTCCCAAGAATGAGACTGTAGGGTTTACTCACATCTAGCTTTCCTGGTAGAACATCAGGTAGGCAAGAGATTCTAAACACTAGTAAGAGTCTAGCCAAAATAGTTAACCCTGTAGTATATATTGAACAAAACTTGGTAAGAAAGAAGAGAAACAGGAAGTGTGAGTGGGAATGAGGAACTGATTTGATTAGGGAGAGGAGTGGAGGAGATAAGTGAGTGATGGGCTGGGAAGGTGGCTCAGTGGTGGAATGCTTGCTTTGCATGCATGAGGCCCTGGGTTCGATTCCTCAACACCACATAAGCAGAAAAAGCCACAAGTGGCGCTGTGGCTCAAGTGGTAGAGTGCTGCCTTGAGCTAAAGAGCTGAGACAGCATCCAGGCCCAGAGTTCAGGTCCCACTACCAACAACAACAAAAAAAAAAAAAAAGAAAAGAAAGAAAAGTGAGTGAGAAGGAGAAATTCAGAGTTCAAGCTCTTGAAAGTCAGCCCTTCCAAATGATACTGAGATAGGAGGTCCAACCACCTCCTATCTCAATGGAACAGAGAAGTGGAGCAGAGAAAGAGGCTGTAATGTTAAGAGTTGAGGGAAAAGAACTGAGAGCCCATAGGGTAGGATGCATTAGATCTGTGTGGTCTTGAAGTCACTAAGGATGGTGATAGGGGACAAGAGATGAAGAAAAACTGGGCTAGATGTACAAGTGATTAAGATCACAATGCAGATGTTGATGGAGGAAGTTTGTGCTATGAAGACAGGAAGAATGTGGCAAATGCAAAGGTTTATTCAAGAAGGGACAAGGAGGGGCTGGGAAGGTGGCTCAGTGGTAGAGCGCTTGCCTTGCATGCTCAAGGCCCTGGGTTCGATTCCTCAGCACCACATAAGAAAAAAGCCAGAAGTGGCGCTGTGGCTCAAGTGGTAGAGTGCTAGCCTTAAGCTGAAGAGCGCCCAGGCCCAGAGTTCAGGCTCCATGACCGGACCCCCCCCCCCAAAAAAAAGAAGGGACAAGGAAAATGGCAACCTATGGAAAGAATAAAACAAAGCACACCATATATCTAATTACCTCTGTCTCTTCAATTACCTCTGTCTCTTCTCTGCCTTCCTCTCTTTCCCCCTTACACACACACACACACACACACACACACACACACACACACACGAAGGCATGCGTGAACACACCCACCCTTGAAAAACTGATGGTTGAATACAATCAAGATGCTTTATCCTCCTCCAATGGCCCCGCTTGTTTTGGTTCCTATCCCCCTCTCTGACCGTGTCGCTTCATCTTTTTTTTTTTTGGGTCCGGTCATGGTTTGAACTCTGGGCCTGGGCACTGTCCCTCAGCTCTTCAGCTCAAGGCTAGTGCTCTATCACTTGAGCCACAGCGCCACTTCCGGCTTTTTTCTTTTTGCTTATGTGGTGCTGAGGAATTGAACCCAGGGCCTCATGCATGCAAGGCAAGCGCTCTACCACTGAGCCACCTGCCCAGCCCTCGCTTCATCGTTTTATCTGTTGCAGCCACACTAACTTTTCTATTCTTGAACACCCCAGCTTTCCCTTTTCCTCCACCTTTGCTATAGCTTTTCCCTTTTCTCAGGACCTTTTGCTCTCAAACTTTCACCTGGTCTTTCAGTTGGTTCTCAGCTTCAACACCACTCATGCTCTCAGAGAGGACTCTGCTGATTAGCATATCTAAAAGTAATGTACCTCCTTACTAGACTCTACATCATCCTATTTTCTCACAACAATACTTACTGATTTCTTCTTTAGTTTATGTTTATATTTTGACAGTGCCAGGATAAAATGCAAGGCCTCACACATCCTAGGCAAGTGCTCTACCTCTGAGCTATATCCCTCCTCCCTCCCTCCCTTCCTTCCTCCTTCCCTCACTCCCCTGCCTTCCTCCTTCCCTCCCCTTCTTTCCTCCTTCCCTCCCCTTCCTCCTTTCCTCCCTCCCTCCCTCTATCCCTCCCTCCCTCCTTATACTGGTGTTTGAATTCACTACCACTCAGTCTTGCTTAGCATTTTTTCTTTTTTTTTTTTGGGTCCGGTCATGGGACCTGAACTCTGGGCCTGGGCGCTGTCCCTCAGCTCTTCAGCTCAAGGCTAGCGCTCTACCACTTGAGCCACAGCGCCACTTCCGGCTTTTTTCTTTTTGCTTATGTGGTGCTGAGAAATAGAACCCAGGGCCTCATGCATTCAAGGCAAGCGCTCTACCACTGAGCCACCTTCCCAGCCCTTAGCATTTTTTCTCAAGGCAGTCCCTCTGCCACTTGAGCCACACCTTTACTTCTAGCACCTTGCTGGTTCATTGGAAATAAGAGTCTCTCAGATTTACCTGCCTAGGCTGGCTTTGAACTCTAATTCTCAAATCTTAGCCCCCCTGAGTAGCTAGGATTATAGGCATGAGCCACTGGTGCCCGGATCTTCAGTTTCTTTTTATTTGTCTGGTCTCACTGGAACGTAGCCTCTAAAAATGTCAGTTCCAGCTGGGTACCAGTGGCTCACACCTTTAATCCTAACTACTCAAGAGGCTGAGATCTGAGGATCATGGTTCAAAGCCAGCCCGGGCAGGAAACTCCATGAGACTCATCTCCAATAAACCACTAGAAAACCAGAAGTGGTGCTGTGGCTCAAGCTGAAGAGAGTAGGGACAGCGCCCAGGCCCAGAGTCGAAGCCCCACAACCAACAAAAATAAAAAAAAAATAAAAAAAAAAGAATGCTAGTTCCTTTGTCTTCCTAAGTGTGCTACTCTATGTCCCCTGTCTAAAAGAACATCCCTACTGCTTAGGAAAATGCCCTACACATTGTAAGCACTCAATATACTTAGAAAGTGGAAGGATGGATGAATAATGAGGTAACGCAGGACAAAGTTCAACTATATATTTGTGGTTCAGATAGGATCTTGCACTTAGAATCTTGCACTTAGAATCAGATATAACTTTAGGGACAGAAATGAGAATAACTAGTTTTCAGGACTAACCCTAGAAACAGATTTGGATCTGATTTAGAGGCTGAATTTTATTTTGGGGGTTTATTGATTGGGATGTATTTAGATTTGAGGTCAAGGTTACCATTGGGGTTGGTTTGAGTTGTGATTTGGGTTGAGGTTAAATTTGAATTAAGTATAAGCTTTGTGTCATTTCAGCCTTGTTAGGAGGCCTCAGAGATTTCGCTGGTCTGTCCACAGACACCACTATAGAGACTGTGTTTCCCTGAGTTTAGGCACAAGACTCCAGTCATCAGCCCTCCCACCCAGGGAAAGCCCCAAACCAACTGCTGGTCTCCCCAAGAAAGAAACCAAATTTCACACAATCTCTGAAACTGAGATAGAAACCAAGATTAGCCCATCAAGTATCATCATTTAGCACATCATAAACCCCCATGACACAGCCCTAGCCAGTACTCCCCTTCCTTCCTGTCTCTAGCCTCTCCCTGCCCTTTGTCTTCCTCTTTCTGTCCCTCCATGTCCCCAGGTCCCAGCCTTCCTCTCTGACATTTTCCCACCCCCCTTGGAGGTTCCCTACCCTCTTGATTGCCAAGACTTTTTTGTATTTAGCTTAGCATAAGAGAAGCAGAAACAAACAACAGGAAGTATTTTATGAGAAAAAAAAAAGATGCACAGAGAAGAGAAAAGGAAGAAAAGGAACAGGGGCCATGAAGGAAACCAACAATGGCACAAGAGATAAGATTTTATTTTAATGGCACTGGGGATGTGGCTCAGTGATAGTGTGCCAAGCAAATAAATAAGAAGAGAAGATACAGACCAAGAAATTTGAAAGAGGCATTAATGGCTTTTCTTCTCCCATCACATCTGGGCAGCCACCAAGATCCTGTAGGTTTTGCTTAGAAACACTCTGCCCTTTCTGCTCTCTGACTGTGTATAAGTGCAGACCCCTGTAATCTCCTTGCTAGGGCTTTGTAAGACCTTCCTCACTGTTCTCTGAAGACTCCAGTGAAATGTACATTTTTTTCTTTTTTTTTTCTTTTGTCGGTTGTAGGGCCTGAACTCTGGGTCTGGGCGCTGTCCCTCAGCTTTTCAGCTCAAGGCTAGCGATCTACCATTTAAGCCACAGCACCACTGCCAGTTTTCTGGCAGTTTATTGGAGATTAGAGTCTCATGGACTTTCCTGCCTGGGCTGGCTTTGAACCTTGATTCTCATATCTCATCCTCCCTAGTAACTAGGATTACAGGCATGAGCCAGAAGTTTCTATTTTCTTTCTTTTTTCTTTTTTTCGGTCATGAGGCTTGAACTCTGGGCCTGGGCTGTAAAATACAAGAAATATATTTATTGAACTGGATATAGTGTTAAAAGACTGTAAAACAAAAGAAATAGGAAGTGGCGCTGTAGCTCAAGTGGTAGAGCGTTCGCCTTGAGCTGAAGAGCTGAGGGACAGCGCCCAGACCCAGAGTTCAAGCCCCACGACCGACAAAAAAAAAAAAAAAAAAAAAAAAACACAAGAATATATATATATATATATATATATATATATATATATATATATATATATATATATATATATATCCTTGTCTTAAATAAATAAATAAATAAACCATGTGTTGGTGGCTGATGCCTGTAATCCTAACTACTCAGGAGGCTGAGATTTTTTTTTTTTTTGGGGGGTCCGGTCGTGGGGCCTGAACTCTGGATCTGGGCGCTGTCCCTCAGCTCTTCAGCTCAAGGCTAGCACTCTACCACTTACGCCACAGCGCCACTTCCGGCTTTTTTCTTATGTGGTGCTGAGGAATCGAACCCAGGGCCTTAAGCATGCAAGGCAAGTGCTCTACCACTGAGCCACCTTCCCAGCCCCAGGAAGCTGAGATTTGAGGATCCCTGATTGGTTTTTTTTTTTAACCAGAAATTTTGTCTTTCATGTTTTGCTTTGTTTTATTGTGCTGAGGCTTGAACTCAGGGCCTGGATGCTGTCCCTGAGCTTTTGTGCTCAAGGACAGAGTTCTACCACTTGAGCACAGCTCCACTCTTAGTTTTTTGGTGGTTAATTCTCACAGATTTTCCTGTCTGAGCTGGCTTTGGACTTTGATCCTCAGATCTCAGCTTCCTACGTAGCCAGGATTGCAGATGTGAGCCACCAGCAGCTGGTACCTTTCATGTTTTAATAGTTTTAACTATTATTTCTTTTCATCCCATAGAAGTGGAAAGGTATAGTCTCTTCCCTCACCCTCTTAACTGTCATGGTCAACTCTTCTGTAGCAAGAAGTTTGTTTACTGCTTGCTTGCGACTGGGTTTTTATATAGAGACTAGGCTGCCTTTGAACGCTCAGTCTTCCTGCTCAGCTTTCTGATTGCTGGGATTACAGGCTTTTAACACTATATCCAGTTCAATAAATGTCTTTCTGAGGAAGGGGAGACTGTAAGCAAGCTAGTTACACACAAAGAATTAGGTCAGGGCTGGGAAGGTGGCTCAGTGGTAGAGCGCTTGCCTTGCATGCCTGAGGCCCTGGGTTCAATTCCTCAGCACCTCATAAGCAAAAAGAAAAAAAAGCCAGAAGTGGCGCTGTGGCTCAAGTGGTAAAGCACTAGCCTTGAGCTGAAAAGCTGAGGGACAGTGCCCAGGTCCAGAGTTCAGGCCCCACGATCGGACCCCCCCCCAAAAAAAAAAAAAAAAAAAAAGAAAGAAAAAGAATTAGGTCATTAATCAGAAAAGCAAAGGTCAGGTAGGGGTGACATCAACTCCAGACCAGGTGTTCAATTTCTTTTTTTTTGGTCCAGTTGTGGGGCCTGAACTCTGGGCCTGTGCGCTGTCCCTCAGCAATTCAGCTCAAGGCTAGCGCTCTACCACTTGAGCCATAGCACCACTTCTGGCTTTTTTCTTTTTGCTTATGTGGTGCTGAAGAATTGAACCCAGGGCCTCATGCATGCAAGGCAAGCGCTTTACCACTGAGCCACCTTCCCAGCCCCTACAATTTCTTTTCTTTTCTTTATTTTTTTTGTCAGTCGTGGAGCTTGAACTCTGGGCTTGGGCGCTGTCCCTGCGCTCTTCAGCTCAAGGCGAGCGCTCTACCGCTTGAGCGGCAGCGACACTTCCGATTTTCTAGTGGTTTATTGGATATAAGAGTCTCTCTCGGACTTTCCTGCCTGGGCTGGCTTTGAACCACGATCCTCAGATCTCAGCCTTCCAAGTAGCTAGGATTACAGGCATGAGCCACCGGCACCCGGCTGGGTGTACAATTTCAAAATTATCTTGTAGGCTTTCTGCCATTGATCCAGCTAGCCCCACCTGGCTTGCCTAAAGCCCACATTATGATGGACAGCTTCATGTAGCCACCTTCTGGCAAAATGGCCTTTGCAGGGAAGGGAGGGATGTTTGTCTATTCCATTCCTCCACCTAATACATAATTCAAATCATTGAGACTTAAGTACTCCATCATTGCTGACAAATGGCTCATATTGGCAGGATAACAAGAAGAGCTTGATAGCTTCCATTCTGTTGTGAATCATTTTGGCTATTAAGTTAAGGATGCACGGGTCACATGTAAGGAGAAGGAGTAGAATGTGTCCAGAAGGGCTGGGAAGGTGGCTCAGTGGTAGAGCACTTGCCTTGCATGCTCGAGACCCTGGGTTCGATTCCTCAGCACCACATAAGAAAAAAGCCAGAAGTGGCGCTGTGGCTCAAGTGGTAGAGTGATAGCCTTGAGCTGAAGAGCTGAGGGACAGCGCCCAGACCCAGAGTTCAGGCCCCACGACCGGACCCAAAAAGAAAAAAAAAAAAAAAAAGAATGTGTCTAGTAATTCTACTAATTCAGGATGGTAACACTGGTCTCCAATCAAAAAGATTTTCAAACCAATTTGATACATGACTTATTTGGTGTAAAAACAACTTGCTTTCCCAAGTGCTGCACATAGTTCTTCTTGGCTGTAAAACAAAAGGTCCAGGCCACGCTGGTTTTGGAGGGCAACTTCAGCCAAGGAATTGACCTGAGTGTGGAGGTCTGTGATGGCCGTCTCCAATCCTCACAAGTTCAGGTCGAAGGTTTTGCTCAGCATCTTGGTGTCAACATCCCCCTTCACTAGAGCAGCGGTCCCGACAGCAGAAGCCCTAGTGATCCCTATGCCGACCAGGGCTGGTGTAATCACAGCTCTCTTGGCACAGGCCAGATGGGGTACCATGAGGTTGAAAACATCTTCCCCTCTATATACTAGAACCTGTGGCAGCACAGAAGCCTTTTTGTAAAGACCCATCAATAGGTGATTTTAGGCCATCAGTACATGCAGAACAGGTTTCCTTAGGGGCAATGTAAGCAATATTAACTTAAAAAAATCAATGGGTAGTGATATTATTTCGTTGGGTAACATTCCCCATGCATGCTGAAGGCATTTGGGTGATTGAGTTGAGTGGGCCCTTAACGAAACCTGAGGTGTTTCCCTGGATATCCCCCAGGGTAAGAACTGGCCCTGTGGAATTGCATACCTTTCCATACCCTATAGCAGTTGGGAGCCTAGCCCTGTGTAATTAGTGGATCTGGACTGAAGACATAGCTAGCAGTCTTGTGCTAGATCTGGCAGTCTCCGTCATTGATTGACCATCCCCACAGTGGCCTGCAGCAAATCATACAAGTCCACCTTTGGGAGGGCAGGATGTCCAGTAGGCTCCTGGGGAGCCAGGGGAGCTAGTTGGAAAGGGTGAACAAAAGGGATGTTTGAAGTCACCCAAAGGACCAATTTTCATGGGTGGTTGGGATCATGGGAGCCTCTAGATTATGAAAGAGACCCCTGGGTCCCTTCTGGTGACCCAGAATCTCATTTTCCAGGTTTTGACAGTTGGAGTGTCTATTTCAATTTCCTGGGAAGACAAAAAATTTGGGCCTGTAACCTTCTCTCGTAAATGAGGTCTCCACATTCAAAGGAGTCTGTACTTGTCATCACTACTGCCCCATGCCTATTTTTCCTAATCTGTCTTGCTCATTTTCTCCTAAAAAGTGACTTCAGTCCCTCCATTTTAAGGGAAGTTGATGGGTGAAGATCCATCTTCTGTAATTGCTTTGAACTGTGTAGGGGCATTGGCTCTGCCTAGCCAGGGAAGTGAACTCTTGTTGTCCTAGCTCATCAAGGAGTGACATGGGAAATTTAGTTGTTGGACTGCCATGTCATAAGGAACATTCTTTGAACTGGAAAGGAAGCCATATGAGAAATTAGGAAGGATAAGAAACCACAGAAACAGTAAAAGGAACAGGAAATTAATATCCCCCACATATTAGCATTATAAAGACAACCAGCAATTTTTTAACCTCATGGTTAAATGTTTTTTAACCAAGTAGTAGGGAGATGATTAAAGCTAAGAGCAAAAGCTGGGTGCTGCGGGCCCATGCCTGTAATCCTAGCTACTCAGGAGGCTGAGATCTGAGCATTAAGGATCAAAGCCAGCCAGGGCAGGAAAGGCTATAAGACCCTTATCTCCAATTAACCACCAGAAAATCAGAAGTGGCACTGTGGCTCAAGTGGTAGAGTGCTAGCCTTGAGCTGAAGAGCTCAGGGATAGTGCCCAGGCTCAGAGTTCAAACCCCACAAATGACAAAAAAAAAAAAAAAAGCTAAGAGCAGAGTCAGATATAAGCATTAATCTGAGTGTGCAGATCCTGAAGGACTAAGGAGACATTATCTAGGTTTCTGGAATATACACACAGTATTTAGATACCTTAGATCCAAATGGCTGAGTATCATTAACTTGAGGCTCTGGAAGAGCCTCCGGCCTTACCCTTTCTCCTTGACCAAATGAATTCATATGCCTGGTGCCAGACCAAATACCTTAGGCAATGCTAGCATTTTACTACCCACTATAAACAGAAACAGCAAGTAACAGGCAAGAATGTAAATTCCTGCCCAATTACAAGGTAGACAGTAGCTAGCATTAGATAGGCATGCTTATGAACTATTTTCTTTTTTCCTTTTTTTCCCTGGTTGTGGGGCTTGAAGTCTGGAGCCTGGGCACTGTTGTCACTGAGCAATTCAGCTCAAGGCCAGGGCTCTACCACTTGAGCCACAGCAACACTTCCAGTTTTCTAGTGGTTAATTGGAGATAAGAGTCTCATGGAGGGCTGGGAAGGTGGCTCAGTGGTAGAGTGCTTGCTTTGCATGCATGAGGCCCTGGGTTCAATTCCTCAGCACCACATAAGCAGAAAAAGCTGGAAGTGGTGCTGTGGCTCAAGTGGTAGAGGCTTGAGCTGAAGAGCTCAGGGACAGCGCCCAGGCCCAGAGGTCAGGCCCCACAACTGACACACACACACAAAATAGTCTCATGGACTTTCCTGCCCAGGCTGGCTTTGAACCATGATCCTCAGATCTCAGCCTCTTGAGTAGCTAAGATTTCAGGCATGAGCCACCTGTGTCCAGCCTTATGAACTATTTTCTTTTGATCTCCCACCTTTCGTTACTTTTGAAAGGACAAGCACAAGTGGCTCCATTCAGGATCTGACACCATCTCCTCTTCTCTGAACAATTCCTCCCAAATGCCTTGATGGTCCCTCATTGCCAGTATAAGCCTTGTCATGGTGGGTCTGGTAGGTCTCTTCTTGCTGGAATAATGTCCCAGTTGGTGTTTTTGCTCATTGCTGAGATGAAGTATCGCAGTTGGCTGAATCCCATGTTTGAGGGAAGTGAAAGACAGATCAGGTGAGAATCATCATCAATAGACTCTTATTTCCAATCTAAGCAACAAGGAGATCAATAGAAATAGTTTTAAAGCAAGGCTTACATGGCGCTTATGAAGAATCAAAGTTAAATTTGAGCCAGATGCTGGTGACTCATGCCTTTAATCCTAGCTACTCAGGAGGCTGAGATCTGATGATTGTAGTTCAAAGCCTGCCCAGGCAGAAAGTCTGTAAGACTCTTGCCTCCAATCAACCCTAGAAAAGCAGAAGTGGAGCTGTGGCTCAAATTGGTAGAGCACTAGCCTTCAGCACAAGAGCTCAGGGACAGGGCCCAGACTCTGAGTTCAAGCCCCACGATCAACAACAACAAAAAAAAAACTTTAAATTTGACAAATAAGTACTTGTAACTTAGTAACTTAGACTTTAAACAGGTTGGTTACATACAAAAGGTCAGGCAGGCTCTCATCAACTTCAGACCAGGTGGTCAATTCCTTTCTAGTTGTGCAAAAACAACATCTGTTACTATTTCTTCTGTATGATTATTTTAAACCAGGCCTTGTGGACTTCCCTGATGGTTCAGATAGCCTTACCTGGTCTACCCCAATCCACATTCCAGCAATAACCACACCTGGCTATAATTTGTACTTTGCCCTGGGTCTGACTGTATTTGCTACATGGACCAAATCTATAATGGCAAAATCTAAGAGTAGTATTGATGAATTGATGAGAGTTTTGAAACAGCAGATGGTTAAACAATCTAATTATTTTTAATTGTATTTTATGATGCTAATTTAGGGGCTGGGAAGATGACTCAGTGGTAGAGTGCTTGCCTAGCATGCATGAGGCCCTGGGTTCGATTCTTCAACACTACATAAGCATTAAAAAAAGTGGTGCTGTGGCTCAAGTGGTAGAGTGCTAGTCTTGATCTGAAGAGCTGAGGGACAGTGCCCAGGCCCAGAGTTCAAGCCCCACACCACCCTCCCACACAACCTCCCCACCAAGATACTAATTAAGATGGAATCAAGTAGATGTCACTAAGCTTTCTTGGCTACAATGAGGAATACAGGAACACAGGCCTGTCTGGTATCTTTTTTTAGCTCTGTATCCAAGGCAGCTTAAGTACTTGGGAAACAGAAATATTAAACAGCAAAAAGTAGCATTTTAGTTTTACATACTCATTTAAAAGACAATTCTTCAGCTAGGTGCTGATGGCTCACACCTGTAATCCTAGCTACTCAGAAGGTTAAAATATAAGGATCACAGTTCAAAGCCAGCTCAGACAGGAAAGTCTGTGAGATTGCTATCTACAAGTAACTATGAGAAAACTGGAAGTGGTGCTGTGGCTCAAAGTGGTAGAGAGCTAGCCTTAAGCAAAAGAGCTCAGGAGCAGCACCCAGGCCCAGCTTGTGAGAATCTTATTTCCAATTAATCACAGAAAAAGCCAGAATCGGTGGTGTTACTCAATGGTAGAGCGCTAGCCTTGAGCAAAAGGAGCTCAGGGAAAGTGTCCAGGCCTAGAAATCAGTTTTGTCAGCCCCAGGACCGACAAAAATAAAGAAAAAACATCAGCTGTAGGATTTCTTTGGGTCCGGTTGTGGGGCCTAGACTCTGGGCCTGGGTGCTGTCCCTCAGCTCTTCAGCTCAAGGCTAGCGCTCTACCACCTGAGCCACAGCGCCACTTCTGGCTTTTTTTTTTCTTTTTGCTTATGTGGTGCTGAGGCATTGAACCCTGGGCCTCATGCATGCAAAGCAAGCACTCTACCACTGAGCCACCTTCCCAGCCCGGGCTGCAGGATTTCTTTAACTCAGTAGCAAATGACATTTTTGCCCTTAGTGGTCAATACTAGAAAAACAAAGACTAAAACAACACAAACTTTTGCCAACATAAAACAGAACCTCTACTTTTTTTTTTTTTTTTTTTTAAGTCAGTCATGGGGCTTGAACTCTGGGCCTGGGCTCTTCAGCTCAAGACGAGCACTCTACCACTTGAGCCACAGTGCCATTTCTGGTTTTCTGGCAGTTTATTGGAGATTAGAGTCTCACAGACTTTCCTGCTGGGCTGGCTTTGAACCACTATCCTCAGATCTCAGCCTCCTGAGTAGCTAGGATTATAGGCATGAACCACCAGCGCCTGGCCTCAGAATCTCTACTTGTAAACACTTCCAGAACAGAAAACATTTAGAACAATTTTGTCAGCAAGGCACATTAGCATAGGAATTGGCTTTTGAACCCTGCCTCAATAGGTCTTAATCTTGAGAGCCTGAAAGGAGGGGCAGGCACCTCCCAAATTATTATTATTATTATTATTATTATTATTATTATTATTATCAGCTCTGGGGTTTGAACTCAGGGCCTGGGCACTGTCCCTCAGCTTCTTTTGCTCAAGGTTAGCACTCTACCACTTGAGCCACAGCACCACTTCCAGTCTTTTCTTTTTATGTGGTACTGAGGAATTGAATCCAGGGCTTAGTACATGCTAGGCAAGCACTCTACCAATAAGCTACATTCTCAATTCTCAGTTCCCCAAATTATTTTATAATTTATAAAAGTTCAAACTTTTGTAGAAAACTTTTTTTTTTTTGGTCAGTCGTGGGGCTTGAACTCTGGGCCTGGGCGCTGTTCCTGAGCTCTTCAGCTCAAGGCGAACACTCTACAGTTTGAACCACAGTGCCACTTCTGGTTTTCTAGTGATTTATTGGAGATCAGAGTCTCTCTTCCCCGGGCTGGCTTTGAACCATGATCCTCAGATCTCAGCCTCCTGAGTAGCTAGGATTACAGGCATGAGCCATTGGCGCTTACCACTTTTGTAGAAATTTAAGGTGGGTCTAACAACTCCCATCCTATACCAAAAGTGGGTCATTTTGACTCACTAAGGTTTCTGAATTTGCTTGGAGACAATTTTATAGTCTCCACAACATTTCTTTTTCTTTTTGGTCCAGTCGTGGGGCCTGAACTCTGGGCCTGGGCACTATCCCTCAGCTCTTCAGCTCAAGGCTAGCGCTCTACCACTTGAGCCACAGCACCACTTCTGGCTCTTTTTTTTGGCTTATGTGGTGCTGAGGAATCGAACCCAGGGCCTCATGCATGCAAGGCAAGCGCTCTACCACTGAGCTACCTTCCCAGCCCTTTAACCATGTATTTTAAGCAATGGCCTTACTTTGTTTTTCGCCCAGTTTTTTTTTTTAGACCAGAGCACTTTATATACCAATTTATATTGAGGCTATATTATATTACACAGAGAGATTAATTTTTTTCTTCTTAAACACTTTTTTTAAAGTTCTTAAGCACACACTGGAGGACATTGGACTTACTATTGGAAGAATTATATTTCTAGAGATTGAAACCCAAGAGTAGTTAGGTGCAGGTGCTATATAAGGTGGTAGCAGAGGGGAAGACAAAGACCACATAAATGGAGACTAAGAAAAACTAAGGCCATGGACTGGGAAGGTGGCTCAGTGGTAGAGTGCTTGCCTTGCATGCCTGAGGCCCTGGGTTCGATTCCTCAGCACCACATAAGCAGAAAGAAAGAAGCCGGAAGTGGCGCTGTGGCTCAAGTGGTAGAGCACTAGCCTTGAGCTGAAGAGCTGAGGGACAGCGCCCAGGCCCAGAGTTCAGGCCCCACGACCGGACCCAAAAAAAAAAAGAAAAAAAAGAAAGAAAGAAAAAAAAGAAAAACTAAGGCCAGCCAAACTTTGGTGGCTTATTCCTGTAATCCTAGCTACTGAAGGAGGTTGAGATCTAAGGATAACAGTTCAAAGCCAGCTCAGGAAGGAAAGTCTGTGAGACTCTTTTTTTTTTTTTTTTTTTTTGGTCATGGGGATTGAACTCTGGGCCTGGACGCTGTCCCTCAGCTCTTTAGCTCAAGGCTTGCACTCTATCACTTGAGCCACAGTACCACTTTCGTTTTTTGCTGTTTATGTGGGGCTGAGGAATCGAACCCAGGGCCTCATGCATCCGAGGCAAGCACCCCTCAGAGACAGCCTCAAATACCAACAATGGGTGGATAGAAGTGATCTCACTGGGACCTCCAAATGTTATAGCAGCACAGACCAGCAAAGATCATGACTTTTTAGAGAGGATAAAGGAGTTTATTCTTGGTGACCTGAACCAGGATATTGCCAGAAAGAAATTTGGGTCCCAAGGAGGGGGAGACTCTGTTTTGTTGTTGTTATTCCTTGTTTTTACCAGTTGTGTGGCTTGACCTCAGGGCCTGGGTGCTGTCTCTGAGCTTTTTTACTCAAGACTTTAAATCATAGCTCTATTTTTTATTTTGGGGGTGGTTAATTGGAGATAACAATCTCAAGGTATAAGGAAACTGAGTCAGGAGGTCATCAGGATAAAGAAAGGGCAGAAAGCTAACTCAACAGGTTTTATTCAGGAGAGAAGCCAGGGAAGGGTGACCTAGTCTCCTTCAGCCTGGCTGAAGAGGAAATGAGGGGGTCCCCCTTACAACTAGGGTTCTTTGAATATTAGGCAGATAGAATGCAGAAGGGGGGTGCAGATGTAAGCCAGGTGAAATGGAGGTGGGGTGGATGAGCAATGTTTTTTGACTAAGGAGTTTGAGGGTCTCAGCAGCCTCTGTGTTAGGTGCATCAGTATGAGGCATGGTCTTGGTCTCAGGCTTTCTTCTCCAAAATCTCAGGGTATGTTTGTTCAGGGGAGAGAGGAATGGAGATGATTTAGCAAGGTCTGCTGCAGGGACACTTCTAAGATATGGCTGCAATAAGGGGTAGGGGGAGGAAGATGAGTGTTTTAGGCTAAGTCATTTTCCATCACATGTTTTTTCCTTCCTGGGCTGGCTTTGAATGCAATCCTTAGATCTCCTGAGTGGCTAGGATTATAAGTATGAACCACCAGCACCTGGCTAGACTCTGGGTTTTATCCAAGCTATTTACACACAAAAAAACCTCAGGTCATAGCCAGACGTTGGTGGCTCATACCTGAAATCCTAGCTACTCAGGAAGCTGAGATCTGAGGATCCTGGTTCAAAGTCAGCCCAGGCAAGAAAGTCCATGGGACTCTTATCTCCAATTAATCACATAAATAATTGGAAGTGGCTCAAGTGGTAGTCTTAAACAAAAGGAGCTCAGGGACAGCACTCAGGCCCCAAGTTCAAGCCCCAGGAGTGGAAGAAAAAAAATTAATCAGAAAGGCAAAGGTCAGGTAGGGGTAACATCAACTCCAGGCCGGGTGTACAATTTCAAAATTAGCTTGTGGACTTTCTGCTATTGATCTAGCTAGCCCCAACTGGTCTTCTGGAAACCCACATTTTGGTTGACAGCCTCATGTAGCCACATTCTGGCAAAATGGCCATAGTTACTAGGAAGGGTAACTTTGTCTGCTTCAATATAGCCTAGGCTTGTCTGGAACTCACAATCCTCATGCCTCAGCCTCCCTGGTGCTAGAATTGCAACCGTGAAATTCTGAAGCTGTCCCTAATATGGAGCTGTAGAATCCTGGGCTGTGTATGTACTTGGGGTTATCTAAATCTGATCTGTAAGGGCCATAACATGGACAGCATCCTTCAGAAGTAAGATGAGACCTATGAGGAGTATAAGCCAATCATCTTTGTGTAAGAAACTCCCCCCACCCCCCAAAAAAAATTATGTTCCAAATCTGGACCCTGGAGAGTGAAATGGAGCTCCATTAAGAGTTTCACCAGAAAAATCGGCACAAAAGATGTCCCAGACAAAGAAGGTCTATCATGGAACCTTTGGCATGAAACCTGCCAAGAGACCTGGAAAGTAAACTATATGGGGACAAATGTGACTAATGTCTTCAGGCACAAGAAAGAGAGGAGGGTGCAAGAGAGGGAAATGGGCAGAAAAAAAAGCCTATCTCTAATCAGCCAAGGGAGCAGAGGTGTTACAAATGACTGCTCTTCAAGGAACCAGGCCTCCAGCCACAGCCCAGCTGTTCCCCCTCCTCTTCCTTCTACTCCCCGAAACACTTGCTCCTTCTCTGGAACTCCTAGGCCTAACCCCACTCCCTGGATGTCCCAGACCCACAGTTCCCCTGACTCCCTTTCCCAGAACTCAAGTGCACCAAGCTCTGGCCTGCGGTTCCCTCCTAGGCCTCAGCCTTTCCTGCCTTCGGCTTAAACAGCAGCATCTTCTAAGCCCTGGGGGCTTCCCCAGGCCCCAGCCCCGACCTAGAACCCGCCCGCTGCCTGCCACGCAGCCACTGCCGCTTCCTCTATAAAGGGACACAAGCGTCCGTCGGGCCCAGGCACTCAGCAGGTGAGGCTTTCCCACCCTATCTCCTTGGGTTCCCCAGGCATCTTGCCCCTCTGCTTGAGCCCAGGGCCCTTCTTGCCTCCTGCCTGGGTCCTAGCCTGCCTGGGCCTGGATCCTGATGGGTTTAGTTTTGGTTTGTTCATGGTTTCTAAATCTCCATCTGTCAGCCTATTTCTCTTACTGTTGTCATGTATTCACTGATGGTGTCATTGTCCTTCTCTCCTTCCCTCCATCTCTCTCCTTCTACCTTCCTCTGCCTACCCTGGGGTCTCTGTACCTGTGTCTGGTCTGCTTTCCTGTCTATTGCCCTGTCTTAGTGTGATTGTCCCCACCGGCAGGCAGCAGGTCTGTTTTCTGCTATGGGCCCCGCCCCATTCATAGTCCTCTCTCTCTCTCTCTTTCTCTCTCTCTCTCTCTCTCTGCAGATTTTCCCCATGACACCACCTGGACGTCTCCACCTCCTGAGGGTGCCTGGCAGCCCCTTCCTCCTCCTCCTGGGGCTGCTGCTACTGGCCCTGCCACCAGGGGCCCAGGTGAGACATAAGGACTGTTGGGGTGATGCAACCTCAATCTACAGCCTTCAAGCCTTCTTAACTGTTCTCCCCTAGGGTCTCACTCGTATTGGCCAGTCTACAGATCAACACCCCCACAAGTATTCCTTCTATGGCACCTTCAACCCTATTGCTCACCTTGTTGGTAAGTTTCTCCCTGACCACCCAATCGTGTAATCCCCAGATGACCTCCTACCCTGAAACTAAGGACTCTGCTTCTCCCCTAAACTTCTGTCCTAAGGACAGAGGCAACACACCCCCTTCCACTTATCTCCAGCCATTTCCTAGGGACACAGTGCTCCAGGGCTTGTTTTCTCAGGGATAGAGACCACTAACCGAATAAGCCCTTGACCTGCCATCCCTACCCTCTGTGGTTTTCCTAGGAGACATTCACACCCCCGGCTCACTGAGCTGGACAGCGAACACAGATCGCACCTTTCTCCATGGCTTCACTGTGAACAACAATACCCTCGTGGTCCCCACGGCTGGTCTCTACTTCGTCTACTCTCAGGTGTTCTTCAGTGGCAACAGCTGTCCTTCCGACGGCACCCCTCTCCTCCTAACCCATGAAGTCCAGCTCTTCTCCTCCCAGTACCCCAACCACGTGCCTATCCTCAGTGCCCAGACATCTCTGTGTCCAGGGATAGAAGGACCGTGGATGCGCTCACTGTATGTGGGCGCTGTGTTTGTGCTCACTCAGGGAGACCAACTATCTACTCAGACAAATGGCCTCTCTCATCTAGACTTAAGGCCCAGTAGTGTCTACTTTGGAGCTTTTTCTCTGTAGAACTTGGAAAAGTCTAGAAAAGAAAAAGATAGACAGAAATTGATTTCAAGGCCTTCTCCCTATTTATCTCCATTCTGACCATTTCAAGGGTCACAGCAACTCTCCTTTGCCCATCCCAACAGTCTCAAGACGTCCATTCCAGTTACCTGGAGCTTTCCAGGCATTCCAGCAGTCCAACACTTGTGTGAAACATGCCGAGGCTCCTCTGAGGAAATCCCTAGGAGAGAGCTGCGTGTCTGTCCCGCTTGTCTAGGCCAGGGAAACACGGACGTGGAGATGAGCTGTCATGGAGAACTTGAACAGATGTCAGGGAAGGGGAACTATTTATCAAGAAGGAAATTAAGTTATTTATTTATGGGAGATGACGAAAAGCAAGAGGGGCAATAAAAAGGCATCAGGAGAAAAGAGAGAGCGAGCCCAGAAATGGAGAATGAGAACATATCCACATGGGGCTCACCTAAAGGGAGGTAGAGGGAAAAGTAGATCTGAGGGACTGAGGGGGTCTAGAAGGAAGCAAAAGGCTAGCCATTGCTTGGCTAGATACCCACAAGAGCCATCTGCACCCTCAATGAAGCCAAATAAATGTATTTTTTGTCTGTAAAAAGCACTGTCTGCTTATGTGTGTTTATCTGGGGTAGAGGGAGAGTTTCCTTGGGTCTCTAACACCTGAGGACCCTCAGAGTGGTCAGAACCTATGGGAAAAACAAGGAGATTGCTGGGTGCTGGAGGCTCCAGCCTGTCATCCTAGCTACTCAGGAGGCTGAGATCTGAGGATCGAGATTCAAAGCCAGTCTGGGCAGGAAAGTCCATGAGACTCATTTTGTTGTTGGTGGTGGTGGTTGGCTGGTTTTTGTTTTGTTTTTTGTCACTTGGAGGGCTTGAACTCTGGGCCTGGGCTCTGTTCCTCAGCTTTTCAGCTCAAGGCAAGGACTCTACCACTTAAGCCACAGCACCACTTCCAGTTTTCTGGTGGTTAATTGGAGATGAGAGTCTCACGAACTTTCCTGCCGGGGTTGGCTTTGAACCACAATCCTCAGTTCTCAGCCTCCTGAGTAGCTAGGATTACAGGCGTGAGGCACCAGCGCCCTTATCTCCAATTAACCACCAGAAAACTAGAAGTGGAGCTGTGGCTCAAAGGGCTAGAGCACTAGTCTTAAGCAAAAGTTGCTCAGGGCCCGAGTTCAAGCCCCATGACCTACAGAAAAAAAAAAAAAAAAAAGGAGATTAAGGGATTCAAATTTCTCCATATATACATGGCTGATTTATGGAGGCCAGGCAGCCTGACTGCTCCAGGAGAAGCTGTGGAGACAAAGAAGAAGTGTGGGACACGGAATGGTGGGAAGCGGGGGAGGGTTCTTGGAGAGTTGTGGTCATATGTGGAGGCTCTGAGGAGGGAGGATTCCAGGAGGCCTCTCAGAAGAAGTGAGTGACCACACCAAAGGGTGAGGGAATCTCCAGAACTATGGTGTGCGCTATGGGAATCTTCTGGAAGGTGTCAAGCCCTTAGGAGTGAGAGAGCCTCTAGAACTACAAGAGGAAATAATTGAGGAGACGTGGTCATATGCCAGTGCTCTGAGAGTTGGGGGTTTCAGTTGAAACAAACAAAAACAGCCGGGCACTGGTGACTCACGCCTGTAACTCTAGCTACTCAGGAAGCTGAGATCTGAGGATTGTGGTTCAAAGCCAGCCTGGGCAGAAAAGTCTGTGAGACTCTTATCTCCAATGAACCACCAGAAAACCAGAAATGGTGCTGTGGCTCAAGTGGTAGAGCAGTAGCCTTGAGCTGAAGAGCTGAGGGACAGCGCCCAGGCCCAGAGTTCAAACTCCATGACCAAAAACCCTAATAAAACAAAAACAAAAAACAAAAATGGAGGCCTCAGAGTTCCTTGGAAGTCAAGACTGAAAAAGAGGCAGTGTTAAGTTCCAGGTCAAAATGAAAGAAGAAAGCCTGCCCTGTGGGGGTCTGTGAATTCCCAGGACTAATTTTACTCCCTCTGGGGCTGTCCCAGGCTTGTCCCTGCTACTCCCACTCAGCCCTCCCAGAGATCCTGTGCATCCCCCTAGTTTCAAATTGCCTTGCCCTCAGTTCCCCCTACCAGCTCTGGGAGTCAGACATAGCTTTCCTCCTCCATTGAGTTCTCAGCTTTGTGAAGTCCCCCACGTACCCCCCCAGCCCCCCCAACCCTCTCTCAGTCCCCCAGGTCAAGTTCTACCCTCATGGGAGTCCTATTTGGAAATCAGAGGAAAATAGACCAGAAATGCTATTACCTAAAGAAATAAGACGCAATTGGCATTAGAGGAAGTAAGGGCTAGCTCCCAGAGTCCTAGAAACACATTGGTAAATTGCCTGCAAATCCTGGAGGGGTGGCTGAGGAGTCTCCTTGATGCCTGGGTGTCCCCAACTTTCCAAACCTCCGCCCCCGCAATGGAGAAGAAACTGAGACAGAGGTGTAGGACCCACTACCGCTTCCTCCAGATGAGCTCATGGGTTTCTCCACCAAGGAAGTTTTCCGCTGGTTGAATGAGAGCCTTTCCCCGCCCTCTTCTTGCCCCAAGGGCTATAAAGGCAGCTGTGTGCACACTCAGCCAGCACAAGCTCCCTCAGAGAGGACACGGGGGACCAGCCAGGAGGGACAGAAGCAACTGTAGACCACTGCCCCACTCCCTCTGGAAATAACCCCAGACAAGCGGCCAGACAGGCTGATTCTGTCCCTCTCACTGCCCCAGAGCTCCCCATCTTCATCTGGGAAGGACCCCATGAGCACTGAAAGCATGATCCAGGACGTGGAGCTGGCAGAGGAGGCACTGCCCAAGAAGCTAAGCTCCCAGAGGTCCAGAAGGTATCTGTGCCTCAGCCTCTTCTCCTTCCTGCTTGTGGCAGGAGCCACCACGCTTTTCTGCCTGTTGCACTTCGGAGTGATCGGCCCCCAGCGAGAAGAGGTGAGTGTCTTGCCAGCCTTTGTTATTTAAGACCAGACAGAAATGAGGGAGGAGAATGAAAGATGTGGAGAGAGAAAAATGGGTGCTGAGGAGAAGGAATAATGAGGAGAGAGATGAGGAAGCAGAAAGAGATGGGGAGAGGAGAGAAAGACAAATAGAATGTCGGATCCATGGACAGACATACTAACTGACTCCAATGAATGACTGAAGGAATGAGCAGATACACATAAATGAAGAGAGATGTGAAGAGAGATATAGAATGTGGGCAGAGGAAAGGGGAAGAACCAAGTAATAAAAATGACAAAATAGAAAGAGATGTGGCAGATATGAAACCAGAGAGAACAGGAAAGAGAGATAAGACTTGGTACCTAGCTCCTGGAAGGCACTCAATGGAAAAAGCTGTTGACTGGCCAGGTGGGTGGGTGAATAAATGGATGAATGGAGAGCAAAAACAGACCTGGGACAGCAGGACAAGGTAGCTAGCAGTCAGGCATTTCTCCTTTGGGGCTGACTCCTCTGATGCTGATCTTCTCTTTCTCCTTTTCCCCCCAGATGTACCAGAATGGCCTCCCTAGCATCAATCCACTGGCCCATACCCTCGAACTTAGTAAGTGTTCCCAAAGCCTCTCTCTTAAATCTGGGGTAGGGAGGGAATGGGAACAGTGGGACAAATTCAGAACTTTGGTTCTAAAAAGGAATGGGGAACAATGGTGATCAAAGCGGACACATATTTTCTGGGAAGATTAAGGAACACAGCTTTTTTTTCTCCTGGTATGGGGGGCTTGAACTCAGGACTTGGGTGTTGTGCCCTAGCTTTTTTGCTCAGGGCAAGCATTCTACCATGAGCCACAGCTCCACTTTTGGCTTTTGGTTGGCTAATTAGAGATAAGAGTCTCATGAACTTTCCTGCCCAGGCTGGCTTTGAACTGTGACCCTCATATCAGCCTCCTGTGCAGCTAGGATCACAGGTGTGAGCCATTAGCACCTTGCTTGGAACTCAGATTTTTCTTCTCTCTTTCTTCCTCAGGATCCTCTTCTCAAATGGCAAGTGACAAGCCTGTAGCCCATGTCGTAGGTAAGAACTCTTGAGTGTGTGCCTGAGGGAAGGAGCAGGTGGGA
Organism: Dipodomys merriami; assembly: GCF_024711535.1. Taxonomy (NCBI): domain Eukaryota; kingdom Metazoa; phylum Chordata; class Mammalia; order Rodentia; family Heteromyidae; genus Dipodomys; species Dipodomys merriami. The sequence goes on along the minus strand of NW_027202937.1, from coordinate 11,531,477 downwards.
CATTGAGGCATAGGATTTGGGGGGCTTAACCCAGCTGAGAATAGAGAGACCTGGGAGACTTTACTTGAGGAACTCAAGGGGAGGTGGAGGAACAGCAAGCCCCCAAGGATACTCAGGACCTCACAACTAAACGGGATGTGAAAAGACCGGACAGGAACCGGAAGTGGGGGTGGGCAGAACTTGAGGGCCAGGATGTGGGGAGCGAACTGAGAGGAGACACACTGACTCACATCTCCCTCCTTCCCTGCAGCAGACCAACGAGTGCAAGAGCAGCTGCAGTGGCTGAGCCGCCGTGCCAATGCCCTCCTGGCCAATGGCATGGAACTGGTAGACAACCATCTGGTGGTGCCATCTAACGGGCTGTACCTCGTCTACTCACAAGTTCTCTTCAAGGGCCGAGGCTGCTCCTCTTTCCTCGTCCTTACCCACACCGTCGGCCGCTTTGCCACCTCCTACCCGGAAAAAGTTAACCTCCTTTCTGCCATCAAGAGCCCGTGCCAGAAGGAGATCCCAGAGGGGCCTGAGCTCAAGCCCTGGTATGAGCCCATTTACCTAGGAGGGGTCTTCCAGCTGGAAAAGGGTGACCGACTTAGCGCTGAGGTCAATCTGCCCCAATATCTAGACTTTGCCGAAGCCGGGCAAGTCTACTTTGGGATCATTGCCTTGTGAGAGGGATGGATGTCCATTCATTTGTCACAGATGCCCTTCTCCTCTTCTGGTTTAGGAAGGGAATTAGGGGATCAGAGTTGAACCCTAAGCTTATAAATATCATCATCAACACTCCGAAATGAAAGATGCAGGGATATGTGGCCTGGATAACAGGGCCCTCACTAGCTTGAAATTCAAATTGGAATTTCTAGAACTCACTGGGGCTTCCAATGGAATGTCTAGAATGAGGGGATCAGACAGGTGTTGGTTCAAAAACCCCCTCGAAGAAGACCTCAACTAGCATTTGGCAGGAGTCCACCTCAGGCCTTCCTCTCTTCAGATGTTTCTAGACTCTTCCCTGACATGCAGAGTCCTCACAGGGCAAGCCCTCTCTATTTATGATTGTACTTGTGGTTATTTATTATTTATTATTTATTTATTTATTAACATATGAATGTATTTATTTGGAAGGTCAAGGTGTGTCCTGGGGGGCACCCAATGTAGGAGCTGCCTTATGCCAGACATGTTTTCTGTGAAAATGGAGCTGAACTATAGGCTGTTTCTACCTGGCCCTCAGGCCCCTGTACCTCCTTTTGCTTATGTCTAAAACAAACTATCTAATCCAATTGTCTTAATAATGCTGATTTGGTGACTGGACTGTGGTCACTACATGGCTGAATCTCTGCTCCCCAGGGGAGTTGAATTTGTAATCGTCCTACTAGTCAGTGGCGAGAAATAAAGATTGCTTAGAAAAGAAATACACTTTCATTCTTGGAATTAATTCTGCATCTGTCTCTGGGGGTGAGGTGGGTGGATGAAGAAACAGGGGAGTGGGGAGACTTCTTGAATGCAGTCCTTTCTCTAAGGTGCTAAAGATTCTTGGACCCAGATCTCAGTCCTTAGGCTTCTGGGGCCTAAGACACTCTACAAAATGAAATCTACTCCATAGCCTCCCTCACCCAGGAAACAAGAGCTGGAGACCCTAATTACCTGTCCCTTAAGGCAGGGGAATTCCCCACTCTGGGAATTCCAGATTTCTGCTGGGAAAGTACTGCAGTTCTTTCCGGCTGTCTGTCGTGGCCTGACAGCAAGGAGGAACCACATTCTCAGGTAACTGAATCACAGCCAAGGGACTTCCAGAGACTCAGGTGTCTGGGCTCCAAAACATTCAAATCCAACCACCACTACCTCCAGCTCTGAACCAGCCAACCATGTCTGTAAATACAAAATGGAGCTAAGGAATGCACACTGCATTTTGGACACTTGAAAAGAGAAGGCTCAACCCTCAACATTCAGCTCAGCTCTGCCATGGAAGGCACTCAGTGGTTTTGGCCTTACTTCCCTTACCACCTGCCAGTTGCTCCATTTCCTCCCATTTCTCAGTGAGCAAAATGGAAGACTGAAGAAAATAAAAACAAAGAATATGGTTTGATGGGGAAGGCCAGTTCATGCTTAACATGCGCAAGGCCTTTGGGGGGGTCAACCCTTAGCACTAAAACCTCTCAAAAAGAAACCAAAAGTAAGATATGGGCAAAGGATTCAATCGACAACTCTGATCTCATTGATCTTTTTGACAGATTTGGGGAGGGGTGAGAAATGGGTAAACTGAAAAGAGAGATAGAGTACTCTGCTAAAGAAAACAATTAGGGGCTGGGAAGGTGGCTCTGTGGTAGAGCGCTTGCCTTGCATGTATGAGGCCCTGGGTTCGATTCCTCAGCACCACATAAGAAAAAAAAGCTGGAAGTGGCGCTGTGGCTCAAGTGGTAGAGCACTAGCCTTAAGCTGAAGAGCTGAGGGACAGCGCCCAGGCCCAGAGTTCAGGCCCCACGACCGGACCCCCCCAAAAAAGAAAAGAAAAGAAAAGAAAAGAAAACAATTATTCAATGTGTAAGGTCCTGGGTTTCATCCCCAGCATCAAAAGCAAACCAAACCAACTAGGCTTATAATCCTAGCTATTCAGGAGGTTGAAATGTAAGGCTCACAGTCAAAGCCAGCCAGAGGAGGAAAATTCACAAGACCCTTATATTCAATTAACCATAAAAATCTGGAAGTGAAGTGCAAGTGGTAGAGTTCCAGCCTTGAGCTTTTAAATAGCTAAAGGACAATGTCCAGGCCAGGCTCTAAGGAGAAACTCCAGTATTGACACAAAACCAAAAGCAGGGGCTGGGAGGGTGGCTCAGTGGTAGAGCGTTTGCCTTGCATGCATGAGGCCCTGGGTTCGATTCCTCAGCACCACATAAGCAAAAAGAAAAAAGCTGGAAGTGGCACTGTGGTTCAAGTGGTACAGTGAGTGCTAGCCTTGAGCTGAAGAGCTGAGGGACAGCGTCCAGGCCCAGAGTTCAGGCCCCATAACAAACAAACAAACAAAACCAAAAGCAAACAAACAAACAAAAAAATCCAAAACGTTGTTCAATAGTACTTGTTAAATCACAGTAAGGAAGGCTATATTCAGAACCATGGATAGGTGTGAAAATTACTGCTACGGTGTCTTGCAGTGGGAGAGAGACTAGACTCAACGCTGAATATAGCATAGGCAAGGGGAAACAGAATAATGCATGGAAAATAGTTAAGAGCAAAGAAAAACGAGGGGCAGGATAATACTTCCTGAACAAATCCGACAAGACACTTGTTGAGACAGGCCACGATACTCAGCCCTCACCCCGAGGGTGGGGAACCTCACCAGATAGAAAAGATGATCAGATACCAAGAGGTAGGCATGGCTCAAGCTGTAAAGCAAAGCCCTGGGTTCAGATCCCAGTACGAGTGAGGGGAAAAAAGAAAAATTCCTTTGTACAACTTCTTAGAAGTAGTTAGGCTGGGCACTGTTGGCACAAAAGCTCAAGGACAGCACCCAAGCCCTGAATTCAAGCTCCAGAACTTATAAAACACACACACCACACACACAGACACACACACACACTCACACACACACACACCACACACACACACACACACACACACACAGAGCAAGCAAGATAGTTTTTTTGGTGGGGGGGGAATCTGGTTGTGGGGCCTGAACTCTGGGCCTGGGTGCTATCCCTCAGCTCTTCAGCTCAAGGCTAGCGCTCTTACCACTTCCGGCTTTTTTCTTTTGTGGTGCTGAAGAATCAAACCCAGGGCCTCATACATGCAGGGCAAGCATTCTACCACTGAGCCACCTTCCCAGACCCAAGATAAGGTTTTTTGTTTTTTTTTAACTAAAACTAAATTTTATAAGTACATTTTCAAATTAGACATAAAAGTGGTTAACATTTGGCTAAGCAAAGAATCTTTGTCATCCTTCCACCATACAGAAAGGCTCTTTTGGACGCAGAGAAAAAGACAAAGATGGAATCGGAAATATAGCCCCAGTGAGTGGGGGCCCCCAGTGAAGCTGGGATTTCCTTTAACCTGGGTTTCCAGGGAGAGGAAAATCAGCTATGTGGTATGCTACAGGGGGTGGAGTGACCCACTGGGGTGACCTAGATAGGGCCTCGGATCCCCCTCTGCTTCTGGTAGCCTAGGGCTAAAAGTTGGTTATGATGTGGGGGGACTCCTATTACTCACCCTAAGGGCCCCATGCCACTTGCCCACCTCGGGGAAGGAAAATCTAAGTGTGAACAAAGGGTGAGGACTTTCCATCCCAACCTAGAAGGAACTCAATGGCATCAGTTTCCTTCACCTCCTCCTCAGGCCTTCCCTGGTGTCCTCCAACTGCAACCACAGCCTTCTGGCTCCTCCCCATCTTCCTCAAACACCTTCCCCTCACTTTTCCATTAGCGTCTTCTCTTCAGACCCCACCACCTTGGTAAGCGTTTCTTGGTTAGAGAATAGAAGGGTTTTCAGAAAGCCAGCAGGAAGAGCTGCTCCATTCCACGCCAGGGCTTAACGTTCCTAAGCCCTACTAGGGTTTTCTTCTGCCATTGGTCATTTCTTCTACTCTTTTCTTTTCTATTCGTTTCCTCCTCCTCCTCCTCCTCCTCCTCCTCCTCCTCCTCCTCCTCCTCCTCCTCCTCCTCCTCCTCCTCCTCCTCCTCCTCCTCCTCCTCCTCCTCCTCCTCCTCCTCCTCCTCCTCCTCCTCCTCCTCCTCCTCCTCCTCCTCCTCCTCCTCCTTTTTCTTTCCAGTCTAAGGCTTGAACTTAGAGCCTGGACATTGTTCCTGAGCTTTTTTTTTTTTTTTTTTTTTTTAATCTTTTTATCTTTTTCTTTTTTCTCAAGGCTAGCACTCTACTACTTGAACAACAAACAGCTATACTTCTGGTTTTTTGTTTTTTGTTTTTAAAGTAGTTTACTGGAGATGAGTCTTGTGGCATGGACTTTCTTGCCCAGGAGTAGCTTCAAACATGATCTTCATATCTTAGCTTCCTAAGTAGCTAAGCTTATAGGTGTGAACCATTGGCACCGGCCGCTGATCATTTCTTTTTTTTTTGGATCTGGTGGTGGGGCCTGAACTCTGGGCCTGGGCGCTGTCCCTCAGCTCTTCAGCTCAAGGCTAGCGCTCTACCACTTGAGCCACGGCGCCATTTCCGGCTTTTTTCTTTTTGTTTATGTGGTGCTGAGGAATCGAACCCAGGGCCTCAGGCATGCAAGGCAAGCGCTCTACCACTGAGCCACGTTCCCAGCCCCCACTGATCATTTCTGAGTGGCACTTATCTTTTTCCCATAGTGACCCCTCACAATGGGCACACCCCAAGAGAAAAGAGTACAGCAAGAGTCCAGTGACTACCTAGCCCTGAGAATCAGGATGCTTACCAGAGCTTCTGGATCTAAGGAGGACTCTTCTTCCACCCTCCCACTGGACTCATCAATGAGGTGTGGTGGCTTAGCCTCACAGGTGGGTGGGGCAAAGACCGTATGCAATATTATAAGTGATTTCATACAATAGGAAAAATACAGAGATGCCCTCCTGTGCACACCCCCCCCCCAATTGGACATGCTCATGGGGCTGGAGGCATAGCTCCAGGGATCATGTGCTTGCCTAGAATGCATGAGACAGAGTCCAAGCCCCAGCAAACCTCTCCCCACCCCAATAAAAAGATACGCTTAGCATCTTAGCATCTCCGCATCTGTCCTGGCAGCACTAAGGCTTTGACATCCTTTATTTTCATCAGGCTCAAAAATCAGTTCTAGAACGCATCTCCTACATTTTCCCCATTGCCACGGAGTCCCAGGAGTCTCGGTCCCCAACAACCGAACCGATTCACACCTTCGCACCCCTCAGTCCTTGTTTTCCCCACCCCGGGGAAAGCAGAACGTCCTCAGCCCACCATCACAGCCCCAAAGAACGTCTTTCCCCGACTGTAGTCCACCATATGGGGGTGACTGATGTTGACGTAGACCCTCTCGCCGCTCCGGAGCTGCACCAGGCCGCCGAACCCCACGCTTGTGAACCAGAAGGGCGCCGCGTACTCGACCCTCCCGGCAGCACCGACCCGGCCCGGGACCACCGTCTCCGCGCTCTCCAGCAGCAGCTCGGGGCTGCCCGGCCCGTAGGCGCCCCCGATCCGGTACAGAGAGCTGCGCAGCGTGAACGAGCGGCCGCGCGGGTCTCCGCCGGCAGGGGGCGCCCGGCCCCGGTAGCCCACCTGACAGTAGAGGTAATACAGGCCGTCCAGCGGCAGCGCCAGCCCCCCGGAGCCCGAGAACTGCGCCCCGCTGCTCAGGAACGCCTCTTCTTTCTTCGCCTCCCAGCCCAGCCCTTGGCCATTCATCGGAGCCCCTGCCGGAGAGAAGGGGCCCGGGTGGGTTCTGGGGGAATCCGATCGCCGAGATCAGCGATCCAGACCGGGGTCTTCTGGAGAGTGGGCAGCAGCGGGCGGGTGCAGCGCTTAGTGCCCGGGTGGGCTCTGGGGGAATCCGATCCCGAGATCAGCGATCCACACCCCGGTCTTCCAGAGAGTGGGCAGGAGGTGGGTGCGGCCCTCAATGCCCGACCCGGCCCAGACGAGCCGAGGGGGCACCCCCTCGGGAACGAGTGAGCTGGGGGCCCAGGGCACCGGGATGTAGGGCGAGGAGGGCTGCGGCGGGGAGATCAGGGCCAGGTGTTGCCTGCTCGGGCCAGGGTCAGGGTGGGTGCTACAGGTGGTGAAGCGTGGTGTTCTTGGACTAGTTAACCTTTTACTCAGATCTGCCAGAATCTTACCTATGAGGTGGGCAGCCGGAGGCCTGGAGCTGAGATCTGTTTCTGGCTCCTTCTCTGACACCTCTTGAAACGCTGGATCTGGAATACAGTCCACCGTTGGGAGCAGAATGGTTACCCACGCAAGCTCCCCCTGAGAGGACTGGGGGGTGGAGGGCTTAGGGGTGGGGACCCTGCGTTCGTGGAGGAAGAGGGTATCTGAGGATGCAGGGGGAGAGCTGGCAATCTGTGAGGCTGGAGAGCAGGAGGGGAGGTGGTCTGCGCTTACCCAGTCCCTGCTGGCGCTGTGCCCTCAGGCCAGTGGTCTCCATTACCTGGTTGGGTGGAGTCAAATGCCCAGAGTTCAGATACACAGATGGGGGCTGGGGATGTGGCTTAATGGTAGAGTGCTTGCCTAGCATGCATGAAGCCCTGGGTTCCATTCCTTAGTACCACATACACAGAAAAAGTTGGAAGTGGTGCTGTGGCTCAAGTGGTAGAGCGCTACCCTTGAGCAAAAGGAAGCTCAGGGACAGTGCCCAGGTCCTGAGTTCAAGTCCCCAAACTGGCAAAACAAACAACAACAACAACAAAAACCAGATCCAGCAGATAGATGCCAACTCCACACCTCCCACCATGGACCTAAGCCCCAGGCCTAGGGTTTGCTGCACTTCCCTAGTGCACATTGTAGTTCAAAAGGTAGAGGCCTGAGTGTGCCAGAAAACCAGGAAGGAGCCTGGAGACATCAAGACACCACAGCATCACAGGAACATGGAAAGAGAATTAGCAAAGAAGCAGACAAGGCATTTCCACCAAGATCAGCCAGCCATCTGAGCTCCTGGTCTACAAAACACCAAAGGTCAAGCATAGCCAGAGGTCAGGAAGCACTAAGATGTAACCCTCCAGGGTCTGCTACAGCCACTCACCCGGCTTTCCTGTTCCTGAGGCACCAAGGTCAGAACAGCCAGGATGGTGATAGGCACTGCCAGCAACAGTGTTACCAGGAAAGTGGCTCCTGCCACAGCCAGCAGGAGGCAGCCTCTCCCCTGGGGAGTTTCACCCCGGCCCTGAAGCTCTGAAGCCCCCATCTAGACTGACCCACGTCCAGGTCAGGGGGCTTTCATACCTCAGGGGTGGGGCTACCTCCTCCCTATAGACCCATTCACCTGGCTGGGACTTTCCACACCCCTGCTCCCCTCACCCAGCTTCCTGTTTACCCAGAGCTGGGGTGGGGCAGTTAGATGCCTGGGTTCTCTGAACTGGGGAAGGAGTTGCTCTTGAGTCAGGCTTTCAAATAGAGCTGAAGAGGGGTTAGACATGGGTCAGAGGGAAGGAAGCCTAGGGAGAGAAGGTAGCTTGCAAAAAGACATTGCAAGGCTTGTAATGACAATACAGAAGTCCAAAGTGGCTTGCTTTTTTTTTTTTTTTTTGGTGGGTTGCGGGGCTTGAACTCAGGTCTTGGCACTGGTTCCTGAGCTTTTTTTGCGCAAGGCTAGCACTCTACCCTTTTGAGACACAGCTCCACTTTGTTAATTGGAGGAAAGAATCTCATGGACTTTTCTAATTGGAGAAAAGAATCTCATGGACTTTTCTGTCTAGGCTGACTGAACCATTAATCTCAGATCTCAGCCTCCTGAGTAGCTAGGATTACAAGAGTGAGCCACCAGCATCTGGCTAGTGTGCATTCTTCTAGAGCTGTTATTAGAAGAAAGTCTGCAGACACCTCAAGGGCAAGGGCTGAAGTCTTGGAAACAAAGCATTACTCTCTTTTCTACAAAGCATAAAAAATGAAGTGAAAACAATAAGGCATGTCCCTACCACATAAAAGCTTCAGTCTAAGATGCCCATTGTGCTACACACCTGTAATCTCAGCTGCTCGTAAGGTAGAGGCAAGGGGATCTCAAGTTCAAGATTAGCCTAGGCAAAGTTAGAGAGACAACCCCCCCCTCAAAAACTAAAGGTCTAGAAGCAGGACTCAAGTGGTAAAACATACCTGTGTCCCCAGGTTCAAATACTATCCCCTAGTACTAACAAAGAAAAGAAAGCTTCAATCTAGAAAAGCCCCATCATTAGGAGCTTACTAAATTTAGTAGGAACTTACTAAATGTCTATGAATAAATGCAGAAAAACATGAGTGAATGAATGAATGAGCAAAACAAAACAGCAAGGACCAAATGAATGGAAGAGGGAGGGAGGAGTCAAGAGGAGCAGAACTTCAGGAAAGAAAAAGTGGCTGCAAGGAAGAACAAGGAAGTGGTCCCAGATCACCTCTCTGCTTGTGTGTGTGTGTGTGTGTGTGTGTGTGTGTGTGTGAGTGTGTGTGTGTGTGTGTGTGTGTGTGTGTGTGTGTGTGTGTGTGTGTGTGTGTGTGCCGATATGGGACTTGAACTCAGGGCCTTGTACTCTGAGCTTTTTGGCTTAAGGCTGGCACTCTTCCACTTGAGCCACACCTGCACTTCCAGCTTTTTGTCAGTTACCTGGAGATAAGAGTCTCTTGGATTTTTATTCCCAGACTGGCTTTTAACCAGGGTCCTCAGATCTTAGCCTCCGAGTAACTGGGATTATACATAGGCACTCAGCGATCTCTTCTTGATGATCTCTCTGAGTTTGAGTAGTAACAACAATAACAGCAATAATATAGCAAATAAACTAGTACTGAGCTTGTAGGAAACACAGATTTACTTACTTCATATATATTCCTTTAATCTTGAGAAAAACTCTAAGGAAAAACTGATGCATAGAGAGATTTAGAAATGTGTGGATGGGCTGGGTATTGGAAATTCACACCTGTAATCCTAGCTACTTAGGAGGCTGAGATCTGAGGATTGTGGTTCAAAGCCAGCCTGGGCAGGAAAGTCCCTGAGACTCTTATCTCCAATAAACCACCAGAAAACCAGAAGTGACACTGTAGTTCAAGTGGTAGAGTGCTAGCCTTGAGCTGAAAAGCTCAGGACAGTGCCCATGTCCAGAGTTCAAGCCCTACAATGGACAAAAATAAATAAATAAATAAATAACATTTAAAAAATTTTAAAAAGACTGGGGCTGGGAAGGTGGCTCAGTGGTAGAGTACTTTCCTTGCATGCATGAGGCCCTGGGTTTGATTCCTCAGCCCCACATAAGCAGAAAAAGCCAGAAGTGGCCCTGTAGCTCAAGTGGTAGAGCGCTTGCCTTGAGCTGAAGAGCTGAGGGACAGCACCCAAGCCCAGAGTTCAAGCGCCAGGACTGGAAAAAAAAAAAGAAATAAAAAAAGAAATTTGTGAATGAGTTAGTGGTAGTGTTTGGCCAGTATGTCTGAGGCACTGGATTTGACACCCTCCCCCCAAAAAACCCTGAATACTAACTTTGGATTTGTACATTTCACTGTATGTAAATTTTGTCTTCTTCAAGCAAAAAAGAAAAGAGAAAAATGAGGAAATGAGTACTGAACTCAGTATTAAATACTAAATTCAGTAACCCAGCATACTAAGGGTGACAAGAACTCATGTTTGCAATCTTGAGAAATACTAAAATCAAGATAGATATGTGATATAGTAAATACAAAAAACATGACTTGGGTTGGGAATTGGCTTAATGGTAGAGTGCTTGCCTAGCATCCATGAAGCCCTGGGTTCAATTCCGCAGCACTACATAAACAGAAAAAGCAAGAAGTTGTGCTGTGTCTCAAGTGGTAGAGCGCTAGCCTTGAGCAAAAGAAGCTCAGGGACAGTGCCCAGGCCCTGAGTTCAAGCCCCAGGACAGGAAAAAACAACAACAACAACAAAACCCCAACAATAACAACAATACATGACTTGTAAAATATAGGTGGTAGGGATAAGTTGCACTGTACAATTCTTGCCTTTTGAGGGGTAGGTCTGGAGTTTGAATTCAGGTTATTGGGATTGGTAAGCATTTTTTTCTACCATTTGAGCCATGCTTCCAGAATTTACTATATAATCCTTTCTCCATTTTTCTTGAATTTTTAAATAATAAAATGTAACAATTAATAATAAAATGTAAAAAAATATCCACTAGTAGAATATCATGCTATAGTTCTGCAAGGGGACCTTTGAAGATGGGGGAGGAGGGGAGTAGAAGAAAGTTTCCTGAATTCAAGAACAAAATTTAAAGTAGGGCTGGGACTGTGGCTTAGAGGTAGAGTGCTTTCCTAGCATGAAGCCCTGGGTTTGATTCCTCAGTACCACAGAAGCAGAAAAAAACAAAAGTGGCTCCGTGACCCAAGTGGTATTGTGCTGGCTAGGCTTGAGCAAAAGATGCTCAGGACAGTGCCTAGCCCCAAGATTGGCAAAAATAAATAAATGTGAAGTAGCCAGATAGTGGTACACGCCTAAAATGCCAGCACTCAGAAAGCATAGGTAACAACAATCTCAAATTCAAGGCCAGTGTGAGCTATACAATGAGATTCTATGTAAAAAGAAAAAGAAGAAAAGAAAACACTAAAAAAAACACAGATACATGAATGTAGACACAAATTTCCTTCTCTTCCCTTGCCTCCTTCTGAGCTCCCAGTCTTCACTCTCCTCAAAGTCTAAGTGTGCAATCCCCCAGGATCCCTCTCCCTCTCCATCTCAGTGCCCCTAAGAGGCCTTCACCCAGATACCTGTCCTGAGAGCCTTCCACCATTGCCTTTTGTTTTGTGCTGAACACACAATGTTGCCTCTTACAGAAACTTCTCCTCAATTACCCTCACCTCCTTTGCCAAATTGTCTTCCACTTTCTGTCCTCCATCAGCACTGCTCACGTGAATCTAGTCTGCCTGCCTCTGACTCTCCTGCTTTTCAATCAATCAGCTACAAACATCATGCTGCATAGAACTGCAGGACACCAAGAGAATGACCCCACACCCACCAGAGATCTGTCTGATGTAGGAGCCAGAGTATGTACACAAACACACACACAGACACAGACACACACACACACACACACACACACACTCACACTCACACACACTGGTATCGATCCTGAGCTCTCAATAGATGCAAGATGAGCACCTATGGGAACCAGTTCATCAGAGGAGGCACCTGGAAGAGGCAGACATTCACGGACTGCAGTGGGCTGGACAGAAGGCAGGAGCAGAGGGGGCTCACTAGCTTAGTATACCAGGAGCCTAGATGCTGAGGGTGGAGTAGAGGGGAAAGGGCACAGTGCAGTAGATGGAGAGAATCAAAGCCAGAGGAGCAGCTGGAAGGTGAGGGGACAGCCCTTCTTTACACCCAATTAGCAGGATCTGCTAGGGGAAACCCTGGAGGGGTGGCCAGATACCAGGGTGAGAGGAAGCTAAGAGGAAGGGAGATAGCAATCTGGAAGACTCTTTCATCTTCTGAGGCCTGTGATCTGGGCCTCTGGTTCTGGGCTTTCCATAGCTCCCAGTGATCTCATGTCTCCCCCTTCTACCCAGACCTGTGCTTGCCTCAACCCTCAGCATTTCTTTTCTTCTCTCTCTCTCTCTTTTTTTTTTTTTTTGAGGGAGGCTGGTCTTGGGACTTGAACTCTGGGCTTGGGCGCTGTCCCTCAGCTCTTCAGCTCAAGGCTAGCGCTCTACCACTTGAGCCACAGCACCACTTCTGGTTTTCTGAGTGCTTTATTGGAGATAAGAGTCTATGGATTTCCTGGCCAGGCTGGCTATGAACCCCAATCCTCAGATCTCAGCCTCCTGAGTAGCTAGGATTACAGGTGTGAGCCACTGGCGCACAGCTAAGTCCTTGGTCTTGAACTCAGGGTCCTGGTTGCTGTCCTTGAACTTTTCTCCTCAAGGCTAGTGCTCTACCACTTTGAGCCACAGTATCACTTCCAGTGTCCTGGTAGTTAATTGGAGATAAGAGTCTCATGGACTTCCCTGCCTGGGCTGGCTTGGAACTGTGATCCTCAGATCTCAGCCTCTTGAGTAGCTAGGATTACAGGCGTGAGCCACCAGCACCCAGCTGCCAGCATTTCTCTTAAAAAGAAGGATCTTGGTTTGTAACTACAGTGCACACATCTGGCTGTGGGTGAAGTTTGTGGCCCATTCTTTGCCTTAAAAAGAAACCAGTGGTTGAATGGCAGGAAGTGCGAGAGGGGAAGTTATAGGTCCTAGACACTCCTCCTTGCCCCACTTCTCCCTACAAGCCAAATAAGGTCCCACTCTCCTGGGGCCCCAACAGCTGGGGACACTGAACATCCTCCTGTCTTTTTCACCAGTCCCTGCCCCTACTTCAGACCCTAAATCCTTTCCTTCCGGCAGCCCTCTTACCAACACTATCCAGTGCTGAGCAGAACTACTGAGTGCTTGAGAGGAACCTCCAGAACCTCTGGTCAGCCTCCTACAGAGGGAAGGAAGAAAGGGCCTCTAGACCTAGCTAAAACTGACCTTGAACTCCAGCTCTACCACTTCCGGGCTAGTGTTCATTAATGTTGAGGCTGGAGTCTCAGGCTCCTTACTGGGAAAGGAGTACTGGCATAGCCTACACTGTGGTGGGAATTAGCAGTGAGGGGCGATTATGCCCAGCTCAGGACTGGCACTTAGGTGAGGCTCCTCAGCTAGGGGAAGAATGGTAACACAGGGCCCTCCTCATTGCTTCACAGATGAGGAACTTGTAGCACGTGACAAGCCCAGGCCATTGAGCCTAGCAGAAACAGAGGGGAGCTTGTTGAATCCCACACCAGTCCTAGACCTGTGTCACATTGCAATGGACGAACGCATTTGCACAGAGAGTAAGTAGGGGGCTGTCACGTGGTACAGGGATGGTGTAAATGCTCAGGGAGTCATGGGGAAAATGTGTGCTGTGTGTGGCTCACAAGCAAGGGATAAGGGGACTTCACAGAAGTCTTACAAAGGGCAGGGATTGTACTAGGAAGCTACAGAGAGTGACTGGTCTCAGATATGAAATGAGGTAACCGATAAAGGATGTGTACCTATGGTAGGAAGTGAAAAAGTTGAGGTCTCTCCTTGAGGGTATCTTTTCTACTACTAAAATGATCAGCGGGAGGAATTTAAATGTCCAGAACCAACTGGGAGTCCAGGAAAGGAGAAGAGAGAAAAAGACCTTCTAATCCTGATCTCTCTTCCCTACAGAGATGTGCCTTTTCCTCTTTGGGGGCATGGGGCTGGGAGGGCTCCTGCTCCTGCTTGTGGTCATTCTGTCCATCTGCTTGTGTTGGCTCCATCGAAGAGGTGAGCTCCACCCTCGTCTCCCTCAGTCCCAGTCTACCTAGCCACATCCGTCCTACTGCTGGGTCAGAAATCACATTGACCCTGACAAGTCCTGGGTGGAGGGTGTTGGAGCAGAATGGGAGAGAGACAGGAGTGTGCAGGGGAGCAGGTCTTTGGCCAGGGTTCCCACAGAGTCAACACCTTAAGGCAGTGCCTGCTGGGGGTGGGGGTGGGGAGGGCAGCAATGAGGAGGGTGGAGACTCATGGAGGGCTGTGCTGACCTGCTGCTTTTCTTTCAGTGAGGAGGCTGGAGAGGAGCCAGGTGAGACTGCGGGTGGGAGGGGGATTGGCATGGAGAGCCTGAGTGGGGGTGGAGGCAGCTGGGGCCACGAGAAAGGAGCCTGGGAGAATCAGAGGATGGAGAATATGAGGGCAGAAAAGGAGACACAAGAGAACTAGAGCCAGATGCTAATGACTCACATCTATAAACCTAACTACTCAGGAGGCTGAGATCTGAGGTCAAAGCCAGCCCTGGCAGGAATGTCCTTGAGACTCTTATCTCCAATAAACTACTTGAAAAGCCAGAAGTGAGGCTCTGGCCCAAGTGGTAGAGTGTTAGCCTTGGGCAAAAGAATTTTAGGGACTATGTCTAGGCTCCTAAGTTCAAGCCCCAGGACAGGCAAGAGAAACGGGGGTGGGGGGTGGGGCAGGGGCGGGAAGGAGAAAATGAGGAGACTGGAAGGAGAAACAAGAAGAGGAAAACAAGAGAAACAAAGATAGGGGAAAAAAAGATAGAGAAAGCAAGGGACAATAACAAAGCCTGGATTGGTGGCTCACACTTGTAATCCTAGCTATTCAAGAGGCTGAGATCTGAGAAGCACACATCAAAGCCAGCCTGAGCAAATAAATCTGAGGGACTCTTATCTCTAATCAGGCAGCAAAAAGTTGATATAAAGGCTTGGATCAAATACTAAAGCACTAGCCTTGAAGGAGGAGCATGTGTGGTTCATACCTGTAATCCTAGCTACTCAGAAATCTGAGGTTGAGATTCAAAGCCAGCCCAGACAGGAAAGTGTGTGAGACTCTTATCTCTAATAAACCACCAGAAAACTGGAAATGGTACTGTTACTCAAGTGATAGAGCACTCACCTTGAGCTGAAGAGCTCAGCAACAGCAACTAAGCCCAGAGTTCAAGCCCCATGACTGACAAAAAAGAAAGAAAAAAAAGAAAAGAAAGGAAGGAAGGCAGGCAGGCAGAAAAGAAAGAAAGAAAGAAAGAAAGAAAGAAAGAAAGAAAGAAAGAAAGAAAGAAAGAGAGAGAGAAAGAAAGAGAGACAGAGATAGGACAGGACAGAGAGAGAGATAGAGAACATAAGAAACAAAAGAAAAAGTAGGAGAGAGAATGAGAGTGGCAGAGAAAAGAAAATCAGACATTGAGACACAAGAGGATTAACAGTGAGGAACAAAATAGGAACTTAGGCCAGCAATGAAGACAGAAACACAGAAGGGAGGAACAGAGAAACAGACATAGCTAGAGATGGGGCTGAGGGATTAGAAGACAGTAGATGGACAGATAGACAGATGAACAAAGTTCAGAAGGAGAAAGAGATAAAAAAGAGCACGGGGCAGCAATGAGGAGGAGAGGCAGAACTCAGGAAAGGATGGAGGTGCCACTCCTTGCTCTCCCATCATCAATTTCTGCCTGGCCAGGCCCAGCTCCCAGAGTCTGAGCTCCACTACGCATCTCTGCATAAGCTGCCAGTGTCCAGCAGTGACCTTGTGGATGAAGAAGGGGAAGGAATAAAGGAAGAGTCCTGTACCAGTGACTATGCCTGCATTGCCCAGAACAAATCCACCTGAGCACCCCGAAGGCCACATCCCAGGCAGCTCATCAAGGTCATCCTGTGGTTTACCAGTAAAGACTGTGATCACACCATTTCTGTGTCTCAGGTTTCTCAGTCCATCTCAAGCCAGCATTGGAAATGAGTGCCATCAAAACCTTGCTCCTGGGTTGGTGACTTATTGGGTGGAGACAGGTATTTAGGGACCTGCAACTCCTTCAAGTTCAGAAAACAGTTTTTTTTTTCCTTTGTCAACCATGAGGTTTGAACTCAGGACCTGGGCACTGTCCCTGAGCTCCTTTTTTTTTTTTTTTTTGTCAGTAGTGGGGCTTGAATTCTGGCTAAGTGCTGTCACTCAGCTCTCCAGCTCAAGGCCAGTGTTCTACCACTTGAGCTATAGTGACACTTCCTGTTTTCGGGTGGTTTATTGGAGATAAGAGTTTCACGGACTTTCCTGCCTGGGCTGGCTTTAAACCACAATCCTCAGATCTCAGCCTCCTAAATAGTTAGAATTACAGGCGTGAGCCATCGGCACCCAGCTCCTGAGCTCCTTTTACTCAAGGCTAGCCCTCTACAACTTTGAGCCACAGCACCACTTCTGGTTTTTGAGTGGTAAATTGGAGATAAGAGTCTCACAGACTTTCCTTCCTGGGCTGGCTTTTTACCAGATCTCAGCCTCCTGAATTGCTAGGATTACAAGTGTGAGCCACCAATACCCAGCTCAGAAAAGTCTGTAAGCCTGACCAGAAGGGTCAGTTAACAACTAGGAATAATCAGCTTTGGTAATCATTTCTCAGCAGCAGCAGCAGCAGCCTTTGCTCTGGGCTTGGGAGAGGGTATACTGAGCTCCAGGGTGGTGGCTAAAAGCCCTATTGGCATGAATACCAGAAAAATCTCTCCTTAGACATTTCTAGGTCAGAACCCATGGATAAAACAACCAGGAAGGCTGGGAAGGTGGCTCAGTACCATATAAGCAGAAAAAGCCAAAAGTGGTTCAAGTGGTAGAGCCATAGACTTGAGATGAAGAGATCAGGGACAGCACCCAGGCCAAGAGTTCAGGCCCCATGACCAACAACAACAACAAAACAAAACCAGAGAAAGCAGAGATAGGTATACTGGGGCATCTGGAGAATGGAGACCAAAAATACATGAGATTCACAAAGAGGAGAGTGGTGAGGAAGGGAAGGATTTATTGCGTTCTCATGAACAGGTGTGGAATATGGGATCTGGACTCAATCCTCACAGGCTGCCCAAGGAGTTGGTGCATTCCTATGTGCCAGTGCGCTGGTGGAGAGCTGACAGCAGCAAGGCGCAGACACAGTTCTCTGGGTGGTATCTGGCCCGCCCTCTTCCAGCTCTTTTCCTGCTCCACTTATCTCATTGCCCCTGGCTCCATTATTCTCACTTTTTTGCCCTGGTAATAGAAAGTGCTGCCCAGGGCCACGGAAAGAAAGCTGAGGGCATAGAATCCAGCCCGGAGGAGGAGCCCTGTGCTGGTCTGAGCAGGTCCTGCATGAGGATGGGGAGGAAAGGGTGGAGGAAGTTAGGCTAGGAGGAATTATTGACCTCCAGGGACACTGAGTCTTGGGATCTGGTGTTGAGGAGGGGCTGCCCCCCATGGCCTCACCTTTCTCCACCAGCAGCCGGGTCCCATTGCCTGACCCGACACCCAGGCCCAGCACCTCCACCGTGCACACGTAGACTCCAGCATCGTCACCTCCAATATCCCAGATGCTCAGCTCAGCCTGGTGGTCATGGCTGAATCGGGAAGGGGCCAGAGGAGCCAGACGACCTCTGAACTCTGGGGTCATGTTGCTCACCTCCTTCCCAGGGGCCACCTTGTCTCGGTACCATGTGACTGAGCCAATGGTCTGCTTCCCTTGACTGGCATTGAAGGAGCAAGGCAGGAGGGCAGTGGTCCCCTCTTGGGCATGAATCTCAGGGGGCTGCAACACCCAGAGGATGCAGGATCCTGGAGCCAAGGAGAAGACC
This sequence comes from Dipodomys merriami, assembly GCF_024711535.1. Lineage (NCBI taxonomy): Eukaryota > Metazoa > Chordata > Mammalia > Rodentia > Heteromyidae > Dipodomys > Dipodomys merriami. The sequence continues at coordinate 11,513,772 of NW_027202937.1, read as the reverse complement.
CAGAAAAATGCCATCCAGTGACTCTCAAGAAAAAAGCAGGTGTCAGATAGTCCCGTTGTTCCTCCTCATACTGTGTATCCAAACAAGCACTTCGGGATCACCTTAAGCCTTTTCCTCTTTTACCAATTTAGTTCCTTAACATTGTTTATGAAACCACTTTTCAAACTCTTTCCCAGACCAACTCTCAGTCCATCCTCTCCCATCATTCTCCAGCTCCTTTCACAAGCAGCTCTTGTCTTGTTAAAATGTATCTTACCAGGCCGGGTGCTGGTGGCTCACGCCTGTAATCCTAGCTACTCAGGAGGCTGAGATCTGAGGATCGCGGTTCAAAGCCAGCCCGGGCAGGAGAGACCGTGAGACTCCTATCTCCAATAAACCACCAGAAAACCGGAAGTGGCGCTGTAGCTCAAGTGGTAGAGCGCTCGCCTTGAGCTGAAGCGCTGAGGGACAGCGCCCAGGCCCAGAGTTCAAGCCCCCACGACTGACCAAAAAAAAAAAAAAAAAAAAAAAAAAATGTATCTTACCAGAGTGCAACTGAAGCTCATTCATGAATGTGCCTGCCTAGTTAACTAATAAGGTTATTACACTATTCCACTATTACTTATGTGCTAGTGATGTTCTATAGGAAATCATCCCTGCTCCCTTGTTTTTGGTCAAAGCATTAATTAAATCTCTAGGTAAAGACAGCTTTAGTTGGTTGAGATTGTTTTGAAATTTGTCTAAATTGATAACCAATTCTTTGTGTTTTAATACCAGTCTTGGAGCTTGAACTCAGGGCCCGATTCTGTCCCTGAGCTTTGGTACTCAAGTCTAGCACTCTACCACCTGAGCCACAGTTCTACTTCCAGCTTTTTTGGTGGTTACTGACGTTTCCTGCTCAGGCTGACTTCCAACCACAATCCTCAGATCTCAGCCTCCTGAGTACCTAGGATTGTAGGCATGAGCCACTAGTGCCTGGTTAGCCTTCCCTTAAAGGTCCTTTCAACTTATTCTTAGGAAGAAGTTCAGAAGAAAAAGGCTCTAGGATGAAAGCTCACAATGACCCTTGCAGGAAAGGAGACACCTGGGGGGACTGGGAATGGAAACTCCCCAGGCCTCAGCGTTATGGAGCTGGAAGCTTTGCTACTTTCCTCAAAGTGGCTCTCTGGTCACAATGTTCAGCCTCCATCTCACCTGTGTTCCTGGGACACCGAGGTCTTACCCCCCTCACCCTCCATTCCTCCCAACTCCACCCCCATGAGGATCCTGAGCAAATGCTCTGTCACCTGAATGGACCATGATAAAGACGAGCAACAGCATGCCGGCCATGTCGGAAGGTGCTCCAGTTGGTGAGGGGGGCCTCAGCAGCAAGGTCTAGGTGGATGAGGAATAACCAATGACTTGTGCCCAGGCCTTGGGTCATGTGATGGGAATCAGGACTCCTGCAGCTCATGGGAAGGACCACAAGTACCTGGGATTCAGGCAGCAAAGGCATGCATCCCCAGTGGGAGGTTGCTGCTGCAGGAGTTGCTTGGGACTCTCCGAGGGGGCAGCTTGTGGGCGGGTTGCCTGGGTACAAGGGGCTTAGATGGCTGGCTCCATGAGGGTGAGTAGGCGTTTGAGACCAGGATGTGGTTTGCTTCGCCTTCTGAGGCTCAAGAAGACCAGCTTTTTACTCAGAACAAGCCTCTTGGGCACAGAAGCTAACCTCCTTCCCCTCCCCATGCTCAAACCATGCCCAAGCCCACTGCCCTCATTCCTTTCTTCCTTTGAGAACCTCCTCCATCCCCTCCAGCAGCAGCTGTAGGATTTGAACAAATGAAGGGAGGAGGAAAAGCAAGCTGATTGGTGGAGAACAGGAGTGAGGACAAAGGATTACTAGGGACTTTGCCTAGTAATAAGATGGCCTTCCTTTACCTTAACAGTGTTGACTTGGACACTGGGCCAAAGACTGAGCTCTACTGATAGAAGAGAATGGATTCATTCATATTCAAGTCTCCACAAAAGGAATACACCCCTAGCAGAAGTCTGCTTTCTGTGGTGTCTTTCACTCATTTATTATTTTATTCATCATGTAATGACATTTATTGGAAGCCTACAACATGCCCATTACATGAAATATATTTTGTAGACACAAATGAAAAATATATCAAGTAATACAAAACTCCATGTTTTTACAGGAATTAGGACACAAGTATGCTGAACACCCTGGCATGTGTATTATACAACTACAGGAGATACTATCGCAGCCCTAAGTGTGCTGAGTTGGGGCTAAAGGCTTGGCTCAGGTAGTCAAGCAGCTGCCTAGCAAGCAAGAGGCTTTGAGTTCCAGCCTCAGTGCCTGGAAGAATAAAGTACTCAGAAGAATTCAAGCCTCCAGAAAAGTGCTAGGTAAAAGGAATATGCACAATAATGCAATATTCTGGGTGGAACATAGGTCTAGCCATCAACATACACTTTCTCTCTGACTCCTTTTAATGTGTGTGTGTGTGTGTGTGTGTGTGTGTGTGTGTGTGTACGCGCATATCTGGGCCTTGCACTCTTGTTTAGCTTTTTTTTGCACAGGACTATCGCTCTACCACTTGAGCCACACTTCTACTTCCAACTTTTTGCTCCTTAGTTGGAAGAAGATTCTTAGGGATTTTTCAGCCTGGGCTGGCTTTAAATCTTGATTCTCAGGTTCTAGACTCTTGAGTAGCTAGGATTATAGGCATGAGATTATACCATCTCTCTCTCTTTTTTTTTTTTTTTTTGGTTGATTGGTTGTAGGGCCTGGGCACCCTCCCTCAGCTTTTTCACTCAAGGCTAGCCCTCTAACACTTTGAACCATAGCACCATTTCTGGTTTTCTGGTGGTTAACTGTATTGTTTGTTTTGCTAGTTTGTTTAACTGTATTTTTTCTTTTTAATGTCTTTTCTTTGGGTATTGGGGATCAAACCCAGGACATTGCATGTAGTAGGCAAGCACTTTGCCACTGAGCTACATCCTAGCCCTCTGGTGGTTTATTATAGATAAGACACTCATAGATTTTCTTGCCAGGGCTGGCTTTGAACCGTGATCCTAAGATCTCAGCTCTCTGGGTTGCTAGGAATACAAGTGTGAGCCCCTGGCACCCTGCTCCCATCTCCTTCTAAATTAATTCACATTTTGTTCTCTGTTTCTAGCTGTATTGGAATAATGTCCATAGACTTCCATTTCCCACCTATCCCTGCAGTGACTAGGAATTGTCTTTCTGAGAACTAGTAATCTAAGGGTTAAGAAAGCTGGCTGTAGCTGGTGCTGGAGGCTCATGTCTCTAATTATAGCTAGTTGGGAGGCTGATATTTGAGGATCCCAGTTCAAAGCCAGTCTGAGCAGGAAAGTCTGGGAGACTGTTATCTCCAAATAGCCATCGAAAAGCTAGAAGTGGAGGTCTGGCTCAAATGGTAAAGTACCAGCTTGGAACAAAAAAACTAAGGGGGCTGGGAAGGTGGCACAGTGGTAGAGCGCTTGCCTTGCATGCTCGAGGCCCTGGGTTCGATTCCTCAGCACCACATAAGCAAAAAGAAAAAAGCCGGAAGTGGCGCTGTGGCTCAAGTGGTAGAGCGCTAGCCTTGAGCTGAAGAGCTGAGGGACAGCGCCCAGGCCCAGAGTTCAGGCCCCACAACCGGACCCCCCCCAAAAAAAACTAAGGGACAGCACTCAGGCTCTAAGTTCAAGCCTAAAGTAGTACTGGCACTGGTACACACACACACACACACACACACATACACACACACACACACACACGAATGCTGGCCTGGAATGAGGCTGGGTACACACACACACACACACACACACACACACACACACACACACACACACACACACACGAATGCTGGCCTGGAATGAGGCTGGGTTCAAATGCCATCTTCCTCACCAATTAGTCATATTTTTATTTTTGGTTGGTCCTGGGGCTTAAATTCAGGGCTTGGGTGCTGTGCTTGAGCTTTTTTGCTCAAGGCTAGCACCCTACCATTTCAAGCCACACCTCTACTTCCTTTGTCTTGGTGGTTAATTGTAGATAAGACACAATCTCTCCTGCCTGGGCTGGCTGCCTGGGCTGGCTTCAAATCATGAAGGCCTCAGATCTAAGCCTCCTAGGATTACAGGCATAAGCCACTAGTGCCCAGTTGTCAGGTGATCTTGAACAAATCGTTTAAACTTCTCTCACCTCCTGGACAACCAGACATGCCACACAACCTGAGAGGAAGGCCTCAGTCAGGGCCTGGCAGTGAAGGGTGTGGGACATGGGTGCCTTGTCAATGTATAGGCTGCCCCCTGGTGGCCACAGAGCATGGGGGACTCAGGCACCCTGGGCTTTTCTCCAGCTTCTGCTTCCTGCCTTACTTTGCCTTCCCAACCATCCCAACCCAGAGTCAAAGTAGAGAAAACTCTCTCCAGCCTGGGCAGGAAAAGTCCATGAGACTTATCTCTCACTAAACACCAAAGCCAAAAGTGGAACAGTGGCACAAGTAGAGGGTCAGTAGCTAGACCCTGAGTTCAAGCCCCAGCAGAAAGAAAGCAGAGAAGCGCTTGCCTTGCATGCCTGAGGCCCTGGGTTCGATTCCTCAGCACCACATAAGCAAAAAGAAAAAAAGCTGGAAGTGGCGCTGTGGCTCAAGTGGTAGAGCGCTAGCCTTGAGCTGAAGAGCTGAGGGGCAGCGCCCAGGCCCAGAGTTCAGGCCCCACGACCGGACCCCCCCCCCAAAAAAAAAAAAGAAAGAAGAGAGAGAGAAAAAGAAAAAAGATAGGAAGGCAGGAAGGGAAAAGAGAGGAAGAGAAGCAGAGAGGGAGGGAGGGAAAGAGGGAGGGAGGTGAAAAGAAATTAAGAAAGGAAGGGTTCTGAAGTAGATATGCACTGAACTTGTTCTAATTTTTTTTCTTTTTCTTTTTGCCAGTGTTGGCATTGAACTCTAAGCCTAGGCTCTGTCCCTAAACTCCTTTTGCTTAAGACTAGCACACTACCACTTGAGCTACAGCAGCCCTTCTGGCTTTTTCTCTGATTAATTGGAGATAAGAAGCTCTCAGACTTTCCTCTCTGGATTGGTCTTGAACCACAACCCTCAGATCTCAGCCTCCTGAGTAGCTAGGACTACAGGCATGAGCTACCAGCATCCACCTATTCATCTGTATTTTAAAGAGCCAGCTGTGGGCTGGTTGGAGGGTTGTGAGGTGAGATGTGTGTGTGTGTTTCTGCTGGCCCCGTCTTTCTCAATGTTTGACTGCTAATGAATGGCTTCCAGGTTGTACTTTGAACATCTGACAGGAGCTTCTCTAGGTTCAGAACATCTGACTCCATCACTTTGGTAGCCTTATGGTTAGTGTCCATGCTCCCTCATACACATCTAGAGCCACAGTGGCTCTCATCAGATTTTGTGTGGGGAGGGAAGGGGTGTCCTGGGCCTTGAACTCAGGGTCTGGACTCTGTCCCTGAGCTTCTTTTGCTCAAGGCTAGTGCTCTACCACTATAGCTACAGTTCTACTTCTGTCTTTTCTGGTGGTTAATTGGAGATGAGTCTCATAGACTTATCTGCCCAGGGTGGCTTTGAACCATGAACCTCAGATTTCAGCTTTCTGAGTAGCTGGGTTACAGATGTGATCCACCAGCACCTGGCCTTCTCTATTTTAATCACTGTTCCATGGTGGACTTGATGTCCACATTGACAACATTTGTAAACACTGAAATACAACTATATACAATAAAATGCACAAATGCACAGATTTTTTTTCTTTTTTTTCAAGCCGGGGCTTGAACTCAGAGCCTGGACACTGTCCCTGAGCTTCTTTTTGCTCAAACTTCTGGCTTTTTCTGTTATACATGGTACTGACAAATCGACCCAAGGGCTTGATGCATGAGAGGCAAGCACTCTACCACTGACCCACATTCCCAGCCAAATGCACAGATCTTAAATGCAGTCTGATGACCACCCATTGGCAAATATAGATGCCTATAGAAACAGCACTGCAATTCCCACTGCCAGAAATTCCCTCCTCCTCGATTCTGGTCAGTCTCCCTCTCTTCCCTGAAGTAAACAAGCATTGATTTAAACTTCATTTAATCTGTCTTGACCTTTCTATCAATGGAATCATGTAGAATGAACTCTTTCATCTGGCACCTTTCATTCTATTCTATTTATCCATGTATATGAGAGTAGTTAGCTCCTGTTACTGACATTCCATTATAAAACCTTGTTATTAATTCCAATGTTGTTAATCCACTCCTCTGATAATGCACAATGGGTTGCTTCTGTACTATTATTACTATTAATAACTATTACTATTAATATTACTATTGTTATATTATTATTATTTTTCCAGGCCTTGGGCTTAAACTCAGGGCTTGGGCACTGTCCCTGAACTTCTTTTACTCAAGGCTAGCACTCTACCACTTGAGCCACAGTGCCATGCCAGCTTTTTTATGTGATATTGAGGAATCAAACCCAAGGCTTCATGCATGCTAGGCAAGCACTCTATCACTAAGCCACATTCCCAGGCTCTATTATTATTATTATTATTGTAACTGTTCTGGGGCTCAAACTGAGGACCTGGGTACTCTCCCTGAGCTTTTGTGCTCAATACTAATGCTCTACCACTTGAGCCACAGCACCACTTCTGGCTTTTTTCTTTTTGCTTATGTGGTGCTGAGTAATCGAACCCAGGGCCTCGAGCATGCAAGGCAAGCGCTCTACCACTGAGCCACCTTCCCAGCCTAACTTTTGGCTTTTCCTGAGTAGTTCACTGGAGATAAGAATCTCATGGACTTTCCTGCCTGGGCTGGCTTTGTACCACAGTCCTCCTAGCTAGGATTATAGGAAGGAGCCACTGGCACCTAACCATAGCTTTTTGGTAGATAAGAGATAAGTCTCTCCAGGCGCTGGTGGCTCACGCCTGTAATCCTAGCTACTCAGGAGGCTGAGATCTGAGGATCGCAGTTCAAAGCCACCTGGGGCAGGAAAGTCCATGAGACTAGAAATCTGGAAGTGGCACTGTGCCTCAAGCGGTAGAGTGCTTGCCATGAACTGAAGAGCGCAGGGACAGGGCCCAAGCCGAGAGTTCAAGCCCAACTGACCAAAAAAAAAAAAAAAAAGAGAGAGAGAGAGAGAGAGTCTCATGGAATTTCCTACCCAGGCTGGCTTTGAACTTTGATCCTCCAATTTCAGCCTCCTTAGTAGGTATGATTACAAGTGTGAGCCACTAGTGCTTGACCCATATTCTGGATCTTGTCACTATTGAAGCCCTCAGGCCTGAGTCCCCCTAGACTCCTGTACCCAACACACATTCTGTCACACCATCCTCCTGGGTGTTTTTATACACATTCACTCAACAAACTTGGAGCAAATACCATAGGCTTACCTGGGTGACCCTAGCATGGCCAGTTATTTCCTTCCTTCCTTCCTTCCTTCCTTCCTTTCTTCCTTCCTCTCTCCCTCCCTCCTTCCCTTCCTTCCTTCTCTCTTTCCTTCATTCTGCTGGTACTGGGGGTTGAACTCAGATCCTTAAACTGTTGTTTAGCTTTTTTGCTCAAGGCTATCACTTTACTACCAAGCCATAGCTCTACTTCCTTCTTTTTGCTAGTTAATTGGAGATCAGAGTCTCTTGGGGCTGGGAATGTGGCTTAGTGGTGGAGTGCTTGCCTACCAGAAGAAAAAAAAATCCATAGAGAAATGTTATGAAGTGCTTGCTAGTGGTCCATGGCATCAATGATTAAATAAAAAGAAACTAGTGAAGCCCTGGGTTTCATTCCTCAGTCCACATATACAGAAAAAGCTGGAAGTGGTGCTGTGACTCAAGTGCTAGCCTTGAGCAAAAGCAGCTCAGGGACAGTGCTCAGGCCCAGAGTTCAAGCCTCAGACTCTTGGATTCGTATCTGGTCTAGCTTTGAACCATTATCCTTAGATCAGATCTCACCCTCTTAAGTTGCTAGGATCACAGGCATGAGGCACTGACACCCAGCTCCTTGTTCCCTTTTTTCTTCTTTATTTTTACTTTTTCATCAGCTACGTAATACTCTGACATAGAACAAGGTTTCAGGCAACGGAGTGAAAACCCAGTCTTCACACTTTTGAACCACAAAAGGATTCAGAGTCACACTCATTTTCCCCTCAGTTTACTGCATGAATTTAAAAGTGGATCTTAAATGTTTACGTTACATAAACTGTGAGTTTTTTTTTAACTTGTGACAGGAACAAAGAGGGAAATTTTACTCATTGACAGGAAATCTTCACCTAAGCTTCAATGAGCCACAACAACTTAAGTCCTATGAACTTCAGCTGACCACCCCTTAGCCAGTCCACCCTCAACCAGGCACCACTCACCTTAGTTTGAATTACTGCTCCATATTCTGGATGCTCAACTAAGCATCTTCACTAGTTTCTTTTTATTTAATCATTGATGCCACGGACCACTTCATAACATTTCTCTATGTATTTTTTTTTCTTCTGGTACTGGGGCTTAAACTCAGGACCTGGGCAGTACCTCTTAGCTTTTTCACTCAAAGCACTCTACTACTTGAGCCACAGTTCCACTTCCAGCTTTTTTAGAGGTTAAATGGAGATAAGATATGAACTACCTGGGCCTAGGTAAGTTCTTTAAATGAGGTTTTTTCCCAAACTAGTAGTAGACCTTGTAGAGGGGTTGGAGAAGGTTCAGGATAGCTTTCCAGGTTTACAGATTCAAATTTGTTCCCGTGTTATAATAACGGATAATTTCCTTCAAAGTTGCCACTTTTGGGCAGCTGCTATTTCCTCTCCTCTTGCCTCTGAATCTCTCCAGACTCTTCTGCTTCACAGGAGTTCCCACCAGTTGCCATCACTCATATTGAATATTGGAGGATTTTGCCTACAGTTTCTGAGATCTGCCTTTTCTGGGTCCCTCTGGAGACATTAATCATTCTCTCCACATTTCCCAGTACTTGCCTCAGTTGTAAGCTCTGCTCTTAGCCTTTCCTTTCCTCTCCACAGTGAGGCCTTTCCTCTCAGGAATAAAGAGGTATTTGTCATCTGTACACTGTCTCCCTCTCTCCAGGCGCTTCTCTGGGGCTCTGCTGGGGACTGCCTGCTCAGCTTGGAATTTGGTCACACATACACATAATTTAGAGTCTGTAGGCTTTCTGTGTCTCCTAGATTTAGTGAAAATGCACTGTGTGTTTTTCCATTATCTTCCTTGCTCTATATGGTTTCTAGGAGACATGGGGGAGGTTTAGAAATGAGCTGCTGTCACATTTCCCCCAAAGCCCTCTGTAGAGCCTTTTCAGGTAAGAAAAGGCTTCTGGCAGTGGTGGTTCAGGCTTGCTATAAGGCTGAGCCTTGAAGGCGCCAAACCCTGACTTATTTTGCTGCCTCAGGGATAGCTGTCTGACCTCATAACTTGAGACCCAGAAGCTGCTGCAGAAAACAGGATGTCCATGTGTGCATTTACACTAAGTAACACTGTGAAGATCCAAGTCATCTCAGCCCCTATCTCCCCCCCACCCCCATGGTTATAAAACACCACAGATTAGGCAGAAGACAGTTTACAAAGGTGAGGGGGCTGTAGGAGAACTGTGGGAATGGGGGAAGTGGGGAAGGACATTACTATCCAGGCCTATAGGGACAAGAGAAAGGGAAAAGCATGGATTCTTATTCATTTTATGCCACATGTTACTTTATACTTCTAGTAAAGCATAAATATAAAATATTTAACAAAATTAATCCATTGAATTCCTTCCTTCCCCCCTCCCCCGGCCCCAACGTTGAACTCTGGGCCTGGGGCGCTGTCCCTCAGCTCTTCAGCTCAAGTCCTGAGTAATTAGGATTACAGACGTGAGCCACCAGCACCCAGCGAATTCCTTTATTTAGCTGGTCTTGGGACTGGAACTCTGGGCTTGGGCACTGTCCCTGAGTTCTTCCTTTGCTCAAGGCTAGTACTCTACCACTTGAGACATAGTGCCACTTCTGGCTTTTTCTGTGATAAACTGGAAGTAAGATTCTCACGAACTTTCCTTCCCATGCTGGCTTTGAACCAAGATTCTTAGATTTCAGCCTCCTGCGTAGCTGGAATTGCATGTGTGAGCCACCAGTGCCCAGCTTGAGGTGGTAGTTTAAACTCAAGAGCTTCACACTTCTGGAGGGTAGGAAAGTGCTGGCTTTTAACTGTGATCCTCAGATATCAGCCTCCTGAGTAGCTAGGATTACAGCAGGGTGTTTCTTGACTTGAAAAAGAACTTTTTTTTTTTTTTTTCTGTTTTGCTTTGCTCTTTTTGTTTTGGTGCAGGTCCTAGGAGTTGAACTCAGGACTGGAACATTGTCTCTGAGCTTTGTTGCTCAAAGCTAGTGCTCTACTACTTGGGCCACAGCTCCACTTCTGGCTTTTTTGGCACTTAATTAGACAGAAGAGTCTCATATATCTTGCCTGGAGGTTGGCTTCTAACCATGATCCTCAGATCTCAGCTTCAGGAGTAGCTAGGTTTATAGGCATGAGTCACTAGCACCCCGCTGTTCTTTTGCTTTTTTGAGACAGTCTTACTTGATAGCTCAGGCTAGCCTTGAATCTATGGCTTCCTACTTCAGTCTCCAGAGTGCTGGAATTACAAGCAAGAGTCATCACACCCAGCTTTGAATTAAGAACCTTGAACCTGTGAATTGGTCTTTGACAAAAAACACATGAGTATGAGCCTTGAAAGGGATATACTTTTTCCCCTCTCCCCACCATTCCTGAAGTCTATCTCCTGGGTTATTGAAATCTGGGGAAGATAAGCAGGGCAAATGCTTGGAGAGGAATATTGTCCCTAGTCGAGGTTCAGGTCATTCTGAGGTGATCTTGTGAGACCACACTCACAAGAATGAACACCCCAACCCTGTGCTGTCCCTCCCGCTGTCGTCCTGTCAAGCCCCAGAATGCCCTCTGATGTAGTCTCTACAGGTTAGTCTCCTGGGGGAAAAGAGAGAGTAGGAGAGAGAAAAACAGTGGCAAAGGGACACCCAGGACAGAAACACACACACAAGCTTTCTGACCAGGTACATTCTCTTCCCAAAGGCATACTTCATAGGGCCCGACTAATGAGCAGTCTCCCTGGAGACCACAGAAGCATAACAAGGGCCCTTAGCAACACATGCCACTTGGAAAAGGGGCTCTAATTTCATGGAGTTCTCACAGGTTTAGTCCTAAAAACAAGCCCAGCATTCTCTTCCCAGCTGCTTAACTAGATTCAAACAACCATGGCCTGAGTGATTCAGTTCTTTCCATGCCTCCAAGACTGAGCGAGGGCAGCAGCATCCATGGCCCTGTTAGCACCTTTGGTGATGGATGGTCCAGCAAGCCCTGCAAGCTTGGGAGCCATGCTACTTCAGGGCAATGGCTCCTGAATCTCAGTGCATATCAGAAGTATCTGAAGACAGCCGGGCGCCAGTGGCTCACGCCTGTAATCCTAGCTACTCAGGAGGCTGAGATCTGAGGATCATGGTTCAAAGCCAGCCTGGGCAGGAAAGTCTGTGAGACTCTTATCTCCAATAAACCACTAGAAAACCGGAAGTGGTGCTGTGGCTCAAGCAGTAGAGCGCTTGCCTTGAGCTGAAGAGCTGAGGGACAGCGCCCAGCCCAGAGTTCAAGACCCATGACCAACAACAACAGCAACAAAAGTATTTGAAGTATTTATCAGTGCTTATTCTGAGTGCACATCAGATTACTGTTGGGCTCCACTAGCAGTTTCCAATTCAGTAAGTTTGGGGCCTATCATGTGAATATCTAATTTGTCTATGTGATGGTGGTGGCAGATCCACATTTTGAAAAGCACAGATTGAGGAGGAGATTCTGTCTGTGTTTGTAGATCGAGACTGCAGCTAACTTGTCAGGAATAAACGATTCCCTTCATTTTCCAAGTTCAAAGTGGCTACCTTGTTGTAGTCCTACAATGCATTCTTATAGCTCTCTACCCAGAAGCCTACTACAAGCTGCTATAAACAAGCACTCTACAAGGTTCTGCCAATAGCTCACACTGTAATCCTTGCTTCTCAGGAGGCTAAGATCTGAGGATCACAATCCAAAGCCAGTCTGAGCAGTCACCACAGATTCTTAACTCTGGTTAGCTAGCAAAAAGTCAGAGGTTCAAGTGGTAAAGTGCCAGCCTTGATCAAAAAAGCTAAGGGAGCCAGGTGCCTGTGGCTCACGCCTGTAATCCTAGCTATTCAGGAGGCTGAGATCTGAGGATCGAGGTTCAAAGCCAGCCCGGGCAGGAAAGTCTGCGAGACTCTTAACTCCAATTAACCACAGAAAACTGGAAGTGGTGCTGTGGCTTGAACTCACAGCCTGAGTACTGCCTCTGAGGTTTTTTGCTCAATGCTAGTGCCCTACCACTTTAAACCACAGCACCACTTCCAGTTTTCTGGTGGTTAATTGGAGTTAAGAGTCTCACAATTCAAGCCCCACGACCGACAAAAAAAAAAAAAAGTCTCACAGACTAGGATTAAGGGTTTGAGCCACTGGAGCTGGGCTCACAGTACTCTTTTTTTTTTTGGGGGGGGGGGTCCGGTTGTGGGGCCTGAACTCTGGCCCTGGGCGCTGTCCCTCAGCTCTTCAGCTCAAGGCTAGCACTCTACCACTTGAGCCACAGCGCCACTTCCTTCTTTCTTCTTTTTGTTTATGTGGTGCTAAGGAATCGAACCCAGGGCCTCATGCATGCAAGGCAAGCGCTCTACCACTGAGCCACCTTCCCAGCCCCTCTTTAACTACCTCTTTAACTACTCTTTAACTACCTCTGAATTTATGTTAGTAAAGTGACTTTTGGATAGTCATCTTTCCAAAAAAGGTATGTGAACCTTGTTATGCAAGGCTTATATGCAATTGTGTGGAACTGGATCATAAGGGAGAACTTTCACCTCTACCTCCTTACCTCCAATCAATGGTGAATGACATAATCAGCCATCCCTGTGTGGTGAATTCTCCATCAAGGCATCTCAATTAGGGAAGAATCCTAAGGAACAAGCCCTTTTAACTTCTGAGATTGGCAGACAGCATTAGAACTCAGCTCTGGAACACTCAGTTTCTACCAAGAATTAGAGAATTGATTGGGTCACATGAAATGCTGAGCATCAAGAAAAGTGGTATGACTTTCCTTTTACTCACATTTCCACACAGCTTGTTCCCGCACCTCCTCCAAATCTAATCAAATGTCACTTTTCTAAGAGAAGCCTCCCTGACTGCTCTACTCAAACCTGCCTTCTATGCACAGAACCCCTATTCTCTTTCCCTACTTTTCCCTCCATTGTCCTTAACATATGTCTATTTGTATTGTCTGCTTTCCCCAATTAGACAAGCATTTTCATTCATTTCACCAAGCCTAGAAGCATGCTTGGCATTCAATAAACATGTTGAATGAGTATATGACTAGAGAAATGACCTGTCCCCATCAGGCACCAGAGAACCAGCAGAGCAGGGTTGTGGCTCTTGCAGAAGCTGGGAAGAGAAAGCAGTAGCCATAAAGGGAAATGTAGAAACTAGAACCCATTTCAGCATTACCCTCACCCTATCAGGTTAGGAAGAGCTGGAAGTGAAAATCCTGCTGTGAAAGGGGAAGAGGCTGAAGACATGGGGGTCTCCATCATGGTGGAGCCCTGGCCAGGGACTCTGGTCAAGGACCTCTCCATGAGGGGGAGATTTGGTCCTCACCAATCCTGCAATCCAGTAGCCAATTGTGTATAGTAAGGAAACTCAGTTGCAAGAAACAGAGAAGCCACCACTTAAAAGGCCAAATTATGAGAGCTGGAGGACTGCTGGTGGACTTGTCTCAAAGACCAGCACCCCCGAATGCAGCTAGCACAAAGCTTATATAGGGGGCTGAGAAGTTGGCTCAGTGGTAGAGTGCTTGCCTTGCATGCATGAGGCCCTGGGTTCTATTCCTCAGCATCACATAAGCAGAAAAAGCAGGAAGTGGCACTGTAGCTCAAGTGGTAGAATGCCAGCCTTGAGCTGAAGAGCTGAGGGACAGTGCCCAGCTCAGAGTTCAAGCCCCAAGACCGGCAAAAAAAAAAAAAAAAAAAAGCTTATATAGGCTAAAAGCACACAAGGTGTGTGGAATCAAACCCATCAAAATTATTATATATAAGCAAAGCAAACTAGATGAGAAAACTTAAACATAATGGAAAAGCAAATCATCTAGGGAAACAATAGGGGAAATCAAGGGCCAATTATCTATAGGAGGCACAGACAATCAGTGGCAAAGGGGATAAGGACTATAGGCAGAGGCATTTATTGGAGGCTCCTCACCCACTTCGATAAACTGACACGCTAAGCAGCACAACTAATATGCATGACGGCACATACACATACACAGTCTTGTGGGTTTTCTCTTTCAGTACCACTTTCGGTTCCTCCAAATAACCCACTTAAATTCTCAAATTCCTGAGCTCTGTAGATTTTACTAAAGCTGAAAGATGAGAGAATGCTACTGCATCCTAAAGCAAATATATCAAATCACTAGATATTTCCATATTTTCAAGTGCTCAGGAGCTGTCTGGTGAGGTTGCTCTTCTTTCCAGATTCCATACCCATCTTGTCCAACTCCTGGTGCTGACAACAGATTTCACAGTGCAGAAAAATTGAAGCAGTCCTGCCTTATTTTCCTGTCCTAACCCATGTGTCTAGACTCATCAAATGTAACAAAATACTTTTTTTTTTTTTTTTTTTGCCAGTCCTGGGGCTTGAACTCAGGGCCTGAGCCCTGTCCCTGAGTCTCTCTGTGCTCAAGGCTAGTACTCTACCACTTGACCCACAGCACCACTTCCAGCTTTTTCTGGGTAATTTATTTGATTTGTTTTGTTTTTTGTTTTTGGGTCCGGTCATAGGGCCTGAACTCTGGGCTTGGACGCTGTCCCTCAGCTCTTCAGCTCAAGGCTAGTGCTCTACCACTTGAGCCACAGCGCCACTTCCGGCTTTTTTCTTTTTGCTTATGTGGTGCTGAGGAGTCGAACCCAGGGCCTCATGCATACAAGGCAAGCGCTCTACCACTGAGATACCTTCTCTGGGTAATTTATTTGAGATAAAGAGTTTCATGGACTTTTCTGCCTAGCCTGGCTTCAAACTGTGATCCTCAGATCTTAGCCTCCTGAGTAGCTAGGATTACAGGCGTGAACCACCAGTGCCTGGCAAAATGTGACTCTTTATAGATACCTGAACCTCAGGAGCTGGTTAACAGCCATTTATTTATTCCTAAGAAAAATGCCTTCTGAAGCCTTACTATCCTCTCCTCACACCTCCAGTTGCAAACACAGTATCTTTCTCTTCTCTTTCCCTCTCAAACCAATACCAAGGTTTAAACTCAGAACATCACTCATACTTGCTTGGCTTGCTTGGCTAATGTTCTAGCATTGGAGCCCTAGCCTTTTGCTGGTTATTTTAGAGATGGGAGTTTCTCAGACTTTCCTGGCTGGGCTGGTTTTAAACTACCATCCTCCACATTTCAGCCTCCTGAGTAGCTAAGATTACAGGAGTGAGTCAGCAGAGGTGGGCTCAAAATATTTCTTTCATGCACACTGGGTTCTCATTAAGAGGAAATGTGCAGAGCCAGGCACGGATAGCATGAATTTTTAGTCCCAACCACAAGGAAAGCTGAGTCAAGAGGATTACTTGTGCCCAGGAGGTTCAGCCATTGATTTTGATACATAATGAGGCCCTGTCTTAGAAAAAAAGAAAGAAAGAAAGAAAGAAAGAAAGAAAGAAAGAAAGAAAGAAAGAAAGAAAGAAAGATGAATTTAGCTGTATATTACATCATCTCCATTTTATTTTATTTTATTTTATTTTTTTTTTTATTTTTTTTTTTGGTCCGGTCCTGGGCCTGAACTCTGGGTCTGGGCGCTGTCCTCAGCTCTTCAGCTCAAGGCCACAGTGCCACTTCCGGCTTTTTTCTTTTTGCTTATGTGGTGCTGAGGAATCGAACTCAGGGCCTCAGGCATGCAAGGCAAGCGCTCTACCACTGAGCCACCTTCCCAGCCCCTCCATTTTATTTTATACTTTCCCTTCTTCCTAGGCTGCTACCGTCAGCAGAAGCTAATGGGGAAGTTAGGCCTGGGAGATAGAGGAAGAAGGAATGAAGGGAAAGGGGAAGTGTGTGAGAAGGCCCTTAGAGGAGACTGGTAGAAAGAAGAGCCGGCAGACAGATAGACACTTCAGCCTGGTCTCTCTCCCTATCAACAGCCACCAGTATCTGCTGAACTATGAGCCAAACCAGGGACTTACAGGGTAGGGAAGCTGAACTGGCAGTAGGAGATCCTGGAGTAAGGAGAAGGGCATGACTGGGCTGGGGAGACAGAAGGGCAGAATTGGGGTGACCCTGGGCTGGGTGTAGAGGGAGGAGAGGAAGGGAGGGGTGATTAACCTCTGTGTCCCTCAGGAGGAAAAGCTTTTGGATTGCTGAAGGCTCAGCAGGAAGAGAGACTGGAAGAGATCAACAAGGTAAAAAGAAGTACTGAGGGGCAAAGCACGGCTTGGTACAGAAAGAGCCAACTTTTGACCCTTGCTCTTACCTTCCTCCCAACAGCAGTTTCTGGATGATCCTAAATACAGCAGTGATGAGGATTTGCCCTCCAAACTGGAAACCTTCAAGAGTGAGAGGAAAACTGTGGGGTAGAGAGGGAGCCTGGAGTAGGTGGAGGGAGGAGGGGGGACACTAGGATTTCCCCAAGAACCCAGAATGGCCAGAAAAACACACAGCTGCCTTCTAGGGTGGGAAGAAGGGCATCTGACTCTATGTTCCCCTCCCGTATTTCAATCCTTTCCCCTGACTTGTCGTTTTTCAGCATCTTCTCTAGCTCCCTCCACCTCAACAGGGCCCTCAGTCCTCAATCCCACTTCCTCTGTCTGTTCATCCCCCTCCCCCTTCCACACTTTCTCACCTACCTAGCATAAGTCAGCCACCTCTTTCTGTCTCTTACCCATGACCCCTACAGCCAGCATTTACCATGTCTGCTCTCTCCCTTCATTCAGAGAAATACATGGAGTTTGATCTGAACGGAAATGGAGACATTGGTGAGAAAAGCGTCATGTGGGGGGAGCATGCAAATCCAGGCAAAGGGAGGTCTCCTTTATTTACTCCAACCCCCATGCATGGGAGAGGGCTGTCCTGCCTCAGTAGGAGGGAGAGTGGGAATGTAGAGGTGCAGAAGAAGAGAGAGGAATTCCCCTTTCTTCCTATCCTCTGTGTGTGTGTGTGTGTGTGTGTGTGTGTGTGTGTGTGTGTGTTGGTTGTGGGGCTTGAACTCTGGACCTGGGCACTGTCCCTCAGCTCTTCAGCTCAAGGCAAACACACTACCACTTGAGCCATAGTGCAGGCTTTTTCTGTTTATGTGATGCTGAGGAATCGAACCCAGGGCCTCATGCATGTGAGGCAAGCATAGAGTGGCAGAGCCATTTAGCTACCTTCCCAGCCTGTTTTTTTCCTATTTTGATCCTTTGCCTTCAGATATCATGTCCCTGAAGCGAATGCTGGAGAAACTTGGGGCTCCTAAGACCCACTTAGAACTAAAGAAATTAATTGGAGAGGTGTCCGGTGGCTGTGGGGAGACATTCAACTATCCTGACTTTCTCAGAATGATGTTGGGCAAGAGATCGGCCATCCTAAAAATGTGAGAGTCTGGTTCTAACCTCCTCTCTGTGTAACTGCTTTCTTCTCCATTCTCAGTCCTACCCTTGTCCACGTATTACTCAGCATCCACTCTTTCATCTTTTTTTGGCCAGTCGTGGGGCTTGAACTCTGGGCAAGGGCTCTGTCTCTCAGCTGTTCAGCTCAAAGCTTGAGCCACAGCTCCACTTCCGGTTTTCTTGTAGTTTATTGAGATTACAGTCTCATAGACTTTGCTGCCCGGGCTGGCTTTGAACTGTGATCCTGAGATCTCAGCCTCCTTACCTTAGTAGCTAGGATTATAAGCGTAAGACACCAGCGCCCAGCTTTTCTTTTTTTTTTTTTTCCAGTCCTGGAGCTTGAACTCAGGGCCTGGGCACTGTCCCTGGGCTTCTTTTGCTCAAGGCTAGCACTCTACCACTTGAGCCACAGCATCACTTCCAGTCTTTTCTGTTTATGTGGTACTGAGGAATGGAACCCAGGGTTTCATGCATGCTAGACAAGCACTCTACCACTAAGCCACATTCCCATTCTTTCATTTTGAGGGACTCTCTGACTGTCCTATGGTCTTTGTTTTTGTCAGTTGTGTGGTTTGAACTCTTGGCCTGGGTGCTTGTCCCTGAGCTCTTCAGCTCAAGTTGAGTACTCTACCACTTGAGCCACAGGGCTGGCTTTGAACTGTGATTCTCAGATCTCAGCCTCCTGAGTAGCTAGGATCACAGGTGTGAGCCATCAGTGCCCGGCTTGTCCTATGGTCTTTATGCTATTCTCAACTTCATCTATTGCTCTAGTTCTCTTATTCTTCCTATCCTTACCTCCCACTTCACCATCCTCTTCTAGACTCTCAGCAGTCCATTTGTTCCCTTGGGAGTTGTCCCCTGATGCCTATGTCTATTTCAGGATCCTGATGTATGAGGAAAGAGCCAGAGAACAGGAAAAACCAACGGGTCCCCCAGCCAAGAGAGCTATCTCTGAGTTGCCTTAATTGGGCAACATGGAAAAAGAAGACAAATTGTGAGCCAAAGTTGAACTAAATTAAATAAATCAATTTTCCTGCCCCTCTCCCCCAGTCAAATCAGCTTGGTTTTTATTTGGGGGATTTTTAACTCACTGGGTTTGGTTTAAAACTTGCTGGGCAGGGTGGCTCAAGCTTGTAATCCTAGCAACTTGGGAGGAGATCAGACATCTTAGCTCAAGGCTAGTCAAGTCAAAAAGTTCACAAGGGCTAGGAAGGTGGTTTAATGGTAGAGTGCTTGCCTTGCATGCATGAGGCCCCTGGGTTCAATTCCTCAGTACCACATAAGTAGAAAAAGCCAGAAGTGGCACTGTGGCTCAAGTAGTAGAGCATATTCTTGAGCTGAAGAGCTGAGAGACAGCACCCAGGCCCAGAGTTCAGGCCCCATGACCAAAAAAAAAAAAAAAAAAAAAGTTCACAAGATTCCATATCAGCCAATGGCTGGGTGCAGTGGCATGTATCTGTCATCTGCAGGAACTCAGGGAAGCACAAGTAGGAAGATTGTGACCCAGGCCTGCCTGGGGCTGGTGGTGTGGCTCCAGAAGTAGACTAATTCAAGTTTTGTTTGGCTTTTCTTTGGTCCTGGAGCTTGAACTCAGGCCTTGAGCTCTTCAGCTCAAGGTGAGCGCTCTACCACTTGTTCAATGCTAGTACTCTAGCACTTTGACCTACAACACCATTTCCAGCTTTTTGGCAGTTAATTGGAGATCAGAGTCTCACAGATGTTCTTGCCAGGGCTGGCTTTGAATGGTGATCCTCAGATCTCAGCCTCTGGAGTAGCTAGGATTACAGTTGTGAACCACTGATGTGACGCTTCTTCAAGTTTTATTATTATTTGAGAACTTGAATGAATCTCTATGGATGACTGAAACAACTAGTGTCTGAGGGTCATAGTTTATAAGATGCCCAGGCAGAAAAGTCTGTAAGACTCTTATCTCCAATTAACCACAAAAAAGTGGGAAGTAGGGCTGGGAAGGTGGCTCAGTGGTAGAGCGCTTACCTTGCATGCATGAGGCCCTGGGTTCGATTCCTCAGCACCACATAAACAAAAAGAAAAAAGCTGGAAGTGGCACTGTGGCTCCAGTGGTAGAGCGCTAGCCTTGAGCTGAAGAGCTGAGGTACAGCGCCCAGGCCCAGAGTTCAGGCCCAGAGTTCAAACAAACAAACAAATAAAAAAAGTGGGAAGTAGAACTATGGCTCAGACAGCAGGTCTGAGAACTGAGGTCCAAAAGTCAGCCCAGGCTGACTCATTCTGTCTGTCTCTCTCCTTCCTTCCTTTTTTCTTTTTGCCAGTCCTGGGCCTTGAACTCAGGGCCTAGACTCGGTCCCTGAGCTTCTCTCTGCTCAAGGCTCTTAGAGCTTTACCACTTGAGCCACAGTGCTGGCTTTTTCTGTTTATGTGGTACTAGGAATCAAATCCAGAGCTTCATGCATGCTAGCTAGGCAAGCACTTACCACTAAGCCACATTCCCAGCCCCTGGGGCTAACTTTTTCTAATTAACTAGCCAAAAGCTGGAACTGGAGGTGTACTAGAGCACCAGCCAAGTGAGAGTTTGAGGCTCTGAATTCAAGCCTCAATATTTGATCTCTCTCTCTCACACACACACACACAAAATGATGTTATATGAGTTAGTAAGTACTCTGAGGGTTTGTACTTTTTTTTTGTCAGTTGTTAGGCTTGAACTCTGGGTCTGCGCGCCATCCCTGAGCTCTTCAGTTCAAGGCCTAGTGCTCTACTACTTTGAGCCACAGGGTCACTTCTGGTTTTCTGGTGGTTAATTGGAGATAAGAGTCTTATGGACTTTCCTGCCTGAGCTGGCTTTGAACCTTGATACTCAGATCTCAGCCTTCTGAGTAGTTAGGATTACAGGCGTGAGCCACCAGCACTCACCTTAAATTATTTTTTTGTGCTTGAACTCAGGCCTTATTATATTCTTGCTTAGCTTTTTCTGCTCAAGCTTGAAAACAAGCCATCTTCAATCTTAATGAGCCTCAGGTTAAATTTTTATTTGAGGGTACAGCACAAATTTGTCTAGCATGCTTGAAGGCCCTAGCTTTAATACCCAGCAGTGCAAATAAATATATAAATGACACGTAAAAATTGGTTTCAGGGCTTGGAAGGTGGCTCAATGGTAGAGTGCGTGCTTCACATGCATGAGGCCCTAGGTTTGATTCCTCAGCACCACATAAGCAGAAAAAGCCGGAAGTGTCACTGTGGCTCCAGTGGTAGAGTGCTAGCCTTAAGTTGAAGAGCTGAGGGACAGCATCCAGGCCCAAGAGTTCAGGTCCCACGACTAGGAAAAAAAAAAAAAAAAAGGATTCATCTTAAATCTTAGTGAACCTTAGGTTAAATTATTTATTTTTGTCGGTCATGGGGCTCAAACTCTGGGCTTGTGCGTGGTCCCTCAGCAATTTAGCTCAAGGCGAGCACTCTACTGCTTGAGCCACAGTGCCACTTCTGGTTTTCTAGTAGTTTATTGGAGATAAGACTCATGGACTTTCCTGCCCAGGCTGGCTTTGAACCAAGATCCTCAGATATCAGCCTCCTGAGTAGCTAGGATTACAGGCATGAGCCACCAGCGCCCAGTGTTATTTTATTTTTTTGTGTGCTGAAACTGGGGTTTGAACTCAGGGCCTAGGCACTGTGTCTCAGCTTTTTCTGCTCAAGGTTAGACTCTATCACTTGAAGCTATAACTCCATTTCCTACCTTTTTGGTGGTTAACTGGTGATAAGAGTGTCTCAGCCTTTCCTGTTTGAACTTGCTTCAATACACAATCTTCAGATCTCTGCCTCCTGAGTAGTTTATGATTACAGACCAAGGTCTGGCTAAAATTTTACTTATTTGATGCTGGGGATTAAACTCAAGCTAATACCCCTAACCAAAGCTAAAATTGTTAAGTATGTCCTGAAAACTTTTCTGTCTTCATTGTCTCTATTGAGCAGTCACTTTATTTAGCCATGTCAGCTAGGCCTCCACTCATTTGCTCATGGCACCTAAGTGCACCGTCTCCTCAAAATTAATCAAGTTCTAGCTAGTTATTCACATCTAGTAAGTTTTATTTTGTTTTGGTGGTACTGGGGTCTGGATTCAGGGCCTCTGACTTGCTGGGCGGGAGTTCTACTGCTGAGACACACCGTCTAGCCCCTTTTTTTCTCCAAGCACTTCCCCAGACATCGTCAGCTTTTATGCCCCTAACCTCTGTAATATTTTGTGCATATTTCCAGTGCTTCAAAATTGTGTTACTCATAATGATGTGAATAAGCAATAGGTCTGATGGGACCAGAGAGCTCCAGAGGGCTCTATTACAGTCAAATACTGAGACAAAGTACTATTATTTCAAGCATTAAAAGTCATTGTTGAGAGGATACAAATTGCAAAAAATATCAAATATAAAAATCATAAAAATTAGAGGATATTAAATTAAATGTCTTGGTCACTACTTGCCAATATTTTGATGAGTTGCTTGTTCCTAGTCTTTGTTCAAATGATTTAAACTATTCAAAAAGTGCCTGAGCTGGAGTGTCGATGATATTCCTTAGGACCCTGGGATTGGCCTACCTACCCCACTTCCATGATTAAATAAATGGAAGGCTAGGCTCCACTGATGCCTTCACCTCTCGAGAAAGGACGCGTGACCTGGGGTTCTCCCCGGGTCTACGTAAACTCCGCCTCCCGCTAGCTAGTCCTTCCCGTTCTCCCAGTTCCCCGTCTGGTCCGTTGGCAGGACTACCGGCTTTGCATCGTTTCCTTCCATTTTCAGCGTCCCGACGTCTCTCCGCTCCCATTTTCCCAAGGACGCACGACGCATGCCCCACCTCTTTCTCCTAGCAGTCGTCGTGTAAATTCTGCGCCCCAACCGCCTACTTGACCGGCGCCGCAGTCCCGCCTCCTCTACGCGTCTCAACGGCCGACGCTGGAGGCCTACTTCCTCAGCCAACCGGCATCCTAGCGCCTGTAAGTCCCTCCTCTTTATGCAAATAACCTCTAAAAGCTCACCCAATCTTTTTTTTTTTTTTGTGGACAACCTTAGAAGAGGAATAGGATGGGAAAGGCCCCGCCCTTTATGTAAATTAGGGGGCGTATCCAAAAGCGGAGGGAGGTGGGGGGGTGCTCCCGGGGGCGGCGGTTGCCCGGATGGGCCGTTAGTCGGAGCCCAGCGCGGAGTGAGCGAGGGAGACGGGAGGAGCCGAACCCGGCGCCATCCGCCGCCATCCGTCCCCGCCCCACCGCCATCCGCCCCGGGGAACCACTAAGCCCCGGTCCCGGACCCCCGCGCACCCGGCCAGGTGAGTCTGGGCGAGCAGAGCGCTGACACCCTTTTCCGGGGTGGGGGCGCCGGCGGCGGCGGCGGCGGTGGCGGCGGCGGTGGCGGGCCGGGGAGGGGGGGCGGGGGAGGAGGAGAAGCTGCCATTAGCCGCCGCCATTTTGTCCTCCTGCTGCCGGCCCTGCCTGCCCCTCCCCCTCCGGTACCTCTACCGGGACCGGCACCTTCAGCACTTCTCAGGTTCTGCAGCCTGCCCCTACCCACCTACCGTTCTAGCTTCTGAGGACGACCCTGCTCTTCCGCTCATCACCCCCTCCCCCATGCTCACCCCATCTGTTGACCCCCTCTGCGCCGCCCTGGGGTGGGCCGCGGCTGACCTACCTCCTCTTGAAGGGTCTTCCATATTATTGGATCCTCTTCTGTCTCCCTCCGTTATAGTTCCCCCTTCTTGGCCCTCCTCTTTGCGTCGAGTCACTCCCCTTCTGGAACCCAGCATCTTTGCCCCAGTCCTGTTTTGTCACTTTTTCTGTTAGCCCTGTCCCTGTCTTTCTTCCTCAACCCCCTTTTTCTTGTGGGTTTCTGGACACTGCCTCTTCACTTTCTCCTCATCTCTGCTGTTCCTGCTTCCCTATATTGGTTGTTTGCCTGCCTTTATACTAATTCCTTTTTTTTATTAGCTTTAGTTTATTCAATCTAGGATTTTTCTGTCTCTTTTAGATTCCTATATTCATTTTTTGACTGACTACCTATAAATCAACTCCTGTCCTCTCATCTCTTGCTTGTCATAAAGTTCTCTCCTAATATTGGCTTTCATCCTGGACCTGCTTTCTCCCCCCCCCTCCATGTCTCCCTCCCTCACTCTCCCTCTTTTATTTCCCCCTGTCTCTTACTATTCCCACACACAAATGAATGCTTTGTTCCTCTAGAATGGATTGAGGATGGAGTTTTTGGTCTGATTTTGGAGGCGGGGGCTCTTAAGGAAATGACTGCTGGACATTTTTAATGAGAATAGGACAATTAAGTTGGTTCAGGCCTTGGCCCTCTTGTGTCTGGCCCACAGTTCTCAGGGTACCTCTTTAATGCTTTTGTTTTTCTCAGTTCTATATATAAGGGTAATCAAGGCCCACTAGTATTTTTTTCTGGAGACAGGATTGTTTCCAGGAGCCAATGTTGGGGCAAGTTGAGAAAAAGATTGAGTTTTCTAAATACCACTTGGGGTTCTGGAGCCTAGGAGTATGTAGAATTTCTATCCTCATGGGAATTTGTTTCGTACCAGCTCCCAGTGTCAGGGAGCATGCTGGCAAATCCTAAAACTCCCAGCATACCTTCCTTCAAATCTCCCCAGATGGGACTTTGGGCTGCTGGGAATGGAACTTGGGGCACAGGAGCCCTGGGGCATTATTAAGAAGCTGGTATCTAATAACTTGGTGGGTCTCAAGGCTCTTTTCCCTGTGTGATGGAGTTGTAAGCTGCTTTCTGGTTTTCTCTGGTGCTTAGACTAGGCCCATTTTAATGTAGGTCTCTGAAGTGATTTTGGTGGAGAGAGATTTTTTTCCTTTGGGGAATAATGAAGATGATACTACCCTTGCTACAATGTCACAGAGGACATGGTATTTATATGAGGATATAGATTTTTATTTGGTTTTCCTTGCTTGGCAAGGAGGTGTCTGGAAGGTAGAGGAAATATGGTATTTGGGCTATGGGAGCTGAGCAGGTAGTAGTTTCTTAAAGGGTCTGGGCCAAAGGAAAAGATGAAAGGGCTCCAGATCTGGTTCCCTAATAATGAGAATGAAAGGAAGCTTCTAGTCTTTTGTATTTTGTGTAGAGGGCAAAGACTGAGACACCTCTGTCTGGCCCACAGGCTCCGGCACGTTTTGGGGGAGGTGCCTGCAGGACCCAACTTACTCAATGAGCTTCCAGCGCAATGTCCGATCGCTCGGGGCCGACTGCCAAGGGGAAGGATGGAAAGAAGTATTCCTCGCTCAACCTGTTTGATACGTATAAGGGCAAGTCCTTAGAGATCCAGAAACCCGCTGGTGAGGGTCGTCCTACAACATGCTCCTAGTAATTGTGGCTAGGCATGTATGGGGTATATAGACTTTAGAGGTTTTGGGGGGGAAACAAACCTAGTACTATAGTAAAGATAGGAAATGCTTAGAGAAACATTGGAGACCTCCCAGTTTTACCTTGGGACCTGAAAAGAGGGTATTGGCCTCTGGGTGAACACTTGTTACCCTCCTACAAAGGCGTGTCTTTTGTTCCCTGTCATTGGACACGTAAGAATTGGAGGCAAAGAAATGTGAATTTGGAGAAATCTAGGGCCAGCTTGCTCTCCGCAGGCTCAAGATCAACCGTACTACATAGAAACAATGAATATAAATAATCTCATGCTTCCCAGTAGAGATTTCAAAGGCTATTACCAAGGGAAGAGATAGTTTTGAAGAGAAATTTGGAGTAGGTAATAGGATATTGAGGATGTATGTGTAAATGGGGCCTGAAGTTGAAGTCTGTCAGATCTCCTATGTGAGACATTTTTGACCCTCTCTCCACCTTTTCTTTAGTTGCCCCTCGCCATGGCCTGCAGAGTCTTGGAAAAGTTGCCATTGCTCGGCGTATGCCACCCCCAGCCAACCTTCCAAGCCTGAAAGCCGAGAACAAAGGCAATGACCCCAATGTCTCACTAGTGCCGAAAGACGGAACAGGATGGGCAAGCAAACAGGAGCAGTCCGACCCCAAGAGGTACACAATTTTGGAAGCACCTAGGATCCATGAGTATTTTAATTTGAACTTTGGCATGAATTGAAACTTGGTCTAGTCCAGCCAGAGCCAGAGCCACAGCTTATTTCAGGCTTCTTGTTCGAAGGCTAAGAAATGATACCTTTAGCTTTCTTCCAGATGGAGAGAAAGCATGGAAAAAATACAGAACATGGGCTGGGAAGGTGGCTCAGTGGTAGAGCGCTTGCTTGTCTTGCATGCATGAGGCCCTGGGTTCGATTCCTCAGCACCACATAAGCAAAAAGAAAAAAGCCGGAAGTGGTGCTGTGGCTCAAGTTGTAGAGCCCTAACCTTGAGCTGAAGAGCTGAGGGACAGCGCCCAGGCCCAGAGTTCAGGCCCACTACTGGACCCCCCCCCCAAAAAAAAAAAAATACAGAACATCCTATTCAGGGTGGCAGAATTATTTTGTCATATTTGTAGATGGGAGTGGTAGGAATTAGAATACTTAGGAGTATCTCAGGCTCTGGATGTCCTTTCTCATTTTACCGTCCCCTCAGTTCCGATGCCTCAACCGCTCAGCCGCCGGAATCGCAGCCACAGCCGGCTTCACAGACGCCTGCCTCCAACCAACCGAAACGACCCCCAACAGCCCCCGAGGTACCTAACAAACTGAAGGGGTTGGGAGAAGAATGGCTTGTTGTTCTTCCACCCACATTACCATTTATTATCTGTCTGTTTTCCTAGAACACTCCTTCCGTTCCAAGCGGAGTAAAGTCCTGGGCACAAGCCAGCGTCACCCATGGAGCCCATGGAGATGGTGAGTTCAGGGTAGCTGTTTGGGTAGCTGTATTGGGGTATCATGGGAGTCGAGTCAGGAGCCCTGCACTATGCCCTCAAAAAAGTGTCCTTGGTCTAAAGGCTATTCATGTCCCATGTTCAGTTCATGGGGCATAGGATCAAGGTTAAAGATTTGAGAGATCCTAGAACTGACCCTGTCTCTTAGGGAACGGACACCTATTCCAAAGAGATGTTTGTATGGTGTATCCTTAGTAAATGTTACCCTCATCTCAACAGGTGGAAGGGCATCAAGCCTACTGTCGCGATTCTCTCGAGAGGAATTTCCGACCCTGCAGGCGGCTGGCGACCAGGACAAGGCTGCCAAGGAAAGGGAGTCTGCCGAACAGTCGTCTGGGCCAGGACCAAGCCTCCGCCCCCAAAGTGAGTTGTTGCCTTTTAACCAAGATATTAACCTATCCCATTCAGAGCCAAGTGTTGGTCTATTTATCCTATTTAGTATGTTTGCTTCTCCTCTTCTCCAGTATCATTAATCACTCCCCCTTTCTCCTTTCCTCTCTCTTTCTCTATAGATCCTACAACTTGGAGGGACGGAGGTGGACGTGGCCCTGATGAGCTGGAGGGCCCGGACTCCAAACTTCATCATGGTCATGATCCCCGGGGGGGACTGCAGCCTTCAGGCCCACCCCAGTTCCCTCCCTATCGCGGAATGATGCCGCCCTTCGTGAGTCTGGCTATCTTAATTTGAAGTGGTTGCACTGGAAACTAGAGTGTTAGGAATCAGGAGTTAGTCTTTGAGAGGCACAGTTAAAGCAGACATCAATGAAACAGGCTGGTGGGAGGATGATAGGCGTATAGAGTTGGCATTCTATTTGTCTGTCCCTCTGAGCAACTACTGTTGGGCCATTTTGCAGATGTATCCCCCATATCTCCCGTTCCCTCCGCCCTATGGACCCCAGGGGCCTTACCGATACCCCACTCCTGATGGGCCCAGGTGAGCAATCCAGGTCTGGGTTTGTGGTTGGGGGCAGGGTAAGCCTGTTGAGGGAGGAGATGGTTTTCTAGCCAGGAGGTTTGTCTTGTATGTGATCTTACAATGTTCCCTCTTTAATTGTGTTTCATTTTTCTTTCCATACACAGCCGTTTTCCCCGTGTGGCGGGCCCCCGGGGCTCAGGGCCACCAATGCGCCTTGTAGAGCCTGTGGGTCGGCCTTCTATTCTCAAAGAGGATAATCTCAAAGAATTTGACCAGTTGGACCAGGAGAATGATGATGGTTGGGCAGGTGAGTAGATGTTAAGGTTCAAATGTCTAGGGTTTTTTTTGTTGTTGTTTTTGTTGTGATTGCTAGGATTATAGGCAGAAGCCGCCAGTGCCTGGACTCTGTCCCTGAGCCTCTTTGTGCTCAGGGATAACACTTTACCAATTGAGCCACAGTGCTACTTAGAGCTTTTTCTGAGTAGCGTATTGGAGATGAGTCTCATAGGCTTTCTTGCCTAGGCTGGCTTTGAACCACGATCCTCAGATCTCAGCCTCCTGAGTAGCTAGGATTACAGGCGTGAGCTACCGGTGCTCAGCCATGTTTAGAGTTTATTGTTTGTTTGCTTTTTTGTTTTTTGGGTTTTTTTGGTTGGTTGTGGGGTTTGATCATGTTTAGATTTTAAAAAATGCAAAAGTGATGAGTGGTGTAGGAGCAAATCAGGTATTAATTGGGGAGGGGAAAATACATGAAGAAAAACAAAAGTCCTAGGAAAGTACTGAAAGGAGTTTTGTTGACCCAGACTTCAAGAGGAAGGAGTCATCATGAATAGTGCATCCCATCACGCGCTTCGTGTCACTTCCTATATACATAGGAAGGAATATCTGATTGGAGAGCAGAATGCTTAAATTACTAATCATTTTCCCCCCTCAGGAGCCCATGAAGAGGTTGACTACACTGAAAAGCTGAAGTTCAGTGATGAGGAAGATGGGCGAGACTCCGATGAAGAGGGAGCTGAGGGCCAGTGAGTTAAGCCATCAGATGTGGGGACTGTTTTTCTCAGGATAATATAATCTTAGAGGAGCTGGCTCACAGCTGAATTTAATTCCACTGTTGATCTGCTCACAGCAAGGATTCCCAGTCAGCTGCTGGTGAGGAGCGGCCCCCTGAAGCAGATGGCAAAAAGGGCATTTCCCCTGGCAGCGAACCGCCCCCTCCCAAGACGGCCTGGGCAGAGACCTCTCGGCCTTCAGAGACAGAGTTGGGGCCTCCTGCCCCAAAGCCTCCCCCACCCCCGCCTCACCGGGGCCCCACCGGGAACTGGGGCCCCCCAGGGGACTACCCAGTGAGTGTCTATAATAAGGGGTTGAGAGGGTCCACTTGTGGGAGGTGTGTCAGCTGACTAAAGTAGTAATGGAAAGCTATGAGAGAGGGGGCTGAAAATGGGTTCCGTAAACTATAGATGATGTTTGTTTTCCAGTTTTGGGGTTTGGACTCAGGGCCTGGGGTGGGGTGTCCATGAGCTTTTTTGCTCAAGGCTAGTTATGCTCTACCACTTTAAGACACAGTACCACTTCCAGTTTTCTGATAGTTAATTGGAGATAAGAGTCTCATAGAGTTTCCTGCCCGGGAAGGCTTTGAACTATATTCTCAGATATCAGCCTTCTGAGTAGCTAGGATTATAGGCATAAACCACCAGCGCTTGACTGAAGTATAGGAGTTAAAAGCAGCTCTGAAAAACTAGGAACATCTTTGCTACTAGGGGAGTCTAGAAGATAAATTGGGAGGTTGAATAAAGGCCTTCGTGTCTCCAAAGGGTAGGAGGAGAGAAAAAGATGAGGGGAAAGTTGTCTCCATACACAGGTCAACACTTAAGACTTGATCCTTGTATCTATAGATAGAGGCAGTTGATTAAGCTGTGAGTGAGATGGTAGAAAGCATAATGACTGATATCCCTTGTCTGCCTGTTGACAGGATCGTGGGGGTCCTCCCTGCAAGCCACCAGCACCTGAAGATGAGGATGAGGCATGGCGACAGCGGCGAAAACAGTCTTCATCTGAAATTTCCCTAGCAGTGGAACGGGCTCGGCGTCGCCGAGAAGAGGAAGAGCGGCGTATGCAGGAGGAGCGCCGGGCAGCCTGTGCTGAGAAGCTCAAGCGGCTTGATGAAAAGTTTGGGGCACCTGACAAACGGCTCAAAGCAGAGCCTGCAGCTCCACCTGCCCCTCCTGCCCCAGCTCCACCACCTATAGTCCCCAAAGAACTCCCTGCACCTCCAGCTCTGCCGCCAGCTCCAGCCCCAGCACCAGAGAAAGATGCTGAAGAGCCAGCCCAGCCTCCTCCTGCCCAGTCCACCCCCAATTCAGGTGTGGCTCCAGCAGCTCCCACTCTGGTGAGTGGTGGTGGCACAACCAGTAGCACCAGCAGTGCCAGCTTCGAATCCAGTCCAGGTATGGAGAAAGTAGATAGGTAATACTAGGTGTCAGATTTTTGCTTGGCTTGAAGGGTACACAAGATGGTGGGAGTGGGAATAAAGTAGAAGGAAGTTTTTGCTTTACTGAGTTATGGAAAGGGTCCCATCATAGGGGTTTCAGAGATCTGAAACCTTTCTCTAAGCCAGACACTTGTGGCTCATACCTGTAATCCTATCTCCTCAGGAGGCTGAGATCTGAGGATTGTGGTTTGAAATCAGCCTGGGCAAGAAAGTCCATGAGACTCTTAATCTCTAACCACCAAAAAAAAACCAGAAGTAGAGCTGTGGCTAAAGTGATAGAGTGCCAGCCTTGAGCAAAAAAAAGTTGGGGGGGGGGGGGTAGGGCTGAGAATGTGGCTTAGTGGTAGAGTGCTTCCCTATCATGCATGAAGCCCTGGGTTCGATTCCTCTGTACCACATAAACAGAAAAGCTGGAAGTGGCACTGTGGCTCAAGTGGTAGAAGAGTACTAGCCTTGAGCAAAAGAAGCTCAGGGACAGTGCCCAGGCCCTGAGTTCAAGCCCCAGGACTGGCTAAAAAGTAAAGCTCAGGGATAGCACCCAGATTCTAAGTCATTCCCCGCCGGCTCCCCCCCTACCCCCCCTACATAGGCCTAGAATGGAACAAGGCTAAAGAAAATGATTGGGGAGGGAGTCTCACAGGAAATTAGTACTAGGATCTTTGGCTCTGGAAGCCATGGAGAGTTTTTATGGTTAAATCAGGAAGGGCTTCAGCACAATAGATGTACAATTGAGCACTTAAATGAGAGCCTAGATTCTGTGATGGTATACATCTCAATGGATGAGGACACTGTTTTCTTCAATGCAGTGGAACCCCAGCTGCCTTCCAAAGAGGGTCCTGAACCACCAGAAGAGGTTCCTCCACCTTCCACACCCCCAGCCCCAAAGGTGGAATCTAAGGGTGATGGGGTTGGGCCTACACGACAGCCCCCCAGTCAAAGCTTGGGTTATCCCAAATATCAGAAGTCGTTGCCTCCTCGTTTCCAGAGGCAGCAACAGGTGAGATCTAGTTACCTCCCTCTTTTAGGGGCTGCTGCTCTCTGCTTTATTTATCCTTTCTGGGTGTTTCTGCCTCTGCCTTTGTCTGTCGCTGTAGTTTCCATCTAGTCCAGGTTTTTGTCATATTTGTGCTGATTTCCCTTGTGTGGGACTTTGATGACCTCTGTCTTTTGTTCTTCCCAGGAGCAGCTCCTGAAGCAGCAGCAGCAGCAGCAGTGGCAGCAGCAGCAGCAAGGCTCTGCTCCTCCTGCCCCAGTGCCCCCATCACCACCACAACCTGTGACCCTGGGAGCTGTTCCAGCTCCACAGGCTCCACCCCCACCCCCAAAAGCCCTGTACCCAGGTGCTCTGGGCCGGCCCCCACCCATGCCCCCAATGAACTTTGATCCCCGCTGGATGATGATTCCTCCTTACGTGGACCCTCGGCTCCTCCAGGGTCGACCCCCTTTGGACTTCTACCCTCCTGGTGTGCATCCTTCTGGTAAGGGGCTGTGGGATTAATGGCCATAAGTCATGAGTTGCCAAGGGAACAGAGTATTCTTCATTGCTCAGGATTTATTTAGGGAATTGATGGTTGCATAGAAAAACCAAGTGCTGTTTCACAAGAGCAGTTAAGGGCCAGACTTCATAGCAGCAAGAGGTGCCGCTTTGACAGGAATGAGGTTAAGAAGATTAAGGCTGGAGTGCCTATGAGATAGGATTGTTTTTCTTGTTTTCCTTAGGCCTAGTTCCCCGGGAGCGCTCCGACAGTGGGGGCTCGAGCTCAGAGCCATTTGAGCGCCATGTACCCCCCCTGCTACGGGATCGAGGCACCCCACCAGTGGATCCAAAGTTGGCCTGGGTAGGAGATGTCTTCACCACCACACCCACTGACCCTCGCCCACTCACCTCACCACTGCGCCAGGTTGCAGATGAAGAGGAAAAAGGGATGAGGTGAGTCTTGGTACTGAGGAAAATGAGAGTTATGGCCTGGTGAAAGGACCTAAGCCTAGGGTTAAGGTACTGTGGATTAGGAGAGATATAGGAATGAACACAAAATGAGTGTCTGATAGTTCATAACTGTTTTCTTTCTCCCAGCTAGTTTCACATATTTCCTCCTCTGGAGATTGGAGGTGCTTTTCATTCTTTTCTGTCTCCCTCTTTAGGAGCGAGACTCCTCCAGTACCCGCCCCACCACCCTATCTGGCCAGTTATCCAGGATTTCCAGAGAATGGAGCTCCTGGGCCCCCAATTTCTCGCTTCCCTCTGGAGGAACCAGCTCCCTCAGGGTCCCGTCCGGTCCCCTGGCCTCCAGGCAGTGATGAAGCTGCCAAGATACAGGCTCCACAATCCAAGAAGGAATCCCCCAAGGAGGAAACTTCACAGCTGACAGGGCCAGAAACAGGCCGAAAGCCTGCCCGTGGAAGTGGCCAAGGGCCTCCACCACCACGCAGAGAGAGCCGCACTGAGACCCGCTGGGGCCCCCGTCCAGGTAGCAGTCGTCGTGGAATCCCTCCAGAGGAGCCAGGGGCCCCTCCTCGCCGGGCAGGGCCTATAAAGAAACCACCTCCACCTGTAAAAGTTGAAGAACTGCCTCCTAAGCCCTTGGAGCAGGGTGATGAAACCCCCAAGGTCCCAAAGCCAGATCCACTCAAGACAGCCAAGAGCAAGATGGGGCCTAAGGAGACCCCACCAAGTGGAAATCTTTCTCCTGCACCAAGGCTTCGGAGGGACTATTCATATGAAAGAGTGGGTCCTACTTCGTGTAGGGGCCGGGGCCGAGGAGAGTATTTTGCCAGAGGGAGGGGTTTTCGGGGTACCTATGGAGGCAGGGGACGGGGAGCCCGAAGTCGGGAATTCCGAAGTTACCGGGAATTCCGTGGAGATGATGGGCGCGGAGGTGGGACAGGAGGACCAAATCACCCCCCTGCTTCCCGAGGCCGCACTGCCAGTGAGACACGAAGTGAGGGTTCAGAGTATGAAGAAATCCCTAAGCGTCGCCGGCAGCGTGGATCAGAAACAGGCAGTGAGACCCATGAGAGTGATCTGGCCCCCTCAGACAAAGAGGCCCCACCTCCTAAGGAAGGAGGTCTCACCCAGGCCCCTCTTGCTCCCCCACCACCTGGAGCTCCTCCTTCACCAGCCCCTGCCCGCTTTTCCACAGCCCGGGGAGGGCGTGTGTTCACTCCAAGAGGGGTGCCATCTCGGAGGGGCAGGGGAGGAGGGCGGCCTCCCCCTCCTGTGTGCCCAGGCTGGAGCCCTCCAACCAAGTCCCTGGTTCCAAAGAAACCTCCAGCAGGTCCTTTGCCCCCAAGTAAGGAGCCTTTGAAAGAAAAGCTGATAGCGGGGCCGATGTCTCCCATGGCCCGGGGAGGCAGCAACGGAAGCAACATGGGTATTGGTGTGGAAGATGGGGAGCGACCACGAAGACGACGACATGGGAGAGCTCAGCAACAGGACAAGCCACCTCGTTTCCGGAGGCTGAAACAGGAACGGGAGAATGCTGCCAGAGGGGTCGAGAGCAAACCCTCCTTAACCCTGCCAGCCTCCACCCCTGGGCCCGAGGAAGCCCTGGCAACAGTCACAGTGCCCCCACCACCTCGAAGGGCGGCTGCCAAGTCTCCTGATCTGTCAAACCAGAACTCTGACCAAGCCAATGAGGAGTGGGAGACTGCATCAGAGAGCAGCGACTTTGCCAGTGAACGCCGGGGAGACAAAGAAGCTCCCCCGCCAGCATTAATGACCCCCAAAGCTGTGGGAACTGGGGGCAGCACAGGTGGGGCTGGACCAGGCATTTCAACTATGTCTCGTGGAGATCTGAGCCAGAGAGCCAAGGATTTGAGCAAGCGGAGCTTCTCTAGTCAGCGGCCAGGCATGGATCGGCAGAACCGCCGCCCAGGCCCTGGGAGCAAGGCTGGAGGTGGTGGCAGTGGAGGTGGTGGCGGGGGGCCTGGAGGAAGAACTGGCCCAGGACGAGGGGACAAGAGGAGCTGGCCCTCACCAAAGAACCGGAGGTAGGTAGGGAGTGAACTTTAAGGTTAAAACAATGGGGGAGGAAGTAGGGTTTATGGCAGGGCATCATATATCTGAGGGCATGGATTCGTTAAAAATGCACTGGAACCAGGCACCGGTGGCCTGTAATCCTAGCTACTCAGGAGGCTGAGATCTGAGGATTGTGGTTCAGCCTAGGCAGGAAAGTCCATGAGACTCTTAAACTAAACCACCTGAAAGCTGCAAGTGGCGCTGCGGCTCAAGTAATAGAGCACTCGCCTTGAGCTGAAGAGCTGAGGGACAGCGCCCAAGCCCAGAGTTCAAGCCCCATGACTGACCAAAAATAAAAGGAAAAAGCACTGCAATTCCCTCGGTTTGCTGAGGCAGCTAGAAAGCATTTGGCAAAGTGATAGCAACGCTCTTACGTGGATTACAGAACTGTGTAAGTGGAAATCCTTAGGAGAAGTGGAGGAGTCATAGGTTGTTATGGGGAGAAGTTGGAAAACATGCTTGTGGGGAAACACTTTAACAGTCCAGTGAACCCTGGAGCTGACGCTCTGTTTTCTTCAGCCGTCCTCCAGAGGAACGTCCCCCGGGGCTTCCCCTGCCTCCCCCGCCCCCCAGCAGTTCTGCTGTCTTCCGCCTGGACCAAGTTATCCACAGCAACCCTGCTGGCATCCAACAGGCTCTGGCCCAGCTTAGCAGTCGCCAAGGAAGTGTAACTGCACCAGGGGGCCACCCAAGGCCCAAGCCTGGGCCTCCCCAAGCCCCCCAGGGCTCTTCCCCTCGGCCCCCAACCCGATACGACTCCCCGAGGGCCAACAATGGCACCAGCTCTGGTAAGCTGGGGAAGGCTTGGTAGGAATTCCTCTATCTCTAAAGAATGTTAGGTGATGGAGCAGGAACTGTATTGCCTGGAGGTTGGTGGGGTCCAGTGAGAAAGGCTAGAAGGAAGGATTGGGAGTTGGAGTAGGGAGGAAAAGCTCTAATCAGTGGTAGAGCAAGGTAAGTGCTGACAGTTTTCTATTTTCCCCAGACTCTCACTTCGAGGAGTCAGGGCCCATGGTGAGGGGGATGAGCGGAACTCCCCGGGACTCTGCTGGGGTTAATCCCTTTCCCCCAAAACGGCGGGAGCGGCCTCCCCGAAAGCCAGAGTTGCTGCAGGAGGTGAGCAATGGCACTGGAGGTTGTGCTTCATTGTACTCTCACTTCTTTTCCTTTTTAAGTTGTGAGTTAATATACATTTGTAATATGGAGTTTATTGTGATAGTTCCATACATACACATCATGTACTGTGAATAAATAAATTTCCACCACATTCCCATTGCTCCTTCCTGCTGGGTTTGGTGGGTTTCAGTGTGTGTGTGCGGGGCATGGGGGGAAACCTTTCAGTCCTCTTCACCCTTCCCTCACTCACTTTTTTTTGGGGGGTGGGGGGGGTCTGGTTGTGGGACCTGAACTCTGGGCCTGGGCGCCGTCCCTCAGCTCTTCAGCTCAAGGCTAGCGCTCTACCATTTGAGCCACAGCGCCACTTCCGGCTTTTTTTTCTTTTTGCTTATGTGGTGCTGGGGAATCGAACCCAGGGCCTCAGGCATGCAAGGCAAGCGCTCTACCATTGAGCCACCTTCCCAGCCCCCTCACTCACTTTTGAAAGGTCTCCGTTTTCTCCATGCTTTGCTTTTCTTATCATGTGTTCCCAAAGTTCTCATTAGTAATCTGTATTTATCTCTTACTACTCCTTAATTGCTACTAACCCCACAACTATGTCTCAGCTTTATACATTTTCACTTGCCAGCTAATTTGTGTTTTGTCCTTTGGGTTTTCTCACCTTTAGGAGTCTTTGCAATCTTCACATAGCTCTGGATTCTTGGGCTCTAAGCCAGAGGTCCCAGGCACTCAGGGAGAATCCAGAGATGCAGGCCCAGAGGCCCTGACCCCCCACATCTGGAATCATTTACATAATGGTGAGTAAAGCTGAGTGGAGGGAAGGAATGATGGAGGTTTAGAGTGGGGTGGGCTTTAGACTTTTCTCCTCTCACTGCCTCCATCCATCCTGGTTGGTGCTCTCCTGCAGCCACTAGCCGAAAGAGTTACCAGCCTGGCTCCATGGAGCCCTGGATGGAGCCTCTGAGTCCATTTGAGGATGTGGCTGGCACAGAGGTGAGTGAGGATGGGAGGAGGGTGCAGCTGAGCTGGGATACTATCAAACACTGGCCATATTTTTTATCCTATTCTGGGTCGTGTCTGGCTAATTTTACATGGATGTATCCTTCATTTTATCTGTATATGTGCATCAGTCAGGTATTGGGGTGCTCTCTGCCCCAACTTAACTAGCTCCTTCTCCACTCCTCTCAGATGAGTCAGTCTGACAGTGGGGTGGACCTGAGTGGGGATTCTCAGGTGTCATCAGGTCCCTGCAGCCAGCGAAGTTCCCCTGATGGAGGACTCAAGGGGGCAGCAGAGGGACCCCCCAAGCGGCCTGGAGGCCCCTCACCCCTGAATGCAGTTCCTGGTGAGGGTCCACCTGGCTCTGAACCCTCTGAACCTCCTAGGAGACGGCCACCTGCGTCCAGTGAAGGGGATAGAAAGGTAAAACAGGGATAGAGGAATTTCATCATGGCCCTCCCTTTTCTACTCCTTTGCTCTCACTTGGGCTTCCTTTCCTTCTCCCCAACTCCACCTTACTGTTTCCCAACCCAGGAGCTGCCCCGGGAGCAGCCTTTGCCCCCTGGTCCCATAGGCACAGAACGATCACAGCGTGCAGACCGAGGCCCAGAGCCAGGCCCCCTCCGGCCATCCCATCGACCTGCCCCCCCAGTCCAGTTTGGCACTAGTGACAAGGTCTGCATGGGCTGCATCTGAGTATCCTGGGTTGGAGAGAAGGGATGGGCTGTAGGTGGGACATCGAGGACACAGACCTGAATCATGGGACCATCTCTTCCCACATCACTGTCACAGGACTCAGACTTGCGCCTAGTGGTAGGAGACAGTTTAAAAGCAGAGAAGGAGCTCACAGCATCAGTCACTGAGGTAGGTGAAGAATGAGAGTTGGATGGGAAGGAAGGCCAGAGATTTCTAGAGAAGATTCATGAGAGTGATAGGGGCTTCCAGGGTGTCAGACATCAGTCTTGACAGTCTTTTTCCACCCAGGCCATTCCCATATCCCGAGACTGGGAGCTGCTCCCCAGTGCTTCTGCCTCAGTTGAGCCCCAACCCAAGAGTGTAGTTTCTGGGCATTGTGGCCCAGAGGCCAACTCGTCAGGCCAACGCCTGTACCCAGAAGTCTTCTATGGCAGCCCAGGGCCTCCCAATTCCCAGGTAAGCCTTATTTTTCATCTCGTGCCCTATGAGTCAATGAATAATCATTCTTTTTAGCCTTCTGTCACTTAAAACACAAGTATATACACCACCACCTTTTTCTTTCTGATCATTCCATTTTTATTTTTACTTCAGTGGTTAGGATGAGTTGGGTGGTATTTTTGTCTTTATAGCATGTTTGACTTTTCTTTTTTTTTTTTTTTTTTTTTTTTTTTTGTCGGTCGTGGGGCTTGAACTCTGGGCCTGGGTGCTGTCCCTCAGCTCTTCAGCTCAAGGCGAGCGCTCTACCACTTGAGCTACAGCGCCACTTCCGGTTTTCTGGTGGTTTATTGGAGATAGGAGTCTCACAGTCTCTCCTGCCCGGGCTGGCTTTGAACCGTGATCCTCAGATCTCAGCCTCCTGAGTAGCTAGGATTACAGACGTGAGCCACCAGCACCCGGCTTCAGCATGTTTGACTTTTCATCACTGGGATAATAGCTCTAAGAAAACAAGGGAGGAAAAAAACATTTTTCATGGTTTTAAAGGTTCCATTCCATTGTGGCATGTGCAGGACAAGGCACAACAGAGCACCTTCTTTCATGAGGATCAGCAAACAAAATGCCTGCAATACTGGGTTTTTCTCCTTTTTATTCCAGCCAGGTCTCTATCCCAAAAGATGCTATCACATAAATTCAGGGCAGGTCTTAGCTAATCCTCTGTAAATGCCCTCACTGAATACTCAGAGGTGTGCTTCTCTGCTCTGTTAGGTACCTCCAATGCAATCAAGTAGACAAGATTAACTGTTAACTCAGGGTGAGGGATCCAACCCAAGAGCTTATATATACTAGGGATACTCTACCAGTGAGCTGAATCTCTAGCCCCAGGTGAGCTTTTCTTGACCCAGAGGCAGTAGAGCTATTTCAAACTTGCTTTTCTCTTGCAGGTCTCTGGGGGAGCCATGGACTCTCAGTTACATCCAAACAATGGAGGCTACCGCCCTGGGACACCCTCACTACACCCTTACAGGTAAAATTAGATGCCTGTGGATCTCAGAAAGAAGTAGTGATGGGCTGGGAAGGGGCTCAGTGGTAGAGCGCTTGCCTTGCATGCCTGAGGTCCTGGGTTCGATTCCTTAGTACCACATAAGCAAAAAAAAAGCCGGGAAGTGGCGCTGTGGCTCAAGTGGTAGAGTGCTCGCCTTGAGCTAAAGAGCTGAGGGACAGCGCCCAGGCCCAGAGTTCAAGCCCCACAGCCGGACCCAAAAAAAAAAAAGAAGAAGTAGAGATAAGTTTTAGAGGGATAAGGAAAGAATTTTAGGGTACCAAAAGCTGTGGACTTAAGCATTGCTCATGCTAAATAAAAAAGTAAATAATTGGGGCTGGGAAGGTGGCTCAGTGGTAGAGCGCTTGCCTTGCATGCCTGAGGCCCTGGGTTCGATTCCTCAGCACCAAATAAACAAAAAGAAAAAAGCCAGAAGTGGTGTTGTGGCTCAACTGGTAGAGTGCTAGCCTTGAGCTGAAGAGCTGAGGGACAGCGCCCAGGCCCAGAGTTCAGGCCCCACGACCAGACACCCCCTCCCAAAAAAAAAAAAAAAAAAGTAAATAATTGGCTTCTTGACATATCTCTTCCAATTTTTTTTCAGGTCACAACCCCTATATCTACCCCCTGGCCCAGCCCCTCCTTCAGCACTGCTCTCTGGGGTAGCTCTCAAGGGCCAGTTTTTGGATTTCTCAGCACTGCAAGCCACAGAGCTGGGGAAGTTGCCAGCTGGAGGAGTTCTCTACCCTCCGCCTTCCTTCCTCTATTCTCCTGCTTTCTGCCCCAGCCCTTTGCCTGAGCCACCTTTGCTTCAGGTAATTAGAGGTGGGCAGCTGTTGGGTTTGGGGAAGAATGTCCCACGCTGGTGGCTCATGCCTGTAAGCCTCAGCTGCTCAGAAGACTGAGATCTGATGATCATGGTTCAAAGCCAGACAGGGCAGGAAAGTCCATGAGACTTACCTCCAATTAACCATCAGAAAAACAAAAGAGCTGTGGCTCAAAGTGGTAAAGTGCTAACCTTGAGCAAAAGAGCTCAGGGACAGTGCCCAGGCCCTGAGTTCAAGCCCCACAACTGAAGACAAAAAAAAAAAAAGGGCTGGGAAGGTAGCTCAGCAGTAGAGTGCATGCCTTGCAAACATGAGGCCCTGGGTTCGATTCCTCAGCACCACATAAACAGAAAAAAGAAAAGCTGGAAGTGGCGCTGTGGCTCCAGTGGTAGAGCGCTAGCCTTGAGCTGAAGAGCTGAGGGACAGCGCCCAGGCCCAGAGTTCAGGCCCCATGACTGGCAAAAAAAAAAAAAAAAAGTTTGAGGGGGAGGTCATCCTTTTTCTCATTCCCTAACAGGTACGCCAAGATCTGCCATCCCCTTCTGATTTTTACTCTACTCCTCTGCAGCCTGGTGGACAAAGTGGCTTCCTTCCTTCAGGGGCCCCTGCCCAGCAGGTACCTTGTCGTTTCCCATGCCCTTCATTTTCTCCATCCCATTTCTCTCCACCTCAGCATGCTCATTTGGATTTCTTGTTACAGATGCTTCTACCCATGGTAGACTCACAGCTGCCTGTGGTGAATTTTGGCTCCTTGCCGCCAGCACCACCACCTGCCCCACCCCCCCTTTCTCTGTTACCTGTGGGCCCTGCACTGCAGCCCCCCAGCCTGGCTGTGCGGCCCCCTCCTGCTCCTGCTACTCGGGTGCTGCCTTCACCTGCCAGGCCCTTCCCCCCAAACTTGGGGCGAGCTGAGGTACCTTGAGATGCTGCAGAACTCATGGGTAGAGATTCCAGAGTTCAAGATGAATAGTTAAGGAGGAGGGAGTGGTGGGGGAGGCAGGAAGATCTGGAGTTGAAGGCCAACCTGGTCCTTTGTAGAGAAACCCTGTGACAAGGGCGTTGGGAATGTGAATGAGAAGCATGAGATCTCAAATTTTTTCTTGTTAGCTACACCCAGTGGAACTAAAGCCGTTCCAGGATTATCGAAAGCTGAGCAGCAATCTCGGGGGACCTGGGTCATCACGTACACCCCCAGCTGGAAGGTAAACTAAATAGATTTGCCTGAAGGGCTTTCCAGGAGCAGGTCCTAGACTTGCCTTGAAACACCTTTCTTCCTCCCTTAGGTCCTTCTCTGGTCTCAGTTCCCGTCTCAAGGCCCCACCTTCCACTTACAGCGGAGTATTCCGCACCCAGCGCATTGACCTCTACCAGCAGGTGAAGGAGAAACTCATGATCTCTAAAAGCAAAAGTTACCACCTGAGTTCTTGACAGACCACTGTGATTTTCTTTTTCTGTATGTACCTATCTCTTAGGCATCCCCACCAGATGCTCTGCGATGGATGCCGAAGCCTTGGGAGAGGACAGGGCCACCTTCCCGAGAAGGGCCTTCCCGTAGGGCAGAGGAGCCTGGGTCCAGAGCTGACAAGGAACCTGGATTGCCCCCACCCCGCTGAGGGAGGTCCCCATCCCCCCTACCCCCGGGGCTTGTATATAGATTATAAATATATAAGGGGGAAAGGGGTGGGTGGGGAGGGGTTGTGGGGCTAGGGCCTCACTTTCCCTCCTCCCCCTTCCCCTGATCCCCTATCCCTGGGGCCGTTTGTTAAAAAAGAATAATAAAAGGATTTAAAAAAAATCCAAAATTATTTGGGGAACGGGGTAGTTGGTTATAATGTCATTGTGTGCCATACTGGTTGGTGATTTGAAACTGAGAACCTTACATTCATTCTCCCCCACCTACAGTTCTGGCTTTTTTTTTTTTTTTTTAGCTAGTCCCTGAGCTTTTTGCTCAAGGCTAGTGCTCTAGCACTTAAGCCACAATGCCACTTCTGGCCTTTTCTGAGTAGTGTATTAGAAATGAGAGTCTGGGCCATTTGAAGCCAGCCTGGCTTCAAACCAATGATTCTCAGACCTCAGACTTCTGAGTAGCTAGGATTACAGGTATGAGCTACGGGCACCAGTAGTTCTGGCTTTTTTGCTGGGTATTGGAGATGAGTCTCATTGATTTGTCTACCTGGGCTGGCTCCAAAGAGCACAGCCTCCATAGTACCTAGGATTGCAGCATGAGCCACCAGCACCCAACAGTTGTAGTATCTTTATAGCATGGTGCTATGGTAATAGCTATAATTGGTTTATATGTGTGCTCTGGTCCTTGGGTATTGTCCCTGAGCTTTTGTGCTCAAGTCTAGTGCTCTATCACTTGAGCCACAGCTCCACTCTAGGCTTTTGGGGTAGTTAATTGGAGATGAGTCTCATGGACTTAACTGCCTGAACTGGCTTCAAACATCCTCAGATTTCAGCCTCCTGAGTAGCTAGGATTGTTATAATTGCAGTGATTATAAAACACTGCCTCAAAAC
The DNA here is from genome assembly GCF_024711535.1 of Dipodomys merriami. Lineage (NCBI taxonomy): Eukaryota > Metazoa > Chordata > Mammalia > Rodentia > Heteromyidae > Dipodomys > Dipodomys merriami. The sequence goes on along the minus strand of NW_027202937.1, from coordinate 11,472,276 downwards.
TTTTATTGGACTATAAGCTTCGTAGATTGTTTTGGGCTAGGCAAGTGTCAAAACAGCTTGTTACTAAGCTACAGGCAGTCCTCATGGCTTCCTTAAAGCAATGCCTGGAATCTGTGGGACACAGAAAAGGGTAGAATTCTACCTGCCAATCTGTCACAGTTTCTCTTAACTGTTCAGTTATTAGGCCTTACATGTCCTAGAGCCAGTATTCAAGATGTTTGGTGGAAACTGCAAAGCTCATGAATGAGCTGGTCTTAAAACATGTTCTGCTACAGCTGCACTGATGGCTCACGTGTATAAATGTAGCTTCTCAGGAGGCTGAGATCTGAGGGTCATGTTTCAATCAGCCTGGGCAGAAAAGTCTATGAGACTCCTCTCTCCACTTAGCCACTCAAAAACCAAAGTGGCACTCTGGCCTTGAGTAAAAACAGCCAAGGAACACCACCTAGGCCCTAAGTTCAAGCCCCAGGACTAGCACAAAAAGTTCCAGATCAGAGCAAAACAAATCAAGGCTCTGACTACTGGCACAAAAACAAAAATAATTTGCCCAAAAGGAAAAAAAAATGTTCTACGTCTTATTCTTCTAGCACTAAAGGAGGGGCTACGTAGACTGGGTCCTAAGTGGTAAAGCTTGCCTTTTTCCATAGGTGCCATGGCTACACTAAAAGTACATGGGTCTGCAGCTGCTCAGAAATGTTTCCTATCTTGGTATATGGAAGGTTTTGTGTTTTGTTTGGGAGGAAAGGGCAGTACTGGTGTTTGAAAATCCCTTGTATTTACTAGGCACCAGCACTTGAGCTACACTCAACCATTTTGCTTTATTTTTCAGATAGGGCCTGAACCTTGATTCTAAGGCCAGTGTAACTGGAATTAGAGGTTCTCCATCATGTCCAGCTTTGCTAATTGAGATGCTTTTCTCCTGAGATTGATTTTAAAACAGTAATTATCTTGGTCTGTACTTCCCTAGTAACAGGTTACAGACATATGCCTCAGTGCTCAGTCCTCGAAGGTTTTTATAAAATAATTGAAACTGAACAGTTTACAAGCTTATATGCTGAACATGACCATCTGAACATGATTGCTTAGAGGTAGTACAAGCTGACTGGTACTTGAGCAAAGCAAGTTCCAGACAAGACCATGTGGAGACAAGAGCCAGGAAAATCCGACTTTATTTCTTAAATACTGTGAGGGGAAATGGTCCCCTGGTGAATAAGGGCCATTGAGCAAAGAGCTAGGGATCATCAGCAAAGGCCCGATGGGTATTAGGGAAGCGCTGGGGGGTGTAGTTGGGGTCTTCCTGCAGTCGTTTTTGTATATCAGACCGGAGCTAGAAAAAGAATAAGCAGGTTGAAGGTCTAGCCAAACCCCATAATCCCAGCAAGCACACAAAACCATCCCTCAGGAACTAATACTTCCCCCACCAGCCATACCGTCAACAGCCCAAAATAGCACCAACTGAGCCTTCCCAGATGCCATAAGGGAAAAGTGTTCTCTGAAAGGATGCAGAGAAAAGGGACCCTGGCCCAACCCCTCCCACTAGACCATCCCTATTCTGCTAAAAGGTGGGGGGCACCTGCTGCCTGTAGCTCTCCTGAACCTCTGGTGCCTCCAGGTCCCGGCTCAGGCTCTCAGGGCTCGTCAGGGGCCTAGCTCCGGCTGCCTTAGCTGCCCGGCTCACAGCCTCTGAGAGAAGCAGCTGGGGGCCCTCACCCTGCATCGTCTGGGGGATAGGGGATTGGGAGGGAAAAGAGGATCGATGTCAGATCCAGTGCCACCACCCAGTTCATCCTCTCCATGAGTCAACCGCTGAGTGTCTACACTAATGGAGATAAGGGAAACAGCCCACACATGGGTTTTCACTTTTTGGCAATGCTAGGGTTTGAACTTGGGGTCTTGTGCTTGCTGATCAGACCCTCTACTACTCAAACCACACCCTTGGCCCTTTTTGCTTTAGTTATTTTTGAATAGGTTTTTTTTTCACTCTTTGCCCAGGCCAGCCTGGACAACAATCCTATTTATACTTTCAGTATATCTAGGATGACAAGTGTACACCATCATTCCCAACTCTTACTGGTTGAGATGGGGACACTCAAACCTCTTGCCTATGATGGTCTTAAATCATAATCCTCCCCATCGCCACCTCCCACATGTGACTTTGACAGTAAAAATGCCTTCCTGTCTCACAAAACCCAGAGATGTTTGGATGTGCTGAATCTGAAGCAAGAGGACATGGATCACTCATACAGGATATGGAGCTAATTTATCCATAGGAAGAAGCCTACCATGAAAGGAAATAGGCTTAAGTCACTTAGGGAATAAGGGACTGACTGCTAGCAATATCTGGACAAAGTTCTGGTGGTTAGGCACCAACTTCAAGCCCCAAAAGGTTTCCTCATTAAATGAAAAGAGTGAACTAGAAAGTGCTCCTTCCACTCTAGTTTGATTCTAAGCGTAACAAGGGAACTAGAAAGGGCTTCTCAAGGAAGTGAGAAACCAACCTTGCGTCTCTTGGCAGGCATACCGCTGAGGTAGGCATCACTCAGGGGTGGCTGGGGTTTCACCTTCCGCTGACTCTGAATGTCCTGCTGGATAATAGGGACCCATTCCTGTTAAGGAAAAGACCAGAAAGTAATTCCCACAACTTACAGCTGCCTCAACCCAATGGTTCATCTTATGCCACTTACTGGTGGGACTGCAGCCGCCCAAGGTTCAGTCTCAGTTGAAGCCCCATCTTGTTCATCGCGGGAGCCACCCTCAGGAGCAGGGGGTGGGCCTCGGGACATGGCCTCCTCTGCTGTTGTTCCAGGGGCTGGGGAAGCATTCTCCCGCTGGGAGTCAGATGGCAGGAAGATCCAGACTTCAGAATTCTTAGCCTCCAGCCCTTCTTCCCCCAGCCCTCCAAATTCCATATCTGGTCCCTCAACCTCTTCCTGGTACCTGAGGTTCAGGGGACGTTCTTTCTGCTCCCTGAACTTCCATTGGCTCTTCCGAAAGTGGCTGTGAGAATGGGTCAGAAAAAGAACAAAACAAAGCCCACTCAGATCTCTGTCCAAGGTCTTAAGTCTCTGACCCCAGAACTCACCAGGTCTCTTACCTGAGGTGGGTCACCAATCCTGCGCACATATCTGAGAATAGCATCAGGGCCCACAGGCATGTGCTCCAAGACTACCTGCAGTCTCAGGCCCATCATAGTGGTCAGCCAGCTCACCAAAGATGGATTCACGCCACGAGACATACGACGCTAAGGGTCAGGAAGGAGATGTGAAACATAAAACCTCAACCACCTTTCACAATTTATCAGACCCAGGGTAATGGGTGGCAGTTGGGAGAAGAAAACTGGAAACTATGTAGGACACAGAAGGAAAGGATAGGGACCTGGAGTTGAGTGGTGCTTACAATTCGGCCATTAATGACAGCAGCAAGCTCCATCTGCTGTCCCCCCAAGCAGTGCAGGTTCAGGGCCAAGCATTCAAACAGACCCTGGTTACACAACTCCAACAACCGGGCTCCAAATCCATTGTCTGTAATCCAGATATAAGAAGGGAACATTGATGCCTTGCATACCAACATATCCCCACTCACCCTGGCCTGGTCAGCCCCTAACCTGTGCAATGTAGCACATGAGCAGCAATGCTATTAAATTGCTCCTGGAGAAATTCTAGATTTGTCCGGATAATGTCCACACCTGGCTGAACCTGCACCAAAGACTGAAAGACAAAGCATACAGTAAGAACCACGTAAGAACTGGGCACTGGTGGCTCATGTCTATAATCCTAGCTACTCAGGAGGCTGAGATCTGAGGATTGTGGTTCAAAGCCAGCCTGGGCAGGAAAGTCTGTGGGACTCTTACCTCCACTAAACTTCCAACAAAGACAGAAGTGGAGCTAAGGCAGCTCAGGGACAGTACCCAGGACTGGCACAAAGGGGGGGGGGGGGAAGGGGGAGAGATAGCAGCAGGGCACTGGTGTCTCACAACCTGAATTCCTAGCTGAGATCTGAGGATCATGGTTTAAAGCCAGCCCAGGCAAGAAAGCCCCATCAGACTTTTTTTTGTTGGTTGTGGGGCCTGAACCAATCCTGGGTGCTGTCCTTCAGCATTTCAGCTCAAGGCTAGCGCTCTACCACTTGAGCCACAGTGCCACTTCCACCTTTTTCTGTTTATGTGGTGCTGAGGAATCAAAGCCAGGGCCTCATGCATGCAAGGCAAGCACTCTACCACTAAGCCACATTCCCAACCTCACCCCTCCCTTTGCTGTCCCTGAGCCATTTTTACTCAAGGTTAGCCATCTCCCACTTTGAGCCAGAGTGCCACTTCCAAGTTTTCTGGTGGTTAACTGGAGATAAGAGTCTCAAAGACTTTCCTGCCCAAGCTGGCTTTAAACTGAGATCCTCAGATCTCAGCCTCCTGAGTAGCTAGGATTATAGGTGTGAGCTACCATTGCCTGGCTTCCATAAGACTCTAATCTCTGGGCTGAGAATGTGGCTTAGTGGTAGAGTGCTTTCCTAGCATGCATAAGGCCCTGGCTTTGATTCCTCAGCACCACATAAACAAAGAGCCAGAAGTAGTGCTGTGACTCAAGTAGTAAAGTGCCAGCCTTGAGCAAAAGAAGCTAAGGGATGGTGCCTAGGCCCTGAGTTCAAGCCCCAGGACTGGCCAAAAAAAAGACTCGTCTCCAATTAACCACCAAAAGGTCAGAACTGGAGGTATGCCAAGTGGTAGAACTCTAGCCTTGAGAGGAAAAAGTCTAAAAGGCAGGGGCAAGAACTAGTATGTATGCATGCGTGTGTGCGCGCGCACACACACACACACACAGGCAAGTACTAGTACGTATGCACGCGTACATACATACATACACACACACACACACACAGAAGTGGAAGAGGAGGCAGCAGAGAACATTAACTTCTCTACCCAAACACGGGCAAGTACTAGTATGCACACGTGCGTGTGTGCGCGCGCGCACACACACACACACACACGGAAGTGGAAGAGGAGGCACGGGCAAGTACTAGTATGCACACGTGCGTGTGCGCACGTGCGCGCGCACACACACACATACACACACACACACGCACACACGGAAGTGGAAGAGGAGGCAGCAGAGAACATTAACTTCTCTACCCAAACCCAGGACAGGAGAAGAATAGAGAAAGCTTACTCACAAAACTCTCCCGCACATATTCTTCCAGCCCGGTGATCAGTGTGTGGGTTGCCATCTATGGAGGAACATCACAGCTTAGGCTCAGGCCTCTGTTCTCAAGAGACTCCCCCACCGCCTCCCCACTAACAAGTCCAGGGCTGAGGTGGTACAGCTGTAGCGTTAGCTGACAGAAAAGTAGTACTGGGAATAAGGAACAAAAGGCTCCACAGGGTAAGAGCTCTTGGGATCCCAGGCTTCATTTACCCGAATGTTACTAGGTGTGGGCTCCTGGCCACCTAGGTAGTGCTGGTGGAAAAAGGATCGCAATTGGGGCTGGAGCCGCTGTAGTGGCTGGAAATGCCCATGGAGAAGCATCACCACATCCACCATGGAGAAATTCTGGCACAGAAGAGAGAGCAAGGCCCCAAAGAATCCTGCAGACAGGGGCAGAAATTAAGCCTTTACCAGCTGGTTGCTCACCTGCCACCAGCCCATCAGCCTCATTCCATGTTGCTAATAAAGAAAGGCTATCTAGGGGTAACACTGTTAAAAAAAAATGTATTTATGTAACTGTAACCCTTGTATATCACCTTTACAAACAGAAAGAAAAAAAAGAGAAAGAAAGAGAGAGGGAGGGAGAGCTAAGGAGAGAGGAAAAAAAAGGAAGGGAGGGAAGGAGGAAGGGAGGAAGGAGGGATGGAGGGAAGGAGAGAGAAGCTATCTATATTCCCTAGCTGCCCCTTCCTGGAGAAGACAAAACACCCAATTTTTGCTTACCGAGGGCACCATCAGCCCCTGGCTCAAAGATGTTACTGGATCCACTGAGGCGTTGGATGAAGGCAGCAATACTTTCACTGCTGCCAGCCCGAGCCCCCAAGGAGCCCAGAAGGGAACTCAGCACACCTTGCACCACCGAGGTAAAAAACTCTGGTGGCAGGCTCTCAGGGCCTAGACTTCCAGGACTCCCTGTACCACCAGAAGGGGACCCTGGTGGGGGTGTGGTCTGCTGCTCTGGGGCTGGGGGAGGGGGTGGAGGAGGAGGAGGAGGGGGCGGAGGGGCAGTCTGTGTTGCCTGGCAAACAGAGAAAGAATAAAGAAAACAAGGTGAGAATCAGGACAAAGACATAAAATGGCATCAAGAGGGGACAAACAAGGGCCCAAGAAAAGGGCCACAGAGTTATATTCTGGTCTTTACTCTGTAAAAACAAGACTCTTATTACTTGTCAAACTGAGGCAGGATTTTGAGTTTGAGGCCATCCAAAGCTATACAGTAAGATCCTGTGGAAAAAAAAAAAAAGCATGGGGCTGAGGAGGTGGCTCAGTGGTAGAGTGCTTGACTTGCATGCCTGAGGCCCTGGGTTCAATTCCCCAGTACCACAGAAGCAAAAAAAAAAAAAAAAGCTACAAAACTGAAACACTTGGGGCTGGGAAGGTGGCTCAGTGGTAGAATGCTTGCCTTGCATGCATGAGGCCCTGGGTTTGATTCCTCAGCACCACATAAACAGAAAAAGCCGCAAGTGGCACTGTGGCTCAAGTGGTAGAGCGTTAGCCTTGAGCTAGAGCTGAGGGACGGTGCCCAGGCCCAGGGTTCAGGCCCACAACCGACAAAAAACAAAAACAAACAAACAAAAAAAAAACCTGAAACACTTGTGGATAGCTATTAAACAAGAGTGATTCTCTAAATGGGTTAGATCAGAAAGCTACTAAACTTCTTCATATCCCAGAGGATTCAGAATCACTGAACTACTACGTCTCTTGCCTTGGTATTTCATTAGGAGCTGTAATCCAGTGGTTAGAAATTGCCAATAAAGTGCCAGTCTAGGCTGGATGAAGAAACAAAGGTTAAGTGAAGGGTAAGCCAGCCACTCACCTGCAAGAAATCGGTCATGCCCTGGAGAAAGGCAGGGACTCCAGGCATTGCCACAGTGATGGTGGGAGAAGCCACGCCAGGCCCACCAGCCCCAGGCCCTGTAGGCCCCAGCAGGTTCCCCAAGAGCTGAGAGAACTGAAGATCAGCTGTGGAGGGCTGAGGTGGTGGAGGCTGAGCAGGCCCCCCAGGAGCAGGGCCAGCTGTGGTAGCTGTGTTGGTGGTACCAGCACTAGCTGAAGCTGTGGCAGGGGCAGGAGATGGAGCCATTCCTGGAGTCCCCTGAGCTGTCAAGAATCAAAAGAAAGGTCAAACCTGAAGAAAACCCAGACACTGTAGTAGCCTCATGCTGGTATTTCTAGCAGAAGAGCAAAAACGAAGAAATTATGAAAGGAATGGAGAAGTACCAGTGAACAGGCTAGGAAGGAACCTTCAGACTTGAGATGGGGAAGGATGACAACTCACCCACAAGGACAGGCTGCATAAGAAGCTGCCCCACAAGGCCGCTCACCATCTGGGCCAAGGAAGTATTCGTACCAACCCCAGAGCCCTGCTAGGGGAGACAGAGGATTTCAGTCCTGCTCTTTTCCATGACCTATCCAGAACTGCTCCTCACTGAACTCCCCGCCATTCTTGCTCACCATAGCTCCAGAGCCTGGGGGCCCTCCGGGATGGGAAGGTCGAGCCTGTGGAGGGGTGGGCCGGGCAATCACTACCCGGGTGGGAGCCGTTGGGAAGCCTGGGACCTGCTGGCCTGTGAATGGTAGAAGATGAGAGAGCCCAAAAGGGCTGAGGGATAGGCCCTTACTTGCTAGTCAACAATACCCACCACCATGGACTATGTCCCACCCCCAGGTCTCCCCTCCTTTCAGGTCATTACCTGTGGCAGCGGAGGCAACAGCTGCCACCATGGCCTGGTGAGTGATCTGGTGGGCGACGGCGTGCATGAACTCAGGGGACAGGGAGGGCAGCTGGATGAGGGTGGAGCCTGGGGGGCGGGTCTGATGTAACCTTGAACCTGGACCCCTTCAATCCACCCACTCAGCCCTACCCCTTTCTCTAACCCGGAGCTTGACCTGCTTTAGTGCCCTCATTCTTACCAAGGGTTTGGCCATGACCGGAGGGTCCTAGAGGGCCAGTGGGAGCACTCGGGACACCACCAGGCTGTGTGCCAGCATCTGGGCAGGAAGACAAGAGAGAACAGCCCTGAGATCATATCCTCCTGAGATCAGACATCCTTCAAGCTCTCTCTCACTCCCTTGATCAGAAAGCCTGCCTTTCCTTCCATCTACAAGGTGCTTGCTTCATGAAAACAAAACTCCAGGGTTTAGCCAGGCGCCGGTGGCTCACACCTAGAATCCTAGATGATCAGCAGGCTCAGATCTGAGGATCTCGGCTCAAAGTCAGCCTGCACCAAACTCCCTGAGACTCTCTTATATCCAATAAACCACTAGAAAACCGGAATTGCCCCTGTGGCTCAAGCGGTAGAGAGCTTGTCTTGAGCTGAAGAGCGCAGGGATAGCGCCCAAGCCCAGAGTTGAAGCCCCACAACCAACCAAAAACAACAACAACAACAAAAAACACACACACACACAAAACTCCAAGGCTGGAAAGGTGGCTCAGTGGTAGAGTACTTGCCTCAGGTGCATGAGGCCCTGGGTTCAATTCCTCAGCACCACATAAACAGAAAAGGCCAGTGGCACTGTGGCTCAAGTGGTAGACCACTAGCCTTGAGCTAAAGATCCGAGGGACAGCATCCAAGCCCAGGGTTCAAGCCCCATGACCAACAAAAAAAAGAAAGAAAGAAAAGAGAAAAGAAAGAAAACAAAACTAAGAGCAAATCCCCTTTTGCTCCTCTCCTCTCTCCTCCCCCAGGCCAACCACTAGCACTGGCCTTCTCTTTGCCCCTCCCTTACTCCTTCATGTCTCAGCACCAACTCCAGCCCCAACTCCAACACTAGTATGATGCTCTTTTCTTCCAGTCACTGACCAAACTCACCTTGAATATTCATATGCATCATGACCACAGGTTCCACGCTCTGGTGGGAAATCCGGATGACCCTGGGGTGGCTGGTGGCTGGTGGAGGAGCTGGCCCTGGGGGGGATGCCCCCTCAGTAGAGGACTCAACAGTGGTAGAAGTCGGAGCCAGAGATGATGCCTGGCCAGAACCAGGGGTAGGCACCTCCACACTGGGAGCTGGAGGGGGTCGAGTTCCATTCCCTGTCATGGTCACAGTGGTCCCCACATTGATCTGGAAAAAGGCAGGCAGGTAGAAATGAGAAAAACAAAACGTCCTAATTCAGAGTACCCTACATCCTTATCACATGTCTCAAAAGTCTTCTCCGGGCTGGGAAGTTGGCTCAGTGGTAGAGCGCTTGCCTTGCATGCCTGAGGCCCTGGGTTCAATTCCTCAGCACCACATAAGCAAAAAGAAAAAAGCCGGAAGTGGCGCTGTGGCTCAAGTGGTAGAGTACTAGCCTTGAGCTGAAGAGCTGAGGGACAGTGCTCAGGTCCAGAGTTCAGGCCCCACAACCGGACCAAAAAAAACAAAAAACAAAAAGTCTTCTCCCTCTTTGATCTTTTCCAAGTCCAGCAGCCACTCTGATCAATCCACCATACCCCACTCCATTCTCCCCTGGCTCAGTTTCCCCCAGCCCACCTGAATGGGAATGGCTGCCTGCTGGAGCACCATTGGGGTGGTGTAGTGAGACATGGGCCGAACCACATGCAGGTGCCGTGGGGGTGCACAGGCCAAATTGCAGCGCAGGTCAGACAGTGCCACAAATGTGTTCCCCAGCAGCCGCAGACTCTCCCCCACCAGGTTGATCAACCTCTGGTCTTCTTCACGGCCTTCATGCTGTGCCCCAGATCAAACACAGAAAAGCAGGAAATATTAAGCTGGAATTCACCTTACTGAAAATGTTAAACTGAACTCTACCTTACTAACAGCAGTAATAATGCCATGTTCTATAAGGTTTCAATATATCCTTGGGATTTCTGCACGAACCAAAGCTTAGCAGGTAAATTCTACTTAATACACATAAAGAATTTTGTACTGAAATGAACAGAACAAGGGATAGTTGAGTCATCATCTACTAATCTTCTTTACGTTTCAAATTTCCTACACAATTCAAGGACAAAGACACTGGGTATGGCCAAGACTTATCATCTGCTCGGTATGGGAGGAAAGATCACATGCCTATCTAGAGGGATTTTGTTCTGATACTAAGGGAGTAAATGATTATCTGCATCTCACCCTGTTCTGAGTACTGGAGGGAAGGGGATATAAAGGAAAGAAAGGAGAAGTGATGAGAGTCTTGAGAGGCTCACATTGTTGTTGTAATCTGTGGTGGCAGCAGCACCCAGAACCTCGTAGTAGCGCTGCAGGAAGGGCTGAAGGCGGCTCTCCAGTCGCTGCAGCTCCTGGAGCACCTCAACATATTCCGCAGGCGAAGGATGACTGTGGACAACGCCAAGGGCAATGAGCCAAGGCTGCCCTCAGAGCGCCCACCTCATAGTCCACAGGTGCCCTATCTACCCTCCTGGATTATATAACTCAACCTTTTCGATTAGTAGAGCTTGGTTTTTCCTCTCACACGTGGGAAAATAAAAAACAACTGCTCCCACCTTCCCCCTACAATCCCATGCTGACAACACAAAGAAATGGGAAAGAGGGCTGGGAAGGTGGCTCAGTGGTAGAGCGCTTGCCTTGCATGCATGAGGCCCTGGGTTCGATTCCTCAGCACCACATAAGCAAAAAGAAAAAAGCCGGAAGTGGCGCTGTGGCTCAAGTGGTAGAACACTAGCCTTGAGCTGAAGAGCTGAGGGATAGCGCCCAGGCCCAGAGTTCTGGCCCCACAACTGGACCCAAAAAAAAAAAAAAAAAAAGAAAAGAAAAGAAATGGGAAAGAATTTTGATCAGGCTCAGGAGACACAACTTGGATCTCTTTGTCCTGGAAAGAGCAATGCTCTGTTCAGCTGCCAGTCCTAACTTCATTTACCTACACCAACAGGCCCACCTGGCCTCACAGTACCAACTCTACAACGGACCCTGAGCAATGCTTCCCCTCCTCCCACCATCCCTCCCCTGGTCTTCATGTTGCACTCAGGAACCCCCAAATCCCCAAAGATTCCCTTTTTATCTTACTTGGGTGCATTAGTCTCTGGGGCAGGTGTTGGGCCCACTGGGGCAGGGCCAGAAGGGGTGAGTTCTGGGCTCTGGGCTGGGGCACGCTCCTCTGTTTCTTCTGCCTCCATGGGCTCCCGTGGAGGTGCTTCACTTTCAACTGATTCTGATGTCTGCGAGCTCAGAGATACTAGCTCGGGGGCCATGGTTGGCGTCTGAGGAGGTAGCTGACTGGGTTGTGCTTGGGATCCCCCTCGACACTAAATGTGAGAAAAGAGTCAGGAGAACAAAGACAGAATAAGACTGCTGCCATGAATTACTCAGACTACAGGAGTCAAGAGTGAAGATGGTATTCTAACTGGATTCCTCAAAGGCAGGACTCAATATTCGTGTATTTGATTCCCCAGCAACAGTATTATGACTGTCAATATTAGATACACAATAAATGTTTGTAATATCTGTAAATGAATCAGTTACAACGAGTAAGGACTGTGAATTCCTAACCTCAACCACAAGGAAAGGCCATACGTTGCAACACAAACCAGTAAAATGAAGACAAAATGAGGACACACTGATACTGAGCATGATAGTAGAGAAATAAAAATTTGTTGAATGTGCCTAACATGATGGTACACATCTGTAATCTCTACACTCAGGAGGCTGACACAGGAGGATTATAAGTTTAAGGCGAACCTGAGCTACATAGTGAGACTCTGTCTCAAAAGAAACAAAAAATTGTGGGTGCTTCTTTCATTGGAGAGATTCTATGAAGTTATCTGACAAGTTTGAAACAAAATCCCAGATACCAGGCATCACAAGTGCTGGCAAGGACAAAACAGCCTCACAAAGATACATTTTCTGCTTAAGAGAACTGTAAAACAGAGACCAGATTAGAAAAACAAAAATGTGCCCCCAAAACCCAGGCCACGAGTAAAGAGGAGCAAAAGAAAAATCCCATCTAGATTTGCTCACTTACCTCCATCCGGGATAGTAAGGTCTGTATATCCCTTATCATGTGTTGAGCCATCACCAGCCGAACCCGGGGCTCACTCTACAATATGAGATGGATGATCAGCGTGGGTTTGAGATAAAAGCCATGAGTTTTACCACCTACTAAACCAGATCCCAGGCATCTCCTCAGCCAGGTCCTCCCCCATCTGATGGCCTCCTTCTCCCAGATCCCCTTCCCTGACCCTCCCAGGCCCCTCGATACCTGAATCGGGGCCTGTTCCATGTTGATGTGAACATCCACAGCAGAGCCGTCACTCTGGGGAAAGGGTAAGGGAAGTTGTTCTGGGAGAAGCCAGATACTAAGGCCTCCATAATTCCAACTCAGTCTCTGAAATCCCAACTCTTTTTCTTAAAAGGTAGGCCAATATCAGACTAAAGGACTCTGCAAATCCAGTCTAAATACAGATATCTATCTTACGAGCCCCCTAATGCTACCACAAGCAAACCTATCCTGCCCTTTCCCACAAATTTCACACATATGGGACCCAGGCTTACAGGAAGATTGAAGGTTCCAACCATGACATAGCTGTTGGCATTCCGGTCATGAACAGAGGCCCCAGGGCCCCGAGTACCAGGCAGGGGTCCACCACCATGGGTGGCTGAAGTAGATCCTGTTCCAGAAGATGCTCCAGAAGGGAGCTGAGTCTGAGGAGGAGCTCTTTCCACCAGGTGAATAACCTTTCCCCCAACATCTGCAGGGGGAAAGAAAGGTAATACACCAAAATAGGTAAACTCAGAGCCTTCACTCATGTCTCTGCAACAATAGCCTCAGCCTCTGAACTGCCTCCCCACCCTCTTACTGTATTCCTGGAGCTTCTTATCATCTTGCAAAACTCGTCCCTGGTAGATGAGACGTTGTTTCTCAGATGGGATGCTGACAGAGGCAGCAATATGCTCCTTAAACTCTTTTACATTCATCTACAAGGACAAGTGACACATAGTAATCAGAGAATGGAGGAAAAAGGGACACCTCACTTGTGGAAGCTGGGGTAAAAACCATTACAGAATCACTATCCAACTATTTACTAGGGAATTTAATTACTGTAAAAAGCCATTAACTGTGACAGTCCTGTCCGAATTCAAACAACAAACTTAATGAAACTAGCCAAATGCTGGTAGCTCACACTTGTAATCCTACCTACTCAGGAGGCTGAGATCTGAGGATTGTGGTTTGAAACCAACTCAAGCAGTAAAGTCCATGAGACTCTTTATTTCCAATTAACCAACCAAAAAAAGGCTGGAGGGAGCCAACTAACATTCCTTCTCTCTTCTGGTCTCCCAAGGACTATGTCTAGAGATACCAATAACGCCTTCCTAAACACAAAATAATATCAGGTCATTCCCTCTAATCTCAAAGATTAAAGTAATAGCAAAGAAAAGATGGAATGGGAATTTTTTTGGGGTGGGGGGGTCTGGTCGTGGGGTCTGAACTCTGGGCCTGGGCGCTGTCCCTCAGCTCTTCAGTTCAAGGCTAGTGCTCTACCACTTGAGCCACAGTGCCACTTCTGGCTTTTTTCTTTTTGCTTATGTGGTGCTGAGGAATCGAACCCAGGGCCTCAGGCATACAAGGCTAGCGCTCTACCACTGAGCTACCTTCCCAGCCCCTGGAATGGGAATTTAAGCTAAGGAAAACCAATGAAAAAGGAAAGAAGAGAATAAAGTGCTGGGGAAAGGGGAAGAATATAACTTAGAACTAGGGAAAGAGAAGGGGATACTTTCTTACTAAACAAATGACTCGAGACATACCAGAATATTTACATGAAACTAATCACAAGAGCCTGTATGATCCTGCATATTTTAGAACACTACAAACTATTCAAAATTTGTCTACAAAAAATATAGGTATAAAGCCATAAATAACTATGTCCATGTTGCACTAAGTTCAAGAGATTCAAATTATTCCAGACATTATTCACTCTATTCAACAGTCTGTTAGGCTTCTACTTACATTATGATTTCTTGTCCCTTATAAACACATCATATACCTGTGATCAATTGGCTTATAAGAAATGATTCTTTGAGGTATTTATGCGATATTTCCTCTCCTTCAAAAGGCTAGAGCTGTGCCTTTGCCTCTAGACTGTGGTCAACCCATAATAAGAGCATGAATTCTTCCTTTCTTTCTATTTCCCTCTACACTGAGCTTTAGCAAGGTAAAGGCAGAACAAAATCTGCCTCATTCAACATTAACCATACCTTTTCACTCAACACAAAGCATCAGATGATGTTCTGTCTAGAATATGAACAAATGAATCAATAAAAAGAACATTTAAGGACAAGAAAACTAAGGTCTTCTCTAAGGAAGAAAAAGGAAGAGCTAATGGATGTCTCCCAAAAATGCTGGGGTCTCACCTGGGCCCCTACAATAAAGGTCCGGGTCTGAGAGTCCAAGGTCTTCACCAGCACCTCCAGGCTGTCAGGCTCCTCCATAGCGGTACTGGTACTATCACTGGGCTCCATGACCCACAGCTCTCTAAGGAAGACCGAAGGGAGTCAGATCCGCTGTAGCTCGTAGATGTTATATACCCGGAAGCCTCCCCAGCCTGAATCTCCGCCCCAATACCTAAAAAGTTCCTGCTGCAAAAGCAAACACACTCACACCCGCCCTCATCCCTCGTCTGATTCCGGGGCACCGGGAGAGAAACACAAAGGGCAGGAGACCGACGACATAGGGAGCTAAAGGACGGGAAATGGGAGGGGCTCCACAATGCCAATCACAACAAGGGAGGGCCAGCTGGGCCGGGAATCAGGAAAGGAAGCGAGAGGAGTGTCATCACCAGTTACGAGGGCAAGGGCCGGAGAGCTCTCCCCGGACAACGCGAGAGCGAGGGTCGCGCCAGAATTGGCGCAGAGAGAAGCTTCGCGCACGCGCGCCACGCCCATCGAACCCGCCTAAATCACTACGGACCAAGGACCGCACTCACTGGGGGCCAGGAACCGCTGGTTGGCGGGCCCCACTTCCGCCTTCCGTAGATGTTCCAGCAGAACGGCTCACCCCACACGCGGCCGGCCAAACTCACACACACACACACACAAACACACACCGAACACCACCACCACCCTGCGGCTCCGCCCCCGACTTCCCCGCCGTACCGTCACTTCCGGTCTCCCCTAACTTGCCACCGAAGGCCACTTCCGTTTCCCCGTTAGTATTGGGGCTCTCAAGGCGGTACTTCCGGCTTCCCCAGGTCTTCTGTATTTACTTATGTGGGGCACGATGAGAAAGTCTGCGGCCCCAAATACGGAGTTCCTAGGGGCCAGACGGGCCGGGGTCGGCCTGGATGGGAGAGAGCCGAGCACCCCGAAGAGCCGTCACCGCCGCCGTCTCCCGGGGGACCGTTCTGCGCCTGCGTGAGTCTCACTACGCACGCGTAACATTAAGCACCTCCCTCCCTCCCCCCTTTGTGTTTGTGCTTCCTTAGTACGCACGCGTAAAGGGAGCGACCGGAGGTTGAGGTGTCTATGTAAATGCCTGACAAAGAATTGGGACTATTTTTGCCTCGGGAAAGACTACGAACAATTGTATTGGGCCCTAGAGTCTGGAAAATTATGATGTCCCCCAGGGTTAAACTTTTGGCAGGCGGTGGATTGAAGGCGGCACAGTGCTAGCCACCTAAAACTGGTCCTTACACTGCGCCCTAGGGTCTGAGCCTCCGGAAGTGGCCTTTTCCCGCGGGCAGTTGGGGGGTGGCTCGCGAGCTGCTGTATTGTGTGCGCTGGAGTCGTTGGACCCGAGCTCGGGGAGGGCGTTTTGCAGGCGCTGGGCGTCATCTTGCTCTTTGGCGGAGCTCGGTCGAGGGTACACATCATGTTTTAGGAAAACTAAGCATGCCACTGCCTTTCAGGACTTGGAAGTAAAAGGAGGAGCCGCCAAAAGTCTTCTGCAGATTGGGGAGCGCGGGGCGCGGGGGGGGGGATCGCGACTACCGACATTCTGCTCTTCTTCCCTATCTTAGTTTATATCCAGTATAAAGTTATTGTTTACTGAACACATAGTGTATGCCAATTAGCGTATTTTTAAAAAGCCTTCACAATCTGAGATGCATTAACATCCACTCTATAACGTAAGTATAGTTCGATGAACCTAAGAATTCAAGTCCTGACCTATCAGACTTAAGGTTTTAGGTCTATAAGTTTTTGTTGCGTTTTAGGTTTTCTGTTTGTTTTGCCAGTCCTGGGGCTTGGACTCAGGGCTTGTGCGCTGTCCCTCAGTCTGTGTTCAGGACTAGGGCTCTTGAGCCACAGCATCACTTTCGGCTTTTTCTTTTCTTTTTTTTTTTCCTTTGGGTCCGGTCGTGGGGCCTGAGCTCTGGGCCTGGGCACTGTCCTTCAGCTCTTCAGCTCAAGGCTAGCACTCTACCACTTGAGCCACAGCACCGCTTCCGGCTTTTTATGTGGTGCTGGGGAATCGAACCCAGGGCCTCATGCATGCAAGGCAGGCACTCTTACCACTGAGCCACCTTCCCAGCCCCACTTCCGGCTTTTTCTGTGTAGGCTATTGGAGATAAGTCTCATGGACTTTACTGCCGGGGCTAGCTTCGAACTGCGATCCTCAGATCTTAGCCTCCTGAGTAGCTAGAACTACAGGCATGATAGGATTACTGGCGTGAGCCACCAGCGCCCCAGCCCCATAATGGTTGTAGCTCTGTGGCAGGGTACATGCTTAGGGTGCACACTGGGTCCACATTGCACCACAAAAAAAAAAATCAACTCAAACCTATCATCTAGGGCTGGGAAAGTGGCTCAGTGGTCGAGCGCTTGCCTTGCATGCATGAGGCCCTGGGTTCGATTCCTCAGCACCACATAAGCAAAAAGAAAAGCCAGAAGTGGCGCTGTGGTTCAAGTGGTAGAGCGCTAGCCTTGAGCTGCATAGCTGAGGGACAGCGCCCAGGTCCAGAGCTCAGGCCCATGACCAGACACCCCCCCCCCCGAAAAAAAAAAACTATCATCTAGCCTTTTTTTTTTTTTTTGGTCAGTTGTGGGGCTTGAACTTGGCCTATGCGCTGTCACTCAGCTCTTAAGCTCAAGGTAAGCACTCTACCACTTGAGCCACAGTGCCACTTCCAGTTTTCTGGTGGTTTATTGGAGATGAGAGTCTCACGGACTTTCCTGCCTGGGCTGGGTTTGAATCTCGATCCTCAGATCTCAGCTTCCTGAGTAGCTAGGATTACAGGTGTGAGCCACTGGCACCTGGCATGAGCAATGTTTTTATGGAAGAGTCCATAAATTTAAGTCCCATCTTTCATTGCATTTATTGCTCCAGCCACTTGGCCCTATCCAGTGTCTGCCTCTTAGTGATTTGTGTATATGTGTGTGTGCCAGTACTGCAGCTTGAACTCAGGACCAGTGTTCCTTGAACGTTTGCAGCTCTTCCACTTGAGCCACAGCTGTACTGCTTTCTGGTGTTAGTTAACTGGGGATAAGAGTCTCACCAACAAGCCAGGCGTCCGTGGCTCATGCCTATAATCCCAGCTGCTCAGGAGGCTGAGATCTGAGGATCACAGTTCAAAGCCAGCCCGGGCAGGAAAGTCCATGAGACTCTTAACTCCAATAAACCACTAGAAAACCAGAAGTGGCGCTGTGGCTCAAGCGGTAGAGCACTCACCTTGAGCTGGAGAGCGCAGGGACAGCGCCCAAGCCTAGAGTTCAAGCCCCATGACTGACCAAAAAAAAAAAGTCTCACCAACCTTCCTGTCTAGACTGGCTTCAAACCACAATCCTCAAGCTCACCTTGAGCTGAAGAGTGCAGGGACAGCGCCCAAGCCTAGAATTCAAGCTCCATGACCAAAAAAAAAAAAGTCTCACCAACTTTCCTGTCTAGACTGGCTTCATACCACAGTCCTCAGATCTCAGCCTTCTGAGTAGTTAGAATTACAGATGTGAGCCACTGGCTCCCCACTTCTTCTTTTCTTTTTTCTTTTTTTTGGTCCTGTCGTGAGGCTTGGGTGCTGTCCCTCAGCTCTTCAGCTCAAGGCAAGTGCTCTATCACTGAGCCACCTTCCCAGCCCCTCCCAGCTTCTCTTAATTCTTACTACCATCATTTAAAAATTTATTAGCAGAAACTATAATAAGTGCTTTGCAACCAGTACTATTAATTACAATGATTATTTACTTTTAGACAACCATAAGTAGGTCTTTGCTAAGAACTTTACAAGCATTGTTTCATTTAATACTCTGCTGGTGTACCCATTTTGCAGATGACAAAATAAGACACAGATGAATACAATTGTCCCAAAGGGGTTGAGAGTGTGGATCAGTGGCAGTGTTAGCCTAGCATGACATGTTAGCCTAGCACCTCAAGAGTCCCAAGTCTAAAGTAGAATTAGGGTCTGAACCCTTCTTCCTGATACCCATGTCTATCCTTTTAACCACTAGATTGTGTAGCCTCTTTCTCATAATAAACATTGAATGGATAAATTCACTTATGTGTCATTGAGCTTTTCTAGGGTGTATACCTACTGGTCCCTCAATCATAAACTTCAGAGAGAAACCCACAATGCCCCGGTAACTGGTTTGTACCTGTTTTAAAACACTGATCAGGGGCTGGGAAGGTGGCTCAGTGGTAGAGCGCTTGCCTTGCATGCATGAGGCCCTGTGGTCGATTCCCTAGCACTACATAAGCAAAAAGAAAAAAAGCTGGAAGTGGCGCTGTGGCTCAAGTGATAGAGCACTAGCCTTGAGCTGAAGAGCTGAAGGACAGCGCCCAGGCCCAGAGTTCAGGCCCCACGACGGACCCAAAAAAAAAAAAAAAAAAAGAAGCCACTGATCAGGTTGTATTGCATGATTTGTTTGTACAGCTGGCTTTACCTATACTGACTTCTTCAAGGACAGGGACTGTGATTACTCAGTTTTATTTCCCCAGAGATTAGCTAGTTCCTGACAAACATTAGGGAATCAAAACAGTTTCTTAAGTGAATGAATGAAAGGCCCAATCCAGTCATCTCTCTTCAATGCTATGTAACCCAGAAGAACTCCAGCTCAGATATGGGTTGAAAAACCACAGGCATCTACTCAGCTCTCATAATTTCTAAGACTCTTGTCATGCCAATGTCTCAATAACGTAGGTAATCCAAGCGTGGGTGGGAAAACAAGGTTGAAGTTACTTATTAGCAGGTGAAAGGGTCAAAGGTCGAGGCAAGGGGGCCAAAAGCACACTGGACTGAGCAGTAGGCCTCTGAAAAGAGAGGAGTCCTTTAAAAGGCACCAGTCACCCACACAGCACCAGCTCCCTCCTGCCTAAAGATGTTCCACCAAATTTGGGCAGCTGTGTTGTACCTTTATGGCATTCTCTTTAACTCCATCTATCAGTGCCCCGAGCACAATCAATTGACAACGCTGAGAGTGGATGAAAACAAGGTATGAACTGAGTGGGGGAAGTCTACCATGAAAGTTGAGGGTCTTGGGTGGGTACCTATGATGAGCAAACTAAAAGAAAGACAGGTATCTCGTGCCTGTAATCCTAGCTACTCAGGAAGCTGAGATCTGAAGATTGTGATTCAAAGACAGCCTAGGTAGAAAGTCCATGAGAATCTTTTTTTTTTTTTTTTTTTTTTTAAATTGTATTTTATTTTATTTGAGAACATACTGTACAGAGGGGCTACAATTACATGGGCTCCATGAGAATCTTTATCTGCAATTAATGACCAAAAAGCTGGAAGGGAAGCTGTAACTCAAATGACAGAGTGCTAACATTACGCAAAAAAAGTAGGGGCAGTGTCAGGCCCTGAGTTCAAGTCCCAGGGCGCGCGCGCGCGCGCGCGTGTGTGTGTGTGTGTGTGTGTGTGTGTGTGTGTGTGTGTGTGCGCACGTGCACACACACAACAACAACTGGGAAGTGAAAGAAGGAAAAGGGTGAGTGTTTTGAAAGCAAGAAAAGTATCAGGGCTGTAGCCATCAATGTGGAGACTTGGCAGGATTAGGGAGTAAAGGGTTACCCATATTGACAAAGAGAAGTCCTTTAATTACTTACTGTCATAGATTCAGCAGAAGGAAGTTGGAAAGAAAGAAGGCAGCGAACACCTCCACCCCAAGTGCTGCTCGGTGAAGAGCTTGGATAGATCCTGTATTGAATCAGTGGTAACCCACCATCTTTTGCTCTTCTGTCTCTTCAGTTCCCAGATCCTCACCTGGGCCAGTGGTACTTTATCGCAGGAGCAGCTCCCACCAAGGAAGAGTTGTCAACTTTTGACTCAGTGGACAATATCGTCTTCAACATGTCTGCCAGCACTGTCCCAATGCAGCTTCAGCTTCGTGCTGGCATCCGCACGTAAGTGGTGGATAGAAGCACTGATGGGTACACTCTCAACCCAAAGTGTAAGCCCTCACCAAGATCTGGGCTCTTGACCATTATATCTACTTTTGGTTTACTGAATTTAATAGCTCTAGAGTTGCCCTCTGGTAGCTGTTCTGGAGGAACAGGATGGCACAGAGGCTGGTACCATGTGGATGAAGTGACAATCAGTTTTTCATCCTTGCCACCACAATCTGCAGGAAAAATGGGCACTGTGTACCCAGGCAATGGATCTACCATTTGACTGAGAGGAGCACAGATCTCAGAACTGAAGGTTGGTTGGCATTCTTCCTCACTCTCTCCAGTCCTAATCCCTAAATTTGGTTTTGCATATCTGTACTCATGCTTACTCCCATTTCTCCTGTCAGGCCGCCCTGACATGAAGACTGAACTCTTCTCCAGCACATGCCCAGGTGGAATCATACTGAAAGAAACGGATCAGGGTTATCAGCGCTTTCTCCTGTACAGTGAGTAGGAGTATAAGCATGAAGTATCAGAGGAAGAAAACAAGAGGTCTCCTGACTTGGAGCCTAAGGGAGGATGCTACAGGCATCCAGAATGGGATGGGTGCTTCCATAAAGTTCCCTTTATGGGATAAAGGGTGCTGAGAAACAGGAGCTTGACTGGCCTGGCTGCACCTTGCTCTTTCAGATCGCTTGCCACACCCTCCAGAGAATTGTGTAGAGGAATTTCAGTCCCTGACCTCCTGCTTGGATTTCAAAGCCTTCTTAGTGACTCCCAGGAATCAAGGTGAGAGGTTAGAATCTCCCAGGTACAACCTGGGAATCACCAGGTTTTCTGAGGGTGCTAGATGAAGGAGACTCATGTGACCAGAGGGCATGGCCAAAGGCAGTGGCCGTGTTGACAAGTCCACTTCTCACAGGTATACTGGCACCAAAGGATGTGGCTAAAATCTGTGCAGTTTCCTGAGGGACTCTGGGCTACTCAAAAGATAGTGAGGGGTTTTTTGAGTGTTGTTTTTAATAAATTTTATTTATTTAGTTTTGTTGGCTGGGAGGCTTGAACTCAGGCCCTGTCCCTGAGTCTCTTTGTCTCTGAGTGTCTTCGTTCTCAATCCTAGCACTCTACCACTTGAACCACAGTGTCATTTCTTTTTTTTTTTTTTTTTGGTCAGTCGTGGGGCTTGAACTCTGGGCCTGGGTGCTGTCCCTGAGCTCTTCAGCTCAAGGTGAGGGCTCTACCACTGGAGCCACAGCGCCACTTCTGTTTTTTTTGGTGGTACTTGGAGATAAGAGTCTCACAGACTGGGTGCCAGTGGCTCACACCTGTAATTCTAGCTACTCAGGAGGTGAGATCTGAGGATCACAGTGTAAAGCCAGCCGGGGGGAAAATGGAAGTAGTGCCCAGGCCCTGAGTTCAAGCTCCATGACCAACCAAAAAAAAAAAAAAGTCTCACAACTTTCTTGCCTGGGCTGATTTTTTTGAATCATGATCCTCAGATCTCAGTCTCCTGAGTGGCTAGGATTTCAGGCATGAGCCACCAGCACCTGACCTAAGATAAACTTTGAGTCTGTAATGGATAAAAGGAAGCAGGGGGTCAGATATGGATGGGAAAAGGCATCCAAGAGCCTTTCTATGACATTGAGAAATGAAAGAGTACATTCTTCTCACTCCATTACCACCAACCTTGCTTCCATCCTTTCTATCCCCTTCTTTTCTCAGAGACCTGCAAACTGTCCAGTAGCTGATCTATAACTTCATCTGTGCTCCCAGACAGATATGATGGGAGTTGAGTTGCTAGCAGGAGAAGCTGGAGTCTTATCAACTCCTTTTCAAGAAAAATAAAGATGACTTTTAGTCCTCATCTTGTTTGTTTTTTCCTGTGCTTTTTTAACATGCTTGAACTCAGGGCCTTGTGCTCTCTCATAGCTGAAGCTCTACTACTTAAGTCATGCCTCCAGTCCAGCATTTTGCTAGCTAAATGGAAGTAGAATCTCACAGACTTTTCTGCCTGGAATGGCATTGAAAACTTCTATCTTCAGCTTCCTGAATCACTAGGATTACAGGTGTAAGCCACCAGTGCTCAGCTTATTATGGTTTTGTCTCTTAGCTCCCCATTCAGCATTGTCCCAACCTATCCCCACAACTGGACAGCATCAAGAAGGACACGGAATAACAGTATTCTCACATTGTAGTGGTATATTTAGGAGTTAGTGTGACACAGTTATTGCTGAATGAGCAAACCACTAGCCTCTGAATGGGGACAACTAGCATTATCCTCACCCCATGCTGCTTGTCTGAAATGCCAGCTGAGCTGGCCCTCTGGCCTGTTACTTACTCCATCCCCACTCCCTGTGGCCCTATTAGTACCAGATCCTCCATGCTAGCTCTCTGTCACCTTTGACCCCTTTCAGAAGTTTTGTGTGTGGGTGTGTGCCTGTAAGTGTGTTCTTGGCTTTTTCACTCAAGAAATTGTGCTCTTACTAATTGAGTTAGAGCTCCATTCTGGCATTCTGGTGGTTAACTAGAAATAACAGTCTCAGGGACTTTCCTGCCTGGGCTGGCTTGAAACCCAAACTTTTGACTTCAGCCTCGTGAGTAGCTAGAATGAGCATGAACCACCAGTGCCCAGCCCCTTCCAAAATCCTTAACCCACCCACCTAGCAGCCCCACTTCCTAGATGGTCCTGGGCCCAGGATCCAGAGACATTTTATGACTCCCATTCACCCTCTCAGTGCAGAGATCTCTGCCCCATCTCTGGTCTCTTTTACCTCTGGAGAGTTTGGAAAGGTAAAAATAACCCTTTGGCTTTTATTCTCCACCATCACGTTATTTATTTATTTACTTCTGACTGTTAAAAAGTGGATGTGGAAAAAACAAAAAACTGGAGGTGGAAATAAAAACCATAGGTGGGCGATATGTAAAAGCAAAAAGTAGCGAGCTGGTGAATCTGAGGGCAATGCCCCAATGTCCATAAAAGGATACCCTAAACAGTTATGTCTCACGGTATGAAGGGGGGGCCGTGCCCTCATATTATAAGGCTTCTGCCCCATCCCTGAGGTCCCTGTGCTTACAATCCGAGTCTCTCTACTCTTCCAAAGGCCACGCCATCTTCGCCCTTTGCCCCCACCTCACCCCACACTTACAGCCCATTTCCTGAGCCTCCCTTCTGCTCCTCCGTTTCCCTTCCCAACTCCTTGCCCTCCCAATCAGTGACCTCCTCATCCCCATTGAGCTCTCGGAGGCTGACAGCCAGCACCAGAGCCTGCAGGAGGCCGAAGAGGCAGGCAAAGTGTAGGGGGTGGGCTGTAAGTAGGCTCAGCACAGCATGGAGCCCATGCAGGGCAGCCAGGAAGGTTAGCAGCCCATGTAACCAAAGGCCTACTGGTCCTCGAAGGCCCAGTGCATCCAAGGCTACCCGCAGTGGCCGAGAACACAGGGCCAACAGGGCTGAGGCCAGCAGCTCCAGCAGGTGTAGGGTCAGGTTGGTGGAGATCTGCAGACATTCCTCCAGGTCCCCCAGGTACCGTGGGGAAGCCCCTGGTTCTCCGCGCAGCCAGCCCATCAGTTTCTGACGCCGACTAGGTTTCTCCACTTGTACTTCTGGCCCAGGGGAACCTGATCCCCCTTCATTGGACAACTCAGGTCTCCTGGAGCCGTCTGAATCCACAGCATCCCATCCCAGTTTTGGAATGGCTCCTCCAGTCTCTAGTCTCCCAGACTCTTGATTGCTCCAGATAGTCTTGTCTGACTTGAGGGACTCCATTCTTTTGTTTCCTAGTTGCTCAAGTTGGGGCTCAGTGCTTCGTTTTGAAGCAGCCCTGGAGCTCCTTAGTGGCCCCAACTCCTTTGTCTTGGGAGGTCCCACATCTCCCATAGTTTCTGGGGCACTGTCCCAATCACTCCCCGAATTCTCTGGGGAGCTGTCCACCCATCTGGGTTCTGGGGCAGGCAGGTCCGGCTTCCTTGGTTTCCGCCGGCCCCAAGGGCGAGGTAGCCAGCCACCAAGTCGTTGGAGGAACATGGCTGTAACAAGCCTCCCCCAAATCTGGGAGTGCTTCCTGGCACTGGTTAGACTGAGGGTCTTCTCAGAAGCCAGAATCTGTTCGGATTCAGAACAGGTATCTGCTTAGTGATGTCTTCCTATTTGAATTCAGAAGGGGCTCCCCACTTCCCTTAGGCAGCCTCCAGTGTGGCAAGTGGTCTGTCTCCTTTTCAGTTTGGGAGCAAAGAAGAAAAGGCATGTACAAATTCATTCACCTCACCACCCCCCTCACAAGATTTTCAAGAGACTCAGAATCTGACAAGACTAGGTCACCCCTATTATTCTGTGTCCAGATTTCCTTCCCAGCAGGCAGCACCCCAAGTTTCACTCACCAAGACCACGCCCCAAGGTGCCCCAGAAACAGGGAAGGCGATTCTCCATCAGAAAAGGAAAGAAGGAAGGTGGCCAAGGGTCCTTCGGTCCTCTGGTCTCTGAGAAGTCTTAAACTGCTGCCCCAGGAGAGTTCACGAAATAGGAAGTCTCCGTCGGGAGGTGGGATGGAAGTGTCCAGCAAACTCCAGCCAGAAGCGTGGGTCCCTTGACTTAGGAGGCTTTGAGTCCTACAAAATGACCGGTCCCCCGAGGGCGCAGCTGATACTGGCCTTTGCAAGGTCAGGACCGAGATGTCCTCAGAGGTCCTAGGCTCCCCGGGCGCGGGCCTACCTGGGGAGCCGGGCATCCGAGCGCGGAGCGCGGGGGCCGCTCCTGGGCCCAGCGTCGGGGCCGCAGCCTCGCGAAGCCCGGAAGCAGCTGCACCGGGACGGGAGGAACCGACGGGGGCGGAGCCCGCAGCTTGCAGGGCGGACCCTGCGGATCGACCTCCCCCCGTGTCCCTGCGTTCTTCTAACGCGGTACTGCGGGCGCCGGAGCGGCGTCTACCAGAACCTGCATCTGAAGGCCAACCCAGTCCTTCCCTTTCACCTCCCACCTTCTGTTCCCTCCAGCCTTCCGTTCTGCTCTGAATTCTCCCGCCCCCTGCCCCAGGGCTCTTCTGCACCTCCTCCACCACTCCTGTTTTTGCCCACGACTTCTTGAAAGGATGTTATAGAAAGGAAAATGATCTGGAAACCCTTGCCACTCTGAACAACTCTTCTCCACCCCTCCATGCAGGGATCTGTGAGCTCTTCATAAGCCTACCACCTCGTGGAGCACTGCCAAGGGAGTGGGAGCGCCAGGCAGCAAAGTGTGGGAAAGAAAAAGACTAATAGGATGTGCTTCCTGCCCTCAGGAGCTTATAGCTAGTGCAATAAACTGACTTAGCAATGATTTGGGTCAGTGGTAGAGTGCTTGCCTAGAATTCACAACGCCTTGTGTCCCATCCCTTTGATATAAATTTTTATTTGGAGGCCAGAGTTCTGGTCACAGCTGACAGAATACAAGGTGGTTAAACACCCCCCCCCCCCCCCCGCTTTTCTTTTTCCTTCTGTTGGTCTTGGGGCTTGCATTCAGGGCCTATGTGCTATCCTTCAGCTTTTTCACTCATGGCTAGAGCTCTACCACTTTGAACCACAGCACCACTTTCTTTTCTGGGGGCTAATTTCTGGCTTTGAACTGTTATCCTCAGATCTCAGTCTCCTGCATAGCTAGGATTGCAGGTGTGAGCCACTGGTGCCCAGAATCTTGTGTGTGTGCTGGTATTGGGGCTTAGACTTGGGACCTGGGTGCTATGCCTGAGATTTTTTGCTCTAGGCTAGTGCTTTACTACTTGAGCCACAACTCCACTTCCGGCTTTCTGGTAGTTAGAGATAAGTGTCTCAGATTTTCCTGCTCAGTCTGGTTTCAAGCTTTGATCCTTAGATCCTGAGTAGCTAGAATTACAGCACGAACCACAGGTGCCTGTCTATAAGGTGGATAATCTTAAACCTCCTATCTTGATTCCATTCAGCAAGACTACTTCCAGCCAGGTGCCCTTGGCTTACACCTGCAATCCTAGCTACTCAGGAGGCTGAGATCTGAAGATGGTGGTTCAAAACCAGCCCAGGCAAAAGACTTTTTTTTTTTTTTTTGGTTGGGGGGCCTGCACTCTGGGCCTGCGCACTGTCTCTCAACTCTTCAGCTCAAGGCTCTACCACTTGAGCCACAGTGCCACTTCCAGCTTTTTCTGCTTATGTGGTGCTGAGGAATCAAACCCAGAGCCTCATGCATGTGAAGAAAGCACTCTCTACCACTGAGCCACCTTCCCAGCCTTCCACGAGACTATCTCCACTAAAATACAAAAAAAAAAAAAAAAAAAAAAAAAAAAGCTGGAAGTAGAGATGTGGCTCAATAGCTTAGAGCTCTAGCTTTGAGCACAAAAGTTCAGGAACAAGTGCCCAGGCCAGGAGTTCAAGCCCCAGTACCAGCACAAAAAAACAAAACAAAAACAAAAAAAACTCCACTTCCTGGGGGAAGGCCCTTCCTTCGCTTCCTCTATCCCTAATACAGTTGCACATGGCTGTTTCCTCCTCCAGCTGTGTACTAAGGGTTGGGAATGTCTTATTTGTATTCTTAACATTTAGTATATGAACTTATGTTTGGGACATCAGTGACTCAACTGGCTGGTCTGGTCAGGGACCCTTTTGGGGGGAGGTGAAACTTGCATAGAGCTGGGCAAGTTCAGAGGTTTCAAAGAATAGGTGAGGTTTCCTAATAGATGAGACCTGGCAGGGAGGTGACCTTACATTACTTAGACAGGTTCCCTCTTTTGACTCTGATGGAGCTTGTATGTGGCCCTGTTTTTTTTCTGCTGGTAGTAGGGCTTGAACTCATGGCCTGGGAGCCATCCCTGAACTCTTGCTCAAGGCTAGTGCCCTACCACTTTGAGACACATCCTGTTTTTTGAGTAGTTAATTGGAGATAAGAGTCTCCGGGGACTTCTCTGCTTGGGGTGGCTTCAAACTGTGATGATCAGATCTCAGTCTCCTGAGTAGCCAGGATTATAAGTGCAAGCCACTGGCACCCAGCCAGGTCACAAACTCTGGCTTAACTTTTTCTGCTGAATGCTGGCCTCTACCACTTTGAGCCACACCTCTACTTCTGATTTTTTGCTAATTGGAAGGCTCTGGAATTTGTCTGCCTCCAGGGCCCTTAGCTCTCAGCTTCCTAGGTAGATAGGATCACAGATGTGAGCCACAGTGCCCAACAGTCCTCAGATATGTTTGACTACAAAACATTTTTTTCAAAAAGTAAATAAGCCGGGCGCTGGTGGCACGCCTATAATCCTAGCTACTCAGGAGGTTGAGATCTGAGGATCGCAGTTCAAAGCCAACCCGGGCAGGAGAGACCGTGAGACTCCTATCTCCAATAACCACCAGAAAAACCGGAAGTGGTGCTGTAGCTCAAGTGGTAGAGCGCTTGCCTTGAGCTGAAGAGCTGAGGGACAGCGCCCAGCCCCAGAGTTCAAGCCCCACGGCCCACCAAAAAAAAAAAAAAAAAAAAAGGTAAATAAGCCACAAAAGGAGAAGGTTTTATTATTTCTCTATTCTCAGCCCCTCCACCAAAAGGTCAAAACCTGAGAGAGTTGGCACTTGTGCAGATCCCAGGCAGTCTAAGTCAAAGTGCCTAATCAGAGGTCCAAGTTCAGACTTCCAAACCCAGACTATGGTCAGACTTCAGCCAAGTCAGAAATCAAGGTTCATATATGTCCTTAGATTCCGCTCCCAGGCCCTGTCTTTCTCCTCCTGCTTTCTGTTCTCCCTTCTACTCAGTGTGGCCACTCGAGGGGCTCTCTCTTTTCCAGATACAGCCCGGGTATCTTTAGCAGGGAAGTGTGTGATTCGAGGCTGAAGTGCTGAACTGTAGCCTAATCCTTCTTGGTCCCTCTTGAGGATAGTGGGGATAGGGTTGGCACGGCCTTCACCCCGAGGTCCCAATCCCATTCCTGGCTCCCAGCCCCCCTTCAGCAACAACTTGAAACCAGGGCTGGAGCTGGGAACACCAAGGGAAAGTTTGGGAGCACAGGAACCCCTGGACAGCAACAGCAGATGAGCAGTGGATGAGCGGTGATTCAAGTCTTCAAAGTGGGCACCACAAGTCTCGCAGAACTGTGAGAAGGGTAAGGGAGACCTACAGTAGAGAATGAATAAAATGGGTTAAAGTCAGAGGATGAAAAAGGGAAAGAGTAGAGGCCTCAAAGGCTGGCAGGGTAGCAGTATTCTACTGCCTTTTCTGTAAAGGAACAAATTGCCTTCTCCCCCACTCACCCTCACCTTTGTGTTTTTTGTTTTTGCTTTGTGTGTGTGGTGCTGGAGATCTAACTAAAGTCCTTGTAAATACTGTGCAAGTGTTCCCTCACTGATCCACAGCCCCTCCCCACTTAGTCACAAGGGACTCTGAGTGGAACAGTTGGGAGATTTGCTAAAAAGGGTTCACAAGCTTTCGTGGGCAAGAGATGAATAACAATGGCCATAGCAAACATTTATATAGTATGTTATTTTGTGGCAAACACTGTTCTAATATTTTGCATGCTAATCCATGGCATCCGAAGCCCAACCCATGAGAAAAATAACTCCATATAACTCTACGACTAGAGGATGAGGAGACCTCATCAGCTATTCTGGGACCTCTGATATGGGGTACAGGAAGGGCAGAACTGAAAATGGATATAGGCTAAGGCACCCTCTCACCGGTTCTCTGGGTTCCTCGTCTCTCCATGGCTCTCTCTGATCATACGGGCCACTTCAGGGAAGCCTGCTTCTTCAGCCAGCTGAGCAGCATCCCTGCCACCCAGCTCACAGACCCCCACCCAGGCAGCCCCTCGGCCAAGGAGATAGCGCACAGCAGCCCCCTGGCCTGCTCGGGCAGCACACATCAGGGGCGTCCACCAAAAGGAGTCCCGAGCATTGATATTCTCTCCAGCTCCTCCTGCCTCCTGAGGCTCCAGCAGCTTTCGAAGTTCTGCCAGGTTCCCCTCCTGGGCCGCTTTCAGTATCCTCTGGGTCATCTTGTCCTCAGCTTCAATGGATCTCTCTTGTTCTTGTCTTCCTGATACTCCTGTGGCCCTGGCTTCTGCTGCAGCCTCCCTCATTGTTCGTCTTTTCTTCCTCTTTCTTTCTTGGACAGGTTTAGGCAGAGATCTCTGGGGTTCACGGACACTGCTGTCATCTGCAATCAGGGCCTCATAGAAAGCCCGGGCTGCAGCCCCATCTAGAATGGGTTCTGGCTCTTCAGGCTGAGGCTGCTGCTGCTGCTTCCCATCCTTCCATAGATCACTGGGGTCTGTGGCTGGTGTAAATGTGATAAGGGATGACCTGGACATGATAGCTTTGGGGAAAATTAAGAAAACAAAGATATGGCAAGGAAAGCCAACTTCTCCAGGGGGGTTTCCAGGTTGAAGAAGAGCAGCCTTAGAATAAAAAATACTGCCAGGTGCCAGTGGCTCACATCTGTAATCCTAGCTACTAAGGAGGCTGAGAACTGAGAATAATGGTTCAAAGCCAGCTTGAGCAGGAAAGTCCATGAGACTCTTATCTCCAATAAACCACTCAGAAAACCAGAAATGGCACTGTGGCTCAAGTGGTAGAGTGCTAGCCTTGAGCTGAAGAGCTGAGGGACAGCACCCAGGCCCAGAGTTCAAGCCCCACAACCAACAAAACAAAAAAAACTCTCGATCCTATTTCAGGGTCTCTTCTTCCCCCCAAATAACAAGTAAGTTATTATTACGCCTGAAGACTTCAGGGAAAAATCTTCTGTCTCCAATGCTTTGCAGCTGCCATAGGACAAAACAGGACAATCCTAGAGTAGACACAAATTGTCACAGGACACGAAGATGCAAGCGTGGCAATCACAAAACAAAAACACAAGGGTTGTTTCCCAGCCCTGGAACCTCCCAAGCAGACGCGCAAAGCATCACGCGCTCAGCTAGCTCGAGGACCTAGGGGCATCTGTCGGTTGGGGTCCAGCTTTTACATAACGCCCCCACAATGCCCTTCGTCGCCCTCGACGTGGCCTCTCGCTCCCAGCTCATTTTCTGGAGCTGGGCAGCCACTCTCCAAGTAAAAAGAGGTCCTGAAGAGGCAAACGGAAACCTGTGGAATGCAGAGAAGCTATGAAATGAACTAACGTCATTCTGCCCCTCATCACTACTCAGACCAGGGTTCGAAAAAACACACTAAACAGCCCGCAGCACAACACCCCGCTCAAGCCCTAAGAGGAAATGGAGAAGTGTAAAGGGCCGAATAACAGAGTGGCTGGCGCCGCCGCAGGTTAGCATTCTGTCTCATCTGGGTTCTCACAGCACTCAGCTCAGTCTAACTCAATTCCACCCGGCCCAACCCAAGCATGCCCGGCCCCCGCTCCTCAGCCCCAACCCAGCCGCACCTCGGGTCTTCTGTATGCCAGGAAACTCTATCGCCGGGCCCAGTGGCCGGCCTGAATCGGATGAAGCCCCAGGCCAGGCAATTAAAGGTCCAGTGGGTTGGCCCGGGGCGCAGTCAGTCCCCAGGGCGGCAGGGGGCACCAGTGTGAGGGGATCGAAAAGGAAGCATCCCGCCGCCAGCTAAAGCCCCAATCCCCGTCCCCATCTCCAGCCCTACCCGGCCCCACAGTCCTGTGAGTCCACAACTATATTTCCCAGGCTCCCTGGCCCGGAACACCCTATTTTGCTTCCGCTTCCGGTGGCGCCTAGAGCCCACCCCCAAGCGGCTACCTCAAAGGTCTCGCGACTCCAGGGTCGTGCGCGGGGCCTTCTGGGATTTGTAGTTCTCTTCCCCCTCATTCACAAATTCCTCTCCCTTTTTGGGACTTCATCTCCCGGCGTCCACCGAGGCATCTGACCCTTAGCGCCTGCGCGTTACCCTCCCCCTCCCAATTTCCAGCCCCCCCCCCTCCTACTTCGCCTGC
The DNA here is from genome assembly GCF_024711535.1 of Dipodomys merriami. Lineage (NCBI taxonomy): Eukaryota > Metazoa > Chordata > Mammalia > Rodentia > Heteromyidae > Dipodomys > Dipodomys merriami. The sequence continues at coordinate 11,441,015 of NW_027202937.1, read as the reverse complement.
CGCGGTTGGGTCCGCGGCCTGCGTTGTAGCGGTCGCCTTCGTTCCTTGGGAGCACCAACTCCCCTCCCCCACCCCGCCCTGGTCCCCGTCCATCTGGTGAGTACGAGGTCGTTCGCCGTGACAAGTTTCTTGTCCCTTGTCCCTGGGTGGGGCATATGGAGTCTGTGAGCCTTGATGTGGGGGCGAGGAAGGAAGTTACTGGGTCCTGCCCCGAAAAAGTGTGGGTGGCCTGAGGGGTGGAGGGTGTCTGGGAGACCTCGGGGAAAGGAAGCTAACATGCCCCCACTGTGGGGAAAGGCGGGGCGGGGGGAACCCAGCTCTTACTTGGGGAGGATAAACTTTGGGACCCTTGAGGAAAGGCGCATGCAGACACCTGCGGGGGGAGGGGGTGGTAGGGGAGCCGAAGCCAAAGACCCAGCGAGAGCTGGCACCAAGGGAAGAGGGGCGGTGGGTCAGTCACTGTCGGCTTCCTTCAGGTGGTGGGGGCTCTCGAAGGATTCCTCCCCTGACAGAAAAGTGGCCGACATGTAAATAAGAAGCTGGGGAGAGAACTGTTCTGGAGTCTTGGGATCTTTTCAGAAAGGGTGGCCCCAAATTCTTCTGTGATTTGGAAGTAAAGTGTGGGAGGAGGGAGGATGCCAGAGACAGAAGGGAGTGTTAGGGCTTTACTTGTGTTTTTCTTTTTCAGCTGACGTGAAGATGAGTAGCTCAGAGGAGGTATCCTGGATTTCCTGGTTCTGTGGGCTCCGTGGCAATGAGTTCTTCTGTGAAGTGAGTGCTCTTAAACCTCCCTACTGGCCAGCTCCACTTGTCTTCTTGTCAGACATTCCCTCAGATTCACCACTCTTGTGTTAATATGCTTCCTGTCACGGAAGAATGCTATAATAGCCCCACATTAACCTGTGGTGAAGTAGCAAGATGGGGTCCCAAGTCCCAGCTCTGCCACCCGGCAAAAATATAACATTGTACGCTGTGGTTCAAGTGGGAGAGCACTAGTCTTGAGCTGAAGAGCTCAGAGACAGCACCCAGACAAAAGAAAAAATACTGGACTCTGAGCTAGGTGCTGGTGGCTCACGCTAGTAATTCTAGCTACTCAGGAGGCTGAGGATTGAAGTTCAATGCCAGCCCAGGCAGAAAAGTCTGACAGACTCTTTTTCTCCAGTAAACAACTCAAAAAACAGAAGTGGCAGGGGCTGGGAAGTGGCTCAGTGGTAGAGCGCTTGCCTTGCATGTCTGAGGTCCTGGGTTCGATTCCTCAGTACCACATAAGCAAAAAGAAAAAAGCCGGAAGTGGCGCTGTGGCTCAAGTGGTAGAGCGCTAGCCTTGAGCTGAAGAGCTGAGGGACAGCGCCCAGGCCAGAGTTCAGGTCCCACAACCGGACCCAAGAAAAAAGCAAACCAGAAGGGGCCTGTGGCTCAAAGGGTAGAGTGCTATACTTGAACAGAAAAGAGGCTCAGGGATAGTGCATAGGCCCTGATGTCAAGCCCCACAACCAACAATTTGTAACATTGGACTCATCAGCCTGCTTTTTCCTTTATTTTATTACTAGAATGGTATTTGTAGTACCTGTCTTTGATGGTTTTTAGGATACCTGAAAAGCTTCATGTTGAAGTGTTTTGTAAGATGCAAGAGCTATGTATCAATGTGATCCTAGTTGCCTTTAGAAAACAAATTGTTCAACTTCCATTTTTCCGAGAGAGCCAGGTATCCTTAGGAGAGGAAGAAAAATTGGTTACTAGAAATTCTGTGAAGTAGATTGTGATCTTAAAAGGGATGCCTCGGGCTGGGAAGTTAGCTCAGTGGTAGAAGCGCTTGCCTTGCAAGCCTGAGGCCCTGGGTTCGATTCCTCAGCACCACATAAGCAAAAGGAAAAAAGCCAGAAGTGGTGCTGTGGCTCAAGTGGTAGAGCGCTAGCCTTGAGCTGAAGAGCTGAGGGACAGCGCCCAGGCCCAGAGTTCAGGCCCCACGACTGGACCCAAAAAAAAAAAAAAAAAAAAAAAAAAAGGGATGCCTCCACAGGAGATTGCTAATCCTTAGAAAAGACAAAAATTCTTATGGGTGACAGTATGTACACTGGGAAGAGAGACTCAAGTACTACTGAGCTGTAAGTGGGAACCAAGGGAAACAAGTGCAGTTTGTTGAAATCCAGGTATCAGTTAGGGCATCCTGCCCAGGTCAAAGCTAGTGATTCAGATACAGGTTTCCTCTTCACTTCCCTTGTTCTGATAGGTGGATGAAGACTACATCCAGGACAAATTTAATCTTACTGGACTCAATGAGCAGGTGCCTCACTATCGACAAGCTCTAGACATGATCTTGGACCTGGAGCCTGGTGAGGCATCCCTCCTCCCCTGTTGGTGTGGGTCTCTGTGTGTGCACATATGAACAGTGTACACTTTTCTTCCAATCCCTACTCATGTTTGTTTTTAAATGTCCAACTTTCCTTTGGTTCACCACATTCCCTAACCCTAGATACCCTGCGTTATTTTGATCTACCACCCTAATGAGTTTAACTAGTAAAGTGTGTTATCATGCTGTAAATCTACAACTCTGTTCCATAATACCAGTTTCTTTGTGGGTTTTGTTTACTGCCTCTTGAAACTCCCCGACTAGAATCTGCACTGAATTCTTGATGTTTGTCTATTGAGGAAGGAAATGGGAGGGAGAGAAGAGAGCAGAGGCTGAAGAGGTGTAGAGAGAAGGCACAGCTGCCTTGGGTTAATGGGAGGGTCAGAGGACCAAGTGATTGGTTTTACAGGGTGGGTGCAAACAAGTAGGCTGTTGTCCCTAGGGGTGGGTGTGGTACCTTGGTAAGCTAAAAGACAAGTGGTTGTATTTGCCTGGCTCTTATTTCAGATGAAGAGCTGGAAGACAACCCCAACCAGAGTGACCTGATTGAGCAGGCAGCTGAGATGCTTTATGGATTGATCCACGCCCGCTATATCCTCACCAACCGTGGCATCGCCCAAATGGTGAGGCCTCTCTGCTTCCATTTGACTCCTTGTGAGGCAGTAGGGAAACAGGTTCCCACAGCAAGAAGTCAAGTTTTATCTCTACCAAGGAATCTAGCTGAGAAGAGAGAAAGGAAGAATCTCAGCTTGGGTCCGGGAATTGAGTCCTTTTGGAGGTTTTTTTTTTTCCAAGGAGAAGAGAAGACATTGGACAGGGAGTTGCAATACATTGCCTGTCCTCTAGGAACAAATAGCAAATAGCACTGATATTTTGCAGCTTGCCTAAGGGGAAGAATGGCAGTAGAGGATTTTAAGGGTCCATCTGAGTGAGAGAAGGGGCCTCTGGTCAGAGGTGGCAGGCATCGAGCACAGTGATACATGGTTTGGGCTGTGGAGGATGTCTCTTCACAGTGAACCTTTGCATTGTAAACACCTTCTATTTTACACATCTCAGTTGGAAAAGTACCAGCAGGGAGACTTTGGCTACTGTCCCCGTGTGTACTGTGAGAACCAGCCAATGCTTCCCATCGGTGAGTGTTGAAGAAAGGAGAGGAGGGCACCACATGGCAGTCCTTTGAGAAATTTGGACGTGAGTTCTGTGGGGAGGTTGGGCAGAGTTGGGGGGTACCTGGCCTGCAGAGTCTGGCTGTCTCTCAGGCCTTTCAGACATCCCAGGCGAGGCCATGGTGAAGCTCTACTGCCCCAAGTGCATGGACGTGTACACACCCAAGTCATCAAGGCACCATCACACGGACGGCGCCTACTTCGGCACCGGTTTCCCTCACATGCTCTTCATGGTGCATCCCGAGTACCGGCCCAAGCGACCTGCCAACCAGTTTGTGCCCAGGTGGGGAGCAGGGAAAGAGTCACCACGGATCAAAGGAAAAGCCAAAGACCCCCTAAAGAAAAGAAAGGGCAGGCCTGCTTGTCCAAAGGCAGGGCTTTCTGTGAATGACTGGGAAAGTCATGCTTGCCTCTGCCTTATTTTCCTTATTCATAAAGTAGAAATGCTGATACTGCCTGACAGTATCTTTTTATATGTTTGTTTGTGTATTTGGGGGTTTGAACTCAGCCTTACATTTGCAAGGCAGGTGTTCTACCACTGAAGTCACAGCCCAGACTAGAACAGTGTCTTTTAACTATATTCATTGCTTAGAATGTGTAGCACTTAAAGTACCATTTAAACCTATTATTGCCACCATTCTGAGTGTTCAACCTTTGCCAGGAGGTGGTTAAATATGTTTTATCTTTCTACTATATCATTTTGAAAAAATTATACAGATATTTTAAAAAATAATTTGTTTCATGCTAGCGATTAAACTAAAGGACTTGCTCTCAAAAGACAAGGCATTCTACCACTTGAGCCCCGCCACTGGCCCTACTGTTGTCTTTTTTTTTTTTTTTTTTTTTTTTCACTAAGAACAAAAGGAAGAGAGGTTCCTTTTTTTTTTTTTTTTTTGACCAGTCATGGGCTTGAACTCTGGGCCTGGGTTCCTTTTGCTCAAGGCTAGCGCTCTACCATTTGAGCCACAGCACCACTTCTGGATTTTTTTTTTTCTGTGATTAGAAATAAGAGTCTCACGGACTTTCTTGCTTGGGCTAGCTTTAAGCCATGATCCTCAGATCTCAGCCTAGGATTACAGGTATGAGCCACCATCGCCCTGCAAGAGGTTCCATTTAATTTTTATTTATTTATTTATTTTTGAACTTGAACTCGGCCTGGGCGCTGTCCCTTAGCTCTTCAGCCCAAGGTTAGCACTCTACTACTTGAGCCACAATGCCACTTCCGATTTTTTCCATTTATGTAGTGCTGAGGAATCAACCCAGGGCCCCATGCATGCAAGGCAAGCACTCTTCAACTGATCCACCTTCCCAGCCCCAAAGGTTCCATTTTATATTGAAACAGTGTTGTATATGTCCTGGCATGTGAGTGCGTGTATGTTCATATGCACACATGTATGCTCACATGCTGAGGATTGAACCCAGAGCCGTATATTTGCACCCAGAGCCATATATTTGCTAAGCTCATACTCTGCCACTAAGCTACACCTCCAGTCTTTTTTTCTTCCTGATGAGTCAGGGTTGATATATATGTTGCCATTGTTTTTTTGTTTGTTTTTTGGTGGTGGTGGTGGTGGTGGTGCTTAAACTCTGGGCCTGGGTGTTGTCCCTGAGCTCTTCAGCTAAAAGAGAGCACTCTACCACCTGAGCCACAGTGCCACTTCTGGTTTTTCTGGTAGTTAATTGGAGATAAGAGCCTCACGGATTTCCTGCCTGTATTGGCTTTGAACCTCAGATCCTCAGATCTCAGCCTCCTGCATAGGATTACAGGCATGAGCCACCAGTGCCTTGCTGCCCTTATTAATTTTTAAACTGAGCTCAAGGATCCTGCCCTTGAAACTTAACGCCTAGTCTGGAATTTGAGTCTTAGTGGATGTTTAAGATAAATATTCAAATATTCATAAGCAAAAAAATTTGAGAGCCACTGCCCTTAAGCATTGAGCAAGCCCACGGAGGAGCTGGTGGCATAGGGAGGCGGGAATTCAGGCCACTGGCAGGGCCAGAATGGGGCTCACCGTGCTGCTTCTCTGACCTCTGTCCGGTCCAGGCTCTACGGTTTCAAGATCCATCCAATGGCTTACCAGCTGCAACTCCAAGCTGCCAGCAACTTCAAGAGCCCAGTCAAGACCATTCGCTGACTCTATACCCCACTTGTCTTTCGGTCTTTGACACCTCCATTCCTTTGCTGCCACCCCTTCAGTAACCCTCTATGGTTTTTAGTTTAAATTAAAGGAGCCATTATTGTGGTGGGAATATGAAATAAAATGGAAGAAAAGGCCACAAGTTAGTGTGTTGGTGCTTATGGTTGGGGAAGGAAAGGGGTGGGTATGCTGGACTCCAGGGGTTGCCATGGTCCAGGTCATTTTCCTCAGGTTGAAAACTAGCACAAATGGGTGTTTTTATGTCTAGAGTAGGACAGGATTCCTACATTAGGTATGAGGAACTGCAGTGTTAAGAACGAAAGAAAGGGCTGGGAAGGTGGCTCAGTGGTAGAGCACTTGCCTTGCATGACTGAGGCCCTGGGTTCGATTCCTCAGCACCACATAAGCAAAAAGAAGAAAGCCGCAAGTGGTGCTGTGGCTTAAGTGGTAGAGCGCTAGCCTTGAGCTGAAGAGCTGAGGGACAGCGTCCAGGCCCAGAGTTCAGGCCCCACAACCAGACCCCCCAAAAAAAATTTTTTTAAGAAAAGGAAGGAAAAATCAGGTTTCAAAGACTGGGGAGATAGGTGTTTTCTTTGGGCATTGTGGCTGTTGATAGTGTAAAGGACCTAATCAGTAAAACTCAATTTTCCTAGGAAGTTTCAAATAGAACTGGAGGGAAGAGATAGGTCCAGGATTGTGCCCCCTGCTGGGGATCCTGAGACATGTTTATCTAGGAAGGGTGGGGCCACTGGTCCCTGATCAGCATTTCCCAGCTCTGTGGGGATGGATCCTGTTGTGTGAGAGGACAGCAGTTGGTACCAGAGGCAGACACTAATCCCTGGGCATCTTGAGGGGAAGGAGGTCTTTCAAAGAGATAAAGGACAGACAGCTGGGTAAAATCCAGGTGGTACACAGGTATGGCTTTTTTTTTTTTTTTGTCGGTCGTCAGGGCTGAACTCTGGGCCTAGGCGCTGTCCCTCAGCTCAAGGCTAGCTCCCTACCACTTGAGCCACAGCCCCATTTCCAGCTTTTTCTTTTTCTTTTTATGTGGTCCTAAGGAATCAAACCCAGTTTTTCATGCATGCTAGACAAGCACTCTACCGCGAAGCCACATTCCCAGCCCTCAATACCTGTTTTCTGGAGTACTAGCATCAGGCCCTGTGTTGCAACTTCTAGACCAGTACCCAGCTTCACAACTCCCTGCCTAAGCCCCCTGAGATACCCTGCCCCTGTACAACTCTCAGATCCACTAGTTCCACCATCCCCTGAACCTCTCATTGCCTAGCTTCTATTCTGGAAAGGAGCCTCAAGTGCTGGGCTCACTGGCTACCCTGTTTGGTCCATTGTTGACCTGGGCCATATGTACTTGTTCCTGAAGAGTTCAGGACTCAGGTTCTTCCCCAGGTTGGATGCTAAGACTTTCCACTTACTATATTCTCCCTCTGTTTCAGTACTTCCCCCCATAAACATCCTCAGCACCTTGCACTGTCCTCTGAGAAAACCCACTGTCCCCGTGATCTCTCAGGCCTCTCTCTTTAGTAATGCCAGACTATGGTTTCATTTCCTCCCCTAATGTCTGGTGCTGCTGTCTTCTCAAGTGTGATTTCTTCCCAGGCTGACCTAAGGAAGGTGCCAAAGCTGTCATAATCTGAGTGGTTACCATTTCTCCCTCCTCTCTCTTGGTTACATGCCACATCTTCTCAGATCTGGTATGATATCCCGGAGTCTAAGACTCAGTGCCAGACAAAAACGTGTATCAGGAAAGATGTGGGGTAGACTTCTGAGCAGATTTCCTGATATGGCAACCTGGTGACCCTGACTCACTGTCCACCAGCCCTCTTCTATCCTGGTCTGCTGCCTCTGGCCTTTCAGAATCTCTGGCCTCACTGGGCACCAGTGGCTCACACCTGTAATCCTAGCTACTCAGGAGGCTGAGGATTGTGGTTCAAAGCCAGCCCTGGCAGGAAAGTCCATGAAACTCTTATTTCCAATAAACGACTAGAAATCCGGAAGTGGTGCTGTGGCTCAAGCGGTAGAGCACTTGCCTTGAGCTGAAGAGCGCAGGGACAGCACCCAAGCCCAGAGTTCAAACCCCACGACTGACCAAAAGAAAAAAAAAATCTCTGGCCTTCTTGACTTTATTGTTCCATAAGTGCTTGGTGAGAAGGGCGGGGGGGGGAGTTTCTCCTGCTCTGTTCCATGTTCCTCCATTTGCCTCCAAAATAAACTGGCTGGGCTAAATTTGTGTCACGTTCCTTGTGGGATGAGGCTCAGATGTGGGCAGGTGTAGAGAGTTGCAATGTATGTGATTTAAACAGGCTTGCAGAACCCTACCCATTTCATCCTAGGCTTGAGGCTTCTCAGTCTGCCCTAATGGATCACATTCCTCCACCTCTGCTCAGGTAAAGAGCAAAGCATGAAGAGTGACGCTCCCTAGCCTTAAACATATCCTACAACACAGAAGAACACTGCACCATGGTGGTGCCAGTTTTTTCACCTGAAATGAAAAGTTCTTTAAGCCAGGAAGACTGTAGAGCACATATTCACATTTTTTTTTTTGGGGGGGGGGTCCGGTCGTGGGTCCTGAACTCTGGGCCTGGGCACTGTCCCTCAGCTCAGCTCTTCAGCTCAAGGCTAGCACTCTACCACTTGAGCCACAACGCCACTTCGGGCTTTTTTCTTTTTGCTTATGTGGTGCTGAGGAATCGAACCCAGGGCCTCAGGCATGCAAGGCAAGCGCTCTACCACTGAGCCACCTTCCCAGCCCCACATGTTCACATTTGAGTTGCTTGTTGAGCTCTTTGTGGGTACTTGGTTCAAGGATACTGGCACCAGGTACTGTTGTGCCTAGGTCGCAGGACCCCCACCAAGAATACTACCGAGAGTCAGACTTTACAGCTGTTTTAAGGTTTTATTTAAACAGGCTGCAGCTGGGGCCTCGTCCAGCTGAGCCTAGGAGTGCCCCAGCTAAAGATTTGCAGGGGTTATAAAGGCTCACAACCAACCAGGTGTTTGGATTACCACCACGTGTTGCTCTGTTAGAAACAAGCAACAAGTGGTCACTGCCTCAAAACTTTAACCCTTCAGTACCTCTCAGTGGGGGTGATGGGGGGGAGTGTCTAGGTTGGTGGATATGTGACATTTTTCTACCATGGGCAGAAGTACATTGAGTATCCAGACATTTGTTTTATCCAGAAAGCTAAGAGACTCTTCTCATGAAGCCTTTTATTCAACACTAAGCTCATCATGACCAGCACTTTAATAAGAGGACTGTGTATAAGGGTTTGGGGGGTGCTGTGGAGACATAGGGGTTCCAGACTTAAGCTCCTAGCAGGGCCTGCCATGAAATGCACATTGTCTTCTGGCCTTCAGCCTGGGCTTCATATTTATTTTTATTTTTTTAATTTTTTGTCGGTTGTGGGCCTCAGCTCTTCAGCTCAAGGCTAGTGCTCTACCACTTGAGCCACAGCACCACTTCTGGCTTTTTTCTGCTTATGTGATTGAACCCAGGGCCTCATGCATGCGAGGCAAGCACTCTAACACTGAGCCGCCTTCCCAGCCCACTGAGCTTTATATTTGTAGAAAAAAGTTTGGCCAAGAGGAAGGAGAGAAGCAACACTTTGATGGAAATCAGTGCCAGATGTTCAGTGTCCTCACCACTATTGGGGCTTCTCTAGGCCCCACCATCCTGGCTTGGGTCAGGGCTTCAGCAATAGGATAATTTTTTAACTTAGGGTCTGGGCACTGTCTCAGCTCTTGCTCATGGCTAGTGCTAGCCACTTCTGGATTTTTGAGTAGTTTATTAGAGATAAGAGTTGTACAGGGACTGGGCTGGGAATGTGGCTTAGTGGTAGAGTGCCTGCCTAGCATACATGAAGCCCTGGGTTCGATTCCTCAGTAACACATACACAGAAAAAAGCCTGAAGTGGCGCTGTGCGTGGCTCAAGTGGTAGAACACTAGCTTTGAGAAAAAGAAGCTCAGAGACAGAGCCCAGGCCCTGAGTTCAGGCCCCATGACCGGCAAAAAAAAAAAAAAAAAAAAAAAGAGTTGTACAGGGACTTTTCTGCCCGGGCTGGCTTTGAACCAGTATTCTCAGATCTTAGCCTCCTGAGTAGCTAGAATTACAGGAGTGAGCCACCAGCACCCAGCCTGAGAACTTTCACATTTTCTCACCAATCACTGCCTCATTGCAAGCAATGGTGTGGGATGGAGGAGCACCCCCACGAACTCCAGGACAGGGACAACTAGACCAGAGGGAGTTCAGAGTAACGATCAGAGTTAGAAGTTATCCCTGGACACATTGGAGAGTAAAAAGAATGAAGTCGGACATTGGACGCTATTCTAAGTTCAGTCGCAAGGGGGCGTGCTAGGCTCGTGGAGAAGGTAGGGAGCCGAGGAGCGTGAAGGAACCTATTTGTTTAGAATGCAGACTGGACAGGTTTGGTGTCAGACAAAACGTTAGGTCAGGTCAGGGTTGCACTGGGAGGTGAAAGGCGTGGCACTGTCAGACCGTAAAGGAAGGACTTGTGGATCCCTCGGCTAGTGCCCCCTGGGGTTCTCCGTCAAGCTCAGCTACTGGCCAGTCATTCTGGCCTTCCGGGGGCCCACGGGTCGGGCACGGCACGTTCCCCGCGCCTGACTGCGTCGCGGCTCCGGGAACACACACGGGGGTGGCCGCGCCCGGGGCCAGCGGACACACCGTCCGGGACGCAGCGGCCTCGGCAGGCGGCGCTGCGGTGCCACCACCCCTCCCGGCCGACGCCGGGCGCCCCGCACCTCGCTTGTCCGGCCCCCTTCCCTCCCGGTCCAGCCGGACTGTTAGACGTTTCTACTTCAGGGACCTGGGTTATGGGAGGGTTTCTACTCCAGTTTCGCATCCGAGGATCACCTGATGTCGGGGTGCGGAAGACGGAAAGACACCAAGGGGGAGCCGCTTCGCCAACGATGGACGGCAAGGAAGAGGTTCGAGCGGAAAACGCACCGCGCTGCTGCGCGCTCCTTCCCCAGCTTTGGAATGGGTGAAAACTCCAGACTGCACTGGAGAGCCGGGCGGCTCATGCCTGGCATCCTAGCTGCTCAGAGGCTGAGATCGGAGGATCGCGGTTCAAAGCCAGCCCGGGCAGGAAACTCGTGAGACTCTTATCTCCAATAAACCACCAGAAAATCGGAAGTGGCCTTGTGGCTCAAGGGTAGAGCACTATCCTTGAGCTGAAGAGCTGAGGGACAGCGCCCAGGCCCAGAGTTCAAGCCCTACAACCAACCAACCAACTACTACTACTACTACTACTACTAATAATAATAATGCATTGGAGAAAAGCCAGGCACCTATGAAGTGTCTGCTGGATGGACGGACGTCCAGGGTCCAGGAAGGAGTCAAAGGGGAGGGGCCGGGGTCTTGCGGCACCCTCTGATCCCTTCTCTGGCAGACACATAGCCGCAGCTGAGAGCTAAGCAAGGCTGAGGTCCGGCTCCTAAAGGGGTCGCCCTGGATCCCCGGGGGTGTCTGCTGTGGGGCCGGGGTTCCGAGGCCGGTAGGCAGCGGACAAGTGGGGAGGGAAGACGGGGTGGCTGAGAAGGGAGGCCCGGTACAGGGGAGACGCGGCTTCATTTATTAATCCCGTCCTGAATTCCGTTTCTCCCGTGTCCACGCGGCAGGGCGCAGCCCGTGTGCGGGGGTAGGGGGTGGAGTTTATTTCCATGGTGATGGCTCTGCAGGCTTTCCTAAGGTACAGAGTTAAGAAGGTGCAAAGGCGGCCATGGTGACAGCGGCAGCCTGTAGCCACGCTCAGTGCCCTCCCTCCCTTTAGAACAAGAGGTATCTAGGGATAAACTTGTGATGAAACCACAGGCCTGAGGACAGAATGCCAGGCTTAGAGAAATATGACCAAGCAAAAGAGCGCATGTGGAGCTGTAATGGTGGAGTCTGGTGAGAGCCAAGTTCTGAGTGTGTGTGCTTAAAGAGAAACCAGTCAGTCTTTAGCTCCAGTGTAAATGAATGACTGGGCTCCAGGATGGCTTCTAGAATGGAGGGAGGATGAGTGGGTGAATAGGGACCTGGCGATCTCCAACCTGGGCCCCACCCTCAGGGGTTCACCTCAGCAGCCCTCACTCAAGGTTAAAGAAACAAAAGCTCTAGGATGTGTTAGATACCGAGGTTGAGTCCCAGTCCTGGAGATAGAGAACTGGATGGGGGTGGGGTGGAGGGTTGGTGGGGGTGGGGGGAATCCATATGCCCCTTTTAGGGGCAGGAAGCAAATCTTCAATCCATACAAGCACCCCAGACATCCTACTGGGAGCTGAGCAGGACAGGGCCATTGATCATCTGAGTGTTCTGGGCCTCACCTGGTACCAGACCCAGTAGGGTCCAGAGTCCCAGTAGCTGTGGGGTAGGTATCTCAACTAATTTCCCCTGGGACTGCTGGAATCCTGCAATATAGGGTGAGGCATTGAGAAGGAGTTGGTCCCTCACCAGGGTTGAGTAAACGTAGCTGACATAGACTGGGGAGGAGCGGGTGGGTTGAGTCCACATGTTAGGTCTTCCCTTTCCAAACATAGTTCAGGTATCCAGGAGGGCCCCTCCTGCCTGCCATCTGCTGTTCCCTATGGCATGTGCAGAAAGATGGGGAGAAGTCAGCAGAGTCCCCAGTGGCTCTGGCTATACCTTGTCTCCAAAGTATGGGGGATAGGACTGGGTGCCCCCTATTTGAATGTAAGGAGGTTCCCTTAGCTGAGCAGACTTCGTTCCCAGATGAACTGTCTTGCTGCAGTGGGAGGGTGAGGCTCAGAACCCTGCAGCTTTCTGCTCCATACTGTCTACTCCCTGGGATGCAACAGGAGAGGAGTACCAGTATCAGCTTTCTACCAGCCATTTGCTAAAGGTGTGGTTGCCTCTCTTCTAGCCCCACATAATCACCTGGTAAATCAGATCTCCCTTCCCTAAGGAGCTGCTAAACTGATGGAAGGCAGACCGCCTCTGCTCCAGGGTCACAGAGAATGGTCATGGGCTGGGGTAGAGAGAGACACAGAAATTAGCCAAAGATGGCTAGGAATGTGGCTTAGTGGTAGAGCACCTGCCTAGCATTCATGAAGCCCTGGGTTCGACCTCAGTACCACATAAACAGAAAAAGCCAGCAGCGGCATGTGCTAGCCTTGAGCACAGAGAGGCTCAGGCACAGCGCCCAGGCCTGAGTTCAAGCCCCAGGATTGGCAAAAGCAAACAAAAAAATGGCCAAAGACACTATACAACTTGTGGGTGGGGACAGGAGGGAAAACTGGGAAGGAAAGCGGGAGATTGTTCAAAAAGAAATGTACTCATTACCCACCTTATATAACTATAACCCCTCTGTACCTCACCCTTATTTCTTTTGTCCTATACCTAGGACATCAGAATATGGCTCAAAATAATGGGTCCTGTGTGGTAGCTTTGTATTTCCTCTGAAAAAGACCAATTTCCAAGGGAAAAAGATGTTCCACAAAGTCCAAGAATTACAAGTAAAAGTCATGGGGAATCAGTTTCCTGAGGTTCCACCTAAGAATGTTCTAACAGAGCTGTTCAAAACGCAAAGTGTGAAGCCGGGCGCTGGTGGCTCACGCCTGTAATCCTAGCTACTCAGGAGGCTGAGATTTGAGGATCGCGGTTCAAAGCCAGCCCGGGCAGGAGAGACCGTGAGACTCCTATCTCCAATAAACCACTAGAAAACCGGAAGTGGCACTGTAGCTCAAGTGGTAGAGTGCTCTCCTTGTGCTGAAGAGCTGAAGGACAGCGCCCAGGCCCAGAGTTCAAGCCCCACAATCGCCAAAAAAAAAAAAAAAAAAAAAAGCAAAGTGTGACTCTGGGAGTCCTTTGGCACCTGGACCTCAGTCCCAGGCAGTCCTGTGTTTACTAAACTACAAATAAGGCCTGAGGAGACCTGCTGATGTGGTAAGGATACCTGCAGAGATTGCTTTTTTTTTTTTTTTTTGGTCGGTTATGGGGCTTGAACTCCGGGCCTGGGCACTGTCCCTTAGCTCTTCAGCTCAAGGTGAGCGCTCTACCACTTGAGCTACAGCACCACTTCTGGTTTTCTGGTTTATTAGAGATAGAAGTCTCACAATCTTTCCTGCTGGGCTGGCTTTGAACTGTGATCCTCAGATCTCAGCCTCCTGAGTAGCTAGGATTACAGGCATGAGCTACCAGCGCCCGGCTAGGGATTGCTTCTAAAACCCAGGTAGCTGCCCTCTCTCCCTACTTCCTTAGGGGATAACAAAAGCTGAGCAAAGAAAATTGGGGGTACAGAGAGCTATACATTTCCAGATGGAGGGGCTGGGAAGGTGACTCAGTGGTTAGAGCACTTGCCTTGCATGCCTGAGACTCTGGGTTCGATTCCTCAGCACCACATAAGCAAAAAGAAAAAAGCCGGAAGTGGCGCTGTGGCTCAAGTGGTAGAGCGCTAGCCTTAGCTGAAGAGCTGAGGGACAGCACCCAGGCCCAGAGTTCAGACCCCATGACCGGACCCAAAAAAAACCAAACCAAAAAAACATTTCCAGATGGAACCTAGAACTGAGGAACTGAGTAGGTGGAATTGGATACTAGAAAGCAGTTTGTAAATAAGTTATAAGCAAAAGGGGCTTATAGGCTCTTGGGGAGCATGGCTAACAGGTTAGGAGGAAGGAGGAAAGAGAAGGGAGGAAGGAGGAGGCAGAGCAGGAGAGCTTGCAGAATGTGATAACTCTAGGCTGAGCATGCCAGGGGAAGGGAGAGGCTTGTGACCCACTGCTAGAGGACAGCTCAGCCTGGGGGGCTGGAGGCCTGGAGGCATCCAGATGATTTAACTGGCTGGAGGTGGTGTTTCCAGGGCCTCCTCCTTTGGGTCTCTGCTCTCGCCACTCCTAGCCCAAAGCCCCCTGGCCACTCGGAATATCACACAATTAGCCAGGTACTAGAAAAAATACCTTTTTATTAATTATTAGGAATAATCCATTCATTTAATGCAGAGTGTGTGGTGGGGAAGGTTGAGTGCTGTCGTGTGGATGAGGGGAAACGTGCACGAGGAGCAGTGGTGGGGAGGGGCTGGTCCCCCACTTTCCACAAACTACAAACAGCAACACGAACATAGAGAATGACTAATGAAAGGGTCCTCCCTCGGGGCTCTTTCCGTCCTGTTCCTCCAGCAGGAGTCCTAGGTAGTCCCTAGAGGTGCCAGGGCATCTGGAAATTCTGGGCTGGGAGTGGGGTGCAGTGTGTGGCCTCAAAGTTGTGCAGATACTTCCGGGCCTAGAGGAAGGGAGGGAGGCAGACAAGTTCAGGGCTGTGGTGACCAAGGCTGCTGGACAGCGCTCTCCACCCATCACTCTTTCCACCTGCCCACTCCCTGTAGGAAAGCTGTCGCTTCACCAAGCCCTGCATCAGCCCCCTGCCAGCCAGGCCTCCGCTCCCACCCCGCTTCCCACTCCTGCGCTCACCAGAAACAACGCCAGCTGTCGCCGTCCATCTGCGCTCATGTCCTCCCCTGCAGAGAGATGGCACTCACACACACAGCCCCGTCTGTCTGCGTATCCATCCCATTCCTGGCTCTTCCCAGCCTCCCTCCTGCCCAGGCTGTCCTTACCCACGCTCCAGGGAAAGTCAGGCCCGTGTTCTGCTTGGTAGGACCGGAGGACAGACAGACACCAGTCCTCCTCTACCTCCCATCGGCTGTAAATCGAGGCTGGTCAGGGAGAGGGATGAGGGCCTATCAGTGCCCTGGCTTTGACAGGCCCCTGTCCATAAGCCTCACCCGTTAACCTCTCACCTTCCTCTAGCTGGGAGGAGGCCTCTAGCCACTGTCTTACCACTCGAAGACCCTCCTCTGCCATCACGCGAGGATACCTACAGAGGGACCCAGGGGTAGGGCAGGATTGATTTCACTCTTCAGCCACGAGCCTCCCGCCGTCGCTGAGCCCACCGCCTCCGCCCCCAACTCCCCAGCTCTCACCGAAACTGCAGGAGCTTCAGCAGGAGGTCGTTGCCTCTGTTGGACATGATGTCCTCAGGAACCCTGGCGGTGAGAAGCAGTATGCAGGGAGAGGGCAAGTTGGGAAGGGTCTAGAAACCTGGGTAATTTCCTAGGCAGACTCTAGAATGCAGGAGAGGTAGAGGCCCTGGGCACTCACGTGGTGGTGATGATCTCATCCTTGGTTCTCCGGATCAGGAGCACAGGGCCCTGGAACCTTCAGGACAGAGCAGTGAGGAGGGAAGACTCCAGGGGAAGACAGGTGACAAGTGGCCCGCCCCCAGCCCTGCTACAGGGGCCCCTCATCTAGCCCTTCATATATAGGAGTGAGTCAGTCTAGGAATGGACATGGCTCAGTCTGGCCCAGGGGTGAGCTGGGGAGGTGGGGGTGGGGTGGAGATCCTTGCTGTTCCTGACCCTTTGGTTGCCAGATCACAAGGCTCAGAGTCTCAGAGGACCTAGGAAGGCCAGCTGGTCACTAGAGGGTGATAGGGTCACTCAGGGGATGTAAAGTAGTAGCCATTTACCAACTGAAGCACAGCAATACTAAGTGCAGTATGTAATGCCCGGTGGAGCTGGAGGGGCTGGCAGGGGTGAGACACTGGGCTGCCCTCACCTGCACAGCTGCTCTGAGTTGTTTAGATTGAGATGCTCCCTCACCGTCCTGGTCACCAGGCCCCCTACAGCGGGATAAAGGTGAAGGGATGGCAGAGACAGAGCCTTAACCCAACATAAAGGTCCCACTGTTCCTGGAGAGAGAAACTGAGGCACAGGCTAGAGGAACCCGATTCTCAACAATGACCTACAACCCACCCAAAGACAAGAAGAAGCACTTCCAGTTAGAACAGCCCTTAACTCCACACCACCCCTTCCCTGGTGGGCCTGGGAACTGCACTCACTCCAGCTGTCTGGCATGACCTTCAACGCCAAGGGCACCAGGTCATCAAAGGAGGCATCCAGAATCACAGCACTGATGTCTGGGTAGGACATGGCTGCCCACGTGGCTGGCACCAGGACAAGGGAAAGGAGGAAGACTGAGATGGCATCCTGCTGTTACCTCCGACCTGATCCTTCTTACTGTGTGATCCTGGGGGTCTCTCCTTAATCACTGCCCTCTACCCACACCCTGCCCCCAACCATCCAAAGAATGGAGAAAGAATGTGGAAGTGTATAGAGGACAGCAAGCAGAAAACATTTCCATTCCCCTGACCTCCCCACCCCAGGACACCAGTCTACTTTTCTTTCTCTCTTTTTAGGTCGGAGTCTAGGACTCAAACTCAGCATCCTGCTGCTTTTGTTTACTGGCTAGAGCTCTACCAACTGAGCCACTCATCCAGCCCCTCTGGTCTTTTTTTTTGTCCATTGTGGGGCTTGAACTCTGGGCTTGGGCACTATCCCTGCACAGTTCAGCTTCTCTCTTCCATAAGCCTTTCCTCCATCTCCCCCACCCTCTCCCGGAGCCATCAGTGTAGGTCCCCATCTCTCCTGGGCAGGGTCACGAATGTGTCTACGGTGGGGAGTGGGAGGGAGGCTGGTACCAGTGAATCCGCCAATGGACCAGGCGTAGACGACAATGTCCTGGGGCTGGAAGCCCAGGCGGTGAATGGCAAACTGGACCACCACATCCATGGCATTGGCCTCATTTTGTGGAAATGGCACCCCCTGCAGGAGGAAGGGCAAAGGCAGGAGAGGGGGGTCACCATAAGGCCAGCTCACCTGTCACCTGTGTCCTGGAATGGCCTCTTCCTGTAGCCATCATGCAACACACACACAAAGGAGGTATGGGAAAAGCATGGCAGGGCAGGCGGTCCACTCCAGAAGACAAGTGTGTACAGTGAGGCCCACTGCGCCCTCTGCCAGCCCTACTGTGAAGGAGGGGCTAAAGCTCCCAGACTGCCTTCCCACCCTCAATACCGACGGCATGTGAGTGGGGGAGCCCCACAGAGACAGACAACTCATTTGCTCCCTCCAGTGGCCAAGCAGAGGAAGAGAACCAGGATTCTGGAAAAGGAAGGGATACCAGAGAGGGTCTCACCGTGCTTCCAGCAAAGCCTGGATGATTCCAGCCCAGGACGGAATATCCAGCTGTAACACGGGGAGAAGGGAATGAAACTTCATGGCCCATGCTCCTTTCTGTCCATAGGGAAAGGACAGCAGAAGGTCTCTCTAGCTCAAGAGGCAATTAACTTCTGGCAGTCTCAAGATAACAGAGACAATGCCAAAGGAGAGACGTGTGAGTGTGGAGGGCAGGGGACGGAATAGGAGTGGGCGTAATAAAGTTAGGGACACAGCCCAGAGCAGGAATGTATGGCTCACAAAACAAATGGGGAGTGAACTTTTCCCTAGACCTTGCGTCGAGAAGAAATGGCTAAGGGAGGTCAAAGCACTCGTGCAGGACACCTTCAAAGAACATTCCAGTCCAAGGGGCAGAGATCGGAAGGCTGGGGGCCAGGGCCTACCTTCCAGGGGTGTGGAGACACAGCCCACCTCATAGAAACCTGCATTTCCTTCACAGCAGATCACCTAGGAAGGAAGCAAACAGAGAGGCTGAGGAGGTGCCAGGTCTGGGCTGAAACCCTCATGTGAGCAGCAGTGGAGGGCGCTATGAGAAGAGTTTGCAGGAGAGAGGAAGGGGAATAAGGGCTTCTGGTTCCATGGGTCATTAAGGTAAGAGGCAAAGTGGTCACAAATGCTCAGGAAACCCCACCCTCAGAGGAAGACCCCAAGTCAAACTGTTCCCCCACCCAGCATATGTCTCTTCTTCCTTGGGAGACCTCCAAGGAGATATCTCTCAGGATGTGACTACAGATTTTTTGGGGGGGGAATGGGGAAATGGGGAGAGGCGGAGCCCTGGGTCTTAGATTTGTTTTCTCTACACTTTCAGACCTGTGACTGTTTCTGTTGTATGGAATACTCATTGTTTTCCTTCTCGCTTTTGGGGCTCCAGTCTTATAGTCAGATAATTTCATGGTCTCCCAAGCTGAACTCCCATAGGAGAGGGCAGAGCTGGTACTAGAACCTAACCCCCTGGATGCTTGGCTCAGAGTTCTTTCCAGGACCATCTCAGGAGACTGCCTGGATCCAAGGACCAGCTCTGGGAAAGCTGTGATATGCCTTAGTTTTTTTGTTTGTTTATATTTGCCAGTCCTGGTGCTTGAACTCAGGGCCTAGACAATGTCCCTGAACTTTTTTTTTTTTTCTCAAGGCTAGCACTCTACCACTTGAGCCACAGCACCACTTCTGTTTTTTTTCTGTTTAGGAATCGAACCCAGGGCTTCATGCATGCTAGGCAAGCACTACCACTAAACAACATTCCCAGCCTTGTACCTCAGTTTTATCATCTGTAAAGTGGGATGACATAATGGCACCTTTCTTGAAAGATGGTTGTGAGGATTAAATATATCTTACAAATAGCAAATACTGCTCTGAGTGGTGACATTATTCTTTTTTGATCCTTGAAATGCCAACTTCTACTTCAGCTATTTCCCTATCTCAGGGTTTGTTTGTTGTTGTTGGTGGTGGTGGTTGTAGGGCTTGAAATTGGGGCCTAGGCTATGTCCCTGAGTTCTGTTTGCTCAAGGTAGCACTCTACCCACTTGAGCCACAGCTCCACTTCTGGTTTTCTGATGGTTTAATTGGAGATAAGAGTCTCATGAATTTTCCTGTCTGGGCTGACCTTGAACTACAATCTTCAGATCTCAACCTCCTGAGTCACTAGGATCATAGGTGTGAACCACCAGCACCTGACTTCTCAGGGTTTATCTACATAAAATGTCTTTAGGGTAGTGCTGGGAGATGGGGTCGTCCCCTTCTGTGGCTCCATACAAAAGGGAAGATTGGGATCTCCAGCCCCTCTATTGTCCTTTCTCCCCATGATCCATCTTTGGGCCCCCCTAGTCCCTCTCACCAGCTTTTGTCCCTGAGGCTCAGCGGTCCCCCGCCGGTCCACAAACATGGTGTCGATTTCATTGCCATCACAAGCCAGCAGCTTCGCTCGGCGACCGTTACACTGAGCAAGGGAGAGGCAAAGGCCAGGTGGTGAGGGGCAAGGGCCATATCTCTCGGGGAGATTGGGCCGGCAGAGGGGAGGCAGGGGGAAAATCTCACCTCTTCCACCAGACGAGCCTGGCCCTGCAGCAGTACGGGCATGAGTGCCTTCTGGAGCAGGTACACGGAGCCTGGGTACAGCATGCGGCGCCCCAGGGTATGAGCTACCAGGTAGCTGTGGGGAACACGGTTAGTGAATCCCCAATCCTCTGCTTTCCCCTTTAGGGATTTGCTGAAATAATACATATGCTAGTGCTTTTCAAACTTTTTGTTTTTAATTGCAAACTTTGTAGCTCACACCTATAAATCCTAGCTACTTACTCAGGAAGCTGAGATCTGAGCCAAATTCCAGAGACTCTCCTCTCCACTTAACCAGCAAAAAGGCAGAAGTGGAGGTGTGCTAGAGGTGTGGGGGACTGGGAGGATGGGGGGCAAGAATTCAAGGCCTAAGAGTTCAAGGCCCATTCAAACACCAATACATACATACACACAGAAAGAATTTGTAAGATGCCATCTTGTGGCTGAGGATGTAGCTGAGTGGCTTGCCTAGTATATGTGAGGCCCTGAGTTCAACCTTTAGTATGTCAAAAAAAATTATATTGTAGCCTGGTATGCAGATATGTACATGTATGTACACAGATGCTCCTTGGCTGATAAAGGGTTTATATTTTTATTTGTTTTGGTCATGGGACTTGAACTCAGAGCCTGGGCACTGTCCCTGAGTCTCTTTGTGCTCAAGATTAGTGTTTTACCACTCTGAGCCACACTCCACTTCCAGGTTTCTGGTGGTTCATTGGAGATAAGTCTCCCAGACTTTGCTGCTCAGGCTGGCTTTAAGCCTTGATCTTCAGATATTAGCCTCCCCAGCAGCTAGGGTTATAGGCATGAGCCACCAGCACCCGGCTAGGTTTATGTATTGATAAACCATACACTTAACACAACTAATCTACTGCACATCGTAGCTTAAGCATATAACACCATGTGCAGCACCAGTGGTTTGCCCTGGTGACCCCAGGAGCTAACTAGGAGCTACAAAGAGCACGGAGAGTACCATGATGTACACATCACTACCCCAGAAAAAAAAAATCAAAATCCATTTTTTTCCCTAAGTAGTGGTCCTAACCATGATCCTAGCCTCAAAATCCAAATTTCAAGCTGGGTGCCAGTGGCTCATGCCTGTAATCCTAACTACTCAAGAGGCTGAGATCTGAGGATCATGGTTCAAAGCCAGCCTGGGCAGAAAAGTCCGGGAGACATTTATCTCCAATAAACTACTAGAAAACCAGAAGTGGCGCTGTGGCTCAAGTGGTAGAGCGCTCGCCTTGAGCTGAAGAGCGCAGGGACAGCACCCAAGCCCAGAGTTCAAGTCCCACGACCGACCAAAAAAAAAAAATCCAAATTTCAAGTACAGTTTCCACTGTAGGCCTATTGCTATAGAAACTAAATAAGACTGTCATATAATTTTCAAAGTTTTATGAGATAATGCCTTGGTTTTTTGTTTGTGGGGTCCCCCCCTCCAAGTACTAGAGATTAAACACAGGGATCTTGGCACTTGCTAGACAGCACTCTGCCCCCTGAGCCACCATGCCAAGTCCTAAGATCCATAGTTTGAAAGACACCAGAGTAGACAAATTCTTGTCAGGGCAGAGACCTGGATGTAATGGGTTTGTTTGTTTGGTTTGCGTTTTTTGTTTTATTTTGTTTTGTTTTTTTTTGCTGGCCCTGGGACTTGAACTTGGAACACAGGCACTGTCCTTGAGCTTCTTGGCTGCCACTTTACAACCTGAGCCACAGCTCTACTACTTCTGGAGTTTTGGGTAATTTATTGGAGATGAGAGTCTTACAGAATTTCCTGCCTGGGCTATCTTTGAGCTGTGATACTCATATCTTAGGCTCCTGAGAAGCTAGGATTACAGGCATGAGCCACTGGTATCCAGCACGCACGTGTGTGTGTGTGTGTGTGTGTGTGTGTGTGTGTGTGTGTGTGTGTGTTTCATTTTTGTTTTGTTTTGAATGTTTTGATTTTGTTTAGTTTGAGTTTTTCTTTAGTGGTACTGGGGATTGAACTCAGAGTCTCATGCTTATTAGGCAAGCACTCTACCACTTGAGCCACACCTCTAGCCCCTGGCTGTTTTATTCACTCTTGTAGCTGCCACATAGGAGGTACTAAGAACATTATGTAAAGTAGGAGCTAATAAACACAGAGTGATTTGCATTACTAATCTAGTCAGATAAGACATAGTAGATATTGCCCTGAAAAAGATGATCAACCATGTCAGATAACCTAAGTAGACTTCATCTCTAGAACAGCATCCTCTCTCCAAATCCTCAAATCTGGCTTGCCCCTAGGACAAATCGCACACAACCAACCACTGAATCTTCCCCCTTCCTTGGTATCGTGTGTGTGTGTGTGTGTGTGTGTGTGTGTGTGTGTGTGTGTGTGTGTGTGTGTGTGTGTGTGTGTGTGTGTGTGTGTGTGTGTGTGTGTGTGTGTGTGTGTGTGTGTGTGTGTGTGTGTGTGTGTGTACCAACCACTGAATCTTCCCCCTTCCTTGGTATCGTGTGTGTGTGTGTGTGTGTGTGTGTGTGTGTGTTCTGGGGTTTGAACTCAGGGCCCAAGTGCTGTCAAAGCACTTCTTTTGCTCAAGGCCAGGTCACAGCACAGATCTACTTCTGGTGTTTTGATGGTTAATTGGAGATGAGTCTCATGGACTTTCCTGCCCAGGCTAACTTGGAACCACGATCTCAGATCTCAGTTTCCTGAGTTGCTAGGATTACAGGCCTGAGCCACCAGTGCCCAGGTCCTTCCTTGGTATTCTTCTACTTTTTTTTAGATAAGAGGCTGAGATTCAGTACTTGCCACTTTTACACATTGGCTAGTACTCTACCAACTGAGCGAAGCCTCCAACCCCCTTCCTTGGTACTTTTTTTTTTTTTGTCATGGAGCTTAAACTCTGGGCACTGTCCCTCAGCTCTTCAGCTCAAGGTAAGTGCTCTACCACTTGAGCCACAGTGCTACGTCAGGTTTTCTGAGTGGTTTATTGGAGATTAGAGTCTCACAGACTTTTCCTGCCCAGGCTGGCTTTGAACCAAAATCCTCAGAACTCAGCCTCATGAGTAGCAAGGATTACAGGCGTGAGCCACCAGCACCCGGCTCTTCCTTGGTACTTTTGAACCTGCTGTCTATTTGCCAGCAATTAAAAAAATCCAAGAACCAGACACTGGTGGCTCATACCTGTAATCCTAGCTAGGATCTAAGCTGAGATCTGAGGGTGGCAGTTCAAAGCCAGCCTGGGCAGGAAAGTCTGTGAGACTCTTATCTCCAATAAACCACTCACAAAACCAAAAGTGGACGCCGTTTGCGATGGCTCACGCCTGTAATCCTAGCTCTACTCAGGAGGCTGAGATCTGAGGATCTCAGGTCCAAGCCAGCCCGAGAAGTCTGTGAGGCTCTTATCTCCAATAAACCACTAGAAAACCAGAAGTGGCACTGTGGCTCCAGCGGCAGAGCGTTCGCTTTGAGCTGAAGAGCTGAGGACAGCACCCAGGCCCAGAGTTCAAGCCCCACGACTGAAAAAAAAAAAATTTTTTTTTTTAAATCCAAGAGCGTCTGATCCACTGTTAGGAAAGTCAGTACTGTCCTCGCTGAGACTATCAGTACCCATGACTAAGATTTAGCTGGCTTACCATGTGCTCTCAGGCCCCCAGGCAAAATGGGAGTCCTTCAGAAATGTCACCCTACTTCATCTCCTCAACAGTCCTATAAGGGAGTCTATTCACAGATATAGAAATAGAGGTACAGCATGGCCAAAAGCCAAGGTGGAGGAACCACAGAGCTGGAGGACCAGAGCCAGGATAGTTACACAGAGGTGCCCTAGACCCTGCATCAGCTGTAGAGATAATTCCTCCCCGCCCCAATGCACTGCTCCCTTTCAGCCTTGCTGGGGAAGCTTCTGCATCGGAAATGTTAAGTGTCCCAGTGCTTCACTTACTATCTGTGAGTCTCTTCTCTCCACACACAAATGTTTCTTCACCACAAACCATACACACAAAGCACACGACAGTAAGCCCAATAAGTGACAGCTATTTGACAATGAAGCACCTAGTCTCCAGGGGCCTGGTCGCATATCCCCTCCTCCCCAGCCGTGTCCCACCTGGTGATCTGACAAGGCAGCTTCTTAGCTCGGTTGAGGAGGGTGTCTGCTGTTCCCCGATGGAGGGGCTCTGGGCGAAGCAGGGCTACACCCCGGCGGGAAGGACCTCCTCGGGACTCCTTCCTGAGGAAGGGCAAAAAGTGAGAGATAGGGTTAGGAGCAGTGGGCTGGTTGGGTCTAAGGAGAAGGTGACACTGAAAGGTAGGCCTGGGGGCCTCTGAGAGGATGGAAGCAGAAGGACAGGATGGTGCAGAGATGATCAGACACAGTTCCAAGGGTGGGGAAGAGCTGAGAATGTGGCTTAGTGGTAGAGTGCTTGCCTAGCATGCATGAAGCCCTGGGTTCGATTCCTCAAAATCATATACACAGAAAAAGCCAGAAGTGGTGCTCTGGCTCAAGTGGTAGCCTTGAGCAAAAGAAGCTCAGGGACAGTGCCCAGGCCCAGTGGTCAAGCATCAGAACTGACAACAACAACCACAAAAAAAAACAAGGGAGGCGGAGAGCAAATATACTCACCGGCTGCTGGCTTCTTCCCAGTGGAAGTCCACTGGCCAGCTCCTGAAGTCAAAGTTGTAGTTGGCCAGCTGCTTCTGTGGTAGGCAGAGAAAGAAGAGGGAGGAAAAGGAATTGAGGACTGAAGAGGGATGCCCACCTCGCTCCTTAACACTTTGATCATCCAGAGGCCTGACCCTCCTCCCACATCATGGAAGACCAAGCAGAAGTCAGCCTGCCAGGGGCTGGGAACGTAGCTTAGTGGTAGAGTGCATGCCTTGCAAGCATGAGGCCCTGGGTTCGATTCCTCAGCACCACATAAACAGAAAAAGCCAGAAGTGGTGCTGTGGCTCCAGTGGTAGAGCGCTAGCCTTGAGCTGAAGAGCTGAGGGACAGTGCCCAGACCCAGAGTTCAGGCCCCATGACGGGCAAAAAAAAAAAAAAGAAGTCAGCCTGCCAGGTCTCACGTGGAAAGCTCTAGCACATCAGGAGCAATCTGTCAAGATAGAACTTTACTGTCTTCCCTCTTCCAGACAACAATCCTAATTTGGCTCTTCCAAAAATTGAAGGCTGAACTAGGTGCCCGTGGCTTAGCCTGTAATCCTAACTACTCAGGAGGCTGAGATCTAAGGATCACAGTTCAAAATCAGCTGAGGCAGGAAAGTCTGTGAAAGACATCTCCAATAAACCACTCACAAAACCAGAAGTGGAGCTGTGGCTCAAGTGGTAAAGCGCTAGCCTTCAGCTGAAGAGCTGAGGGACAGACAGCACCCAGGCCCAGAGTTCAAGCCCCATGACAGACCAAAAAAAAAAAAAAAATGAAGGCTGAGCCAACCCATGATGAGAACTGGTGCTTCTGAGCCAGGGGATTGGTCCACTGGCTGCTCACTATTCCTTCTTTACTGGGGTTCTCTACAGGGCACCATCTTAGAAACTCACAAGTTCCCTCAGCTGCTCCAACCAACAGTCCCCCAGCTGGCTGAGAGATGTCTGGCTCACAGTTGGCGTCTATAATACCCAGGCTTTCCTCCAGAATAAAACCTTGACTCTTCCTTCCAGCCTCAGAGCCACTTCTTTCCTGTGGCCAGGGACCAGCGTTGCCACACAGACCATCTGTGCCTCGGGTCACCCTCCAGAGTTGGTCCACATGCTTTCTGCATGTGGAGCTGTATCTTCATTCTGCTAGATTCCTCCCCCATCCCCACAGCTCCCAGCTCTCTATTTTGAGGTTGAGTTTTTTTGGTTGTTTTTTTTTTTAACTGCAAGAGAAAAATAAATTTGTTTTACATTTTCAAAAATAACTTGACTGAAAGAGAGCAATACAAAAACTATACAAAAATGAGCTGGGCATTGGTCTCTCATGCCCATAATCCTAACTGCCTAAGAATCTGCCAAGATCTAAAGATTGTGGTTCAAAAGCCAGCCTGGGTAGACAACTCTGAGAGGTTCTTATCTCCAATTAACCAGCAAAAAGCTGAAAGAGGAGGTATGACTCTACTGGTGGTAAAGAGGCAGACTTGAAAAAGTCTAGTGAGAACAGAAAGCCCAAGTTCACGAATTTGCACATGAAGTTCAAGTTCCAGTGTAGCCACCAAAATAAACAAGCAAAAAAACCTATACAAAAGTGTAAATAACAAAACAAAAGGAAGAAAAGCAAACTTAAGCCAGGCTTTATTCAGACTTATGGCCTTGCTCTGTAACTCTGCCAGGGCCACTCTTGCCTATTCCCTCAGGCATATAGATGAGGGTAATCATGCTACCTCATGTGGCATACGCGACATTCAAAATGCTTCCGATGGCGCAGGACGGACCATCATTACACAGCTCCATAAATGGTGTAGAATAGCCATTAATGCAATGATGGTGGCCTTAGCTGTTTGATCCCAGAAACCCCTTTATACTGGGAAGGAGCTTTATGGGCCCCTGTGCCCCCTTTTCAAAGATAATCACACTCCAGCACCGCAGGCCTGGCACAACTTAAAGGAAACTGTGCCCTGGCTTTTCTCCCTGCTGGCGCCACGCTGTGTTCCAGGCCAGGAGTGGACATACCTGTCCATCTTGTTTTGTCCCCAAACAAAGCTGGCATGGTGTTCCATTTGCAGCGCTAAACAAACTTTTATAGAACTGAGCTGCTGTGAAAGGGAGGAGAAAATGCTCTCCTAAGAAACGCTGTGGATGTTTCTATGTTTAGACACTTCTTGAGGCTGAAAGGTAGAGGAGGAAGAGAACTGTTCTAGAAGTGGTAAGGGAGGACAGATCACTCAGTGTGCAGGCAAAGGCCAACAAAGCATATTTTGCCCTAGCAGAAGCTGGTGTCTTGTATCCTAGGGTAGCAGAGAAGCTGCTCTTGGGGAGGGGGGAGCAATGTCTAGAACCTTCCACCTTTCACCCAACTTCTTACCTTGTTTTCTGCAGACTGGTTCCGATGTGTCGCTTCTAAGATGGTGATGAATTGCCGGTACTGAGGGTTGGTCCAGCGACCGATGCCTGGTAGAGAAGACAGTAAACGGCATTAGGAAAACTGGGAAGCTGGCTGCTAAGTCTTAGGAAAATAATTGGAGATGTGGAAGAAGGGCCTGGAAGAAGTAAGACACAAAGGAACTGAAGGCCTGCAGTTGGGGTGGGGCTAGATCCTCCTACCAACTAGCTAGACGATTCTTCTCCTTAGCTTCTTCAGGTTGTTATGTTTTTTTCTTTTTTGGGGGGGGGGGTACGGGAAGGGGTTGATCGTGGGGCCTGAACTCTGGGCCTGGTGCTACCCCTCAGCTCTATAGCTCAAGGCTAACACTGCCATTTGAGCCACAGCGCCACTTCCAGCTTTTTTTCTTTTTGCTTATGTGGTGCTGAGGAATCGAACCCAGGGCCTCATGCATGCAAGGCAAGCACTCTACACTGAGCCACCTTCCCAGCCCTCTTTTTTGTTTTTGCAAGTCCTTTTGCTTAAGGCTAGCACTCTACCACTTGAGCCACAGCGATGCTAAGGAATTGAACCTAGGGCTTCATGCATGATGGGCAAGCACTCTGCCACTAAGCCACATTCCCAACCCATTTGTTTGTTTTAAATAGACTAACAGCCTTCTACCTTGCAAAATGTTCACTTTCCTCAGGCTTAAAATGTTTTACAACCTTCCTACCTCCCCTGGCTGACACTGGATTTCTCTTTTCCCAGCCAGCCCCCTCCATGCTTTTTCTAACCCCTGCCATCTAGCTTCAATCTCTTGCCCTTGCCCATAATTACTTCCTCACTGAATCTGTCTTCCCTGAGTCTCTTCAATAGCTCCACTTTATGCTTCCTATAGCTCAAGATGACTCTATCTTCCTTGGCTTTCTGGACTCATCTTTGCCTCCTTCCAATCTGTGGGCTGTTTCTCTCCTACCCCCTTTCCCTTTCCTAAAGGCAGCAATTCTCAGTGCTGAGTCTTCTCTTCTTCCCCAAGATGGCATCCATTCTCCCTTGACTGTTGAGAAGGCTCAAAGGCTAACTTCATTCCTCACTGGCCTCACAGGTGTTCTGTGCCCAGCACTGTGCTATCACAGAGACATCAGGAAATAAGATACACAACTCCAGGTCCATAGAAAGCTTGAATTGTGACTGAGGCTGAGGTAGGACTGAGAAAAAACAATCCATAAGAGCTACAAGCAAAATAAAACCAGGATGAATTAGAATACTGTACTGTCAAGGGTACTGCCCAAATATATGATCATGAGAAAATGAAGCAAACTGCATAATGATTTGCAGTGATGCTGTTTATGCCAAAAATGTGAAATGCACAAGATAGCACTATATTGTTAATGGATTTGTACCATATTTCATAGATCCTAAGAATTTTTTTTCTTTTGTCGGTCATGGGGCTTGAACTCTGGGCCTGGGTGCTGTCCCTGAGCTCTTCAGCTCAAGGCTAGAGCTCTACCACTTGAGCCACAGAGCCACTTCCAGTTTTCTAGTGGTTTACTGGAGTTAAGAGTCTCACAGACTTTCCTGACCAGGCTGGCTTTGAATCACTATCTTTAGAGCTCAGCCTCCTGAGTAGCTAGGATTATAGGCATGAGCCACCAGAGCCCGGCTAGAAATAGTTTTCAATATTTAAATTACTATGCATCTTAGTATGCATGTTACAATGGTAGTTTAGCTCTCAAAAATTAGGTATCTAGCAAGTTACAAGGTCCTCCTTTTTTTTTTTTTTGGTTCTCGGCACCACCAATAAATAAATAAATAAATAAACAAGTTGGGGGGGGGGCTCACACCTATAATCCTAGCTACTCAGGAGGCTGAGATCTGAGGATTGCAATTTGAAGCCAGCCTGGGCAAGAAAGTCTGTGAGACACTCATCTCTAATTAACTGCCAAAAAAGACAGAAGTGGACCTGTGGTTCAACTGGGCTACTATACTCAGGGACAGTGCTCAGGCCCTGAGTTCAAGCTCCAGGACTCACACCAAAATAAAATAACAAACAAAACCCACTAACTTAGGTATATATTTCATAAAAGTAAAAAAATATGCATAGGAAAAAATCAGAGGATAACAGGAGAAGAGGAATAGAATGTGACACTGGGAGGAATCCAGTGGCAATTCTTTTTTTTTTTTTCCAGTTGTGGGGCCTGAACTCTGGGCCTGGGCGCTGTCCCTCAGCTCTTCAGCTCAAGGCTAGTGCTCTACCACTTGAGCCACAGCGCCACTTCTGGCTTTTTTTCTTTTTTTTGTTTATGTGGTGCTGAGGAATCGAACCCAGTGCCTCATGCATTGCAAGGCAAGTACTCTACCACTGAGCCACCTTCCCAGCCTCTCCAGTGGCAACTCTTAACTCCACTGTAATGTGTTATTGATAAAGGCATCAGAAGCAAGTATCACAAAGCAGTAGTACAGCAGGTCTTTTGATATTTGTTCTCTGGACTTTGCTGCACTTTTTTCTTTTTCTTTCTTTTTTTTTTTTTTGTGCCGGTCGTGGGGCCTGAACTCTGGGCCTGGGCGCTGTCCCTCAGCTCTTCAGCTCAAGGCTAGCTAGCGCTCTAGCACTTGAGCCACAGTGCCACTTCTGGCTATTTCTGCTTATGTGGTGCTGAGCACTCTACCACTGAGCCACCTTCCCAGCCTTTTCTTTCTTTTTTAAGCACCCAGCTATATGCTGTTTTTTTTTTTGTTTTTTTTTTTTGGTTGGTTGTGGGGCTTGGGTGCTGTCCCTGCACTCTTCAGCTCAAGGAGAGCGCTCTACCACTGAGCCACAGCACCACTTCCAGTTTTCTAGTGGTTTTTATTGGAGATAAGAGTCTCACGGACTTTCCTGCCTGGGCTGGCTTTGACCCACGATCCTCAGATCTCAGCCTCCTGAGTAGCTAGGATTACAGGCATGAACCACGGGCACCCGGCTGTATGCTATATTTTTGTACCTAAGTATTATTTATTCATGTGTAGGAATTTCTCTAGTGTAAATACATACATATGTTCATGGAATTGTTGTGGGGCATATTCATAGCATTTTATTAATTATTTTTTACTCATTATTACTTTTATGTTATTTTATTTTGTCAGTCATGGAGCTTGAGCTCAGGGGCTGGGTGCTTTCCCTGAGCTCTGAGTGGGGTGTGGGGTGTGCTCAAGGCTAGCACTCTACTACTTTAAGCCATAGTGCCACTTCTGGTTTTCTGATGGTTAACTGAAGATAAGGAGTCTCACCAACTTTTCTGCCTTGGATAGCTACCTCCTGTGTAGTTAGGATAAGCCACCAGCACCTGGCTACATCACTGTTTTTATTAATTTTTTTTTTTTTTTTTGTCGGCCGTGGGGCTTGAACTCTGGGCCTGGGCGCTGTCCCTCAGCTCTTCAGCTCAAGGCGAGCGCTCTACCACTTGAGCTACAGCGCCACTTCCGGTTTTCTGGTGGTTTTATTGGAGATAGGAGTCTCACGGTCTCTCCTGCCCGGGCTGGCTTTGAACCGCGATCCTCAGATCTCAGCCTCCTGAGTAGCTAGGATTACAGGCGTGAGCCACCAGCGCCCGGCTTATTAATTATTTTTTAACTAAGCCCTTCAAGGAAAAAAATCATGCCTTACATCAGTCACAACTGATTGAGCTTCAAACTATATTTGCAGAAAATAATATTTGCACAGGGGCTGGGAAAGTGGCTCAGTGGTAGAGTGCTTGCCTTGCTTACATGAAGCCCTGGGTTCAATTCCTCAGCACCACATAAGCAGAAAAAGCTGAATGTGGCACTGTGGCTCAAAGTGGTAGAGCACTAGCCTTGAGCTGAAGACCTAAGGGACAGTGCCCAGGCCCAGAGTTCAGGCCCCATGACCAGCAAAAACCAACAAACAAACAAACAGACAGACAAATAATATTTGCACAGCAATGGACAGATCCAAACCAGGATTTCTCTCCACCTACCTCGGAGACAGGCTACACCTGCCAGTAGCAGCAGCAATGTCCCAGCATAGTGAGAAAACGGCACCACTTTGGACAAACTCAAGTAACCTGGGAGGAGAGACAGATGATATGAGATTCTCTCCACAGCACTTCTCAGCTCTTCTTCCCCAGCTTGGCCCCAACCTCCATCCTAAACCCTCTCGTTGGAGTTTTCCCACCCTCAGAGGAAATGCCTGGGGAAAGGAGAAAGCCAAGCCATACTCATAGATCTCCCATTCTCTTTACAGAGAGGTTTGGCTCATCTGCGACAACATGCCCACTTCTGCCCCACCACCTTTGAAACACACTGACCTTTCCTGTACAAGTAGAAGAAGGCGAAGGGAGAGGAGTAATAAGAGATGGACCAGAAGACTGAAGCCTGCAGCAGAGACAGAGACAGGCAATCAATACACGCATACACACCAGTCCGCCATTTCCAGGCCTAGGCTCTGAGCAAGGTGAATGACCTGAGGAATATCACATTGAGTTCTACCGTGTGCATGACAGGACACACACAGCAGGTACTCAAGTATTTTTCAAAAATAATGTATCGGAATATAACAGAGGCTGGAAAAAATGGGTGCAGGTTCTATTTTATTCTTCAAATCATCTCTGGACATAATTCCATTACATTTACAGGCCCAGCCTCTCTGTCTATGCAAGTTAAACAAGCCTTTTCAATTGGCCCTGCTCAGGATAGCCCCTGGCCTGGTCCCCAAGAGATGCATGAACGTCACCATAGGAACTCTGCCAGAGAGAACAGCTGTCTCTGCAGCCAAAGAGGTTAGTTGCCAGGGAGGACAGGTCACTGGGGACTACAGGACTTAGCACCTGCAGATGGTCCCAAGAGTAAACATGTTTTCCACGGGACTCAGGCTGCCCCAGAGAAAGTTAGGCTGCATACATACCAAAGGGGAGTACCAAGCATGTTGTGTGTGCATGCCTCTGTGTGTGTGTGCGTGTGGTGTGTGTTGGGAAGGTCTACTTCAGAACCCCTAGCATCCCTCACCCTCCCAGGGGTGCTATATTCTCCCAGGCTGGGAGGGTTAAGCTCACGAGGGCAGCTGGGTCTGAAAAGATGCAGTGACTTGCAGATGCTGGGGAAGACTTACCAGTGCCAGGATGCTGTCAGCATGTTTCTCCAGGGCACGCGGCTGATAGTATGTATCCTGCCAACACAGATGGTCCGTTAGGACCCTGCCCATTGATTGACTAGCCCTTCCCCATCACTTTCCAAAGCCCTAGTGTTGGTCCTCTGGCTCTAGCCTCCTTGGCTCTCTCGCATGGGATATCTCTGGCCTCCACAGAAACCTCTCTTTCCTACCTTGACTCTGAACCTGATTTCCCATCCCTAACCATGAGAACAAACAGGGTGCTGGACTTGGAAGGAAAAGTGAAAGCAGCACTGGGTGACTCTGGCCCGTTTGTGGGCGTGTGCACATGGAGAGAAGGGTGAGGAAGAAAGCTTCCATGACAATGCTGAAGCAGAGCAATAGAAATGAGTAGGTTAATCAGAAAGAATATGGCTAGGGGTGGGCAGTTTGTAGAGGTTATTAAATCTAATTTGAAACTACCAGTAAAAAGGAAGAGAATGTTTAGGTGAACAGGCTATCACCACCCACTGTTTCGGGGAATGCAATAACCCTGGGGTGTCCAGACTAGATTTGGGGAGTGAGGGTCAGGGGATACATGCTGTGCAGATGTCATTTTGATATTCAAGATAATTAAAAGGAAGATACACTGAACTAGGAGAAGAAGAAAGGTACTAGGAAGTATGACAGCAAAATCCACCGGTTCCCTACACCCTGTGGGGTCTCTTATAGGACTTCAGACTCAATGGGGACCGGTATGAACCATGACCGACAGGGTGGGGGGTACACGCCAAGGAACGAGCAAGCACTGGTGGAATGAGAAGGAGGTGCTCCAACGGAAGTGAAGAGAGGAGGCGGTCAGACCACAGGCGTGACTTGAACCCAGGAAACAAACAACGCAGACTTTTCAGACAACTGGCTTGACAATCGGTCTCCCCTGATTTCCAATAATGGGCGCTTCTGGAGAGCAAAGGCCGTAAAAGGTTTGGACCGTACCATGTTCTTAACCAGGGGGGGAACCCGACTCACCCAGGAGCTGGAATGGGAGTTAGTGACTGAAGTTGGAGTTTCAGGGACGCTGGACGGTGACCGTTCGGAGTCCCTCTCCCGATAGATTTTGTAGAGCCGGGGGCCTAGGACACAGCTCAGCAGCTTCGCCATGGCCCCGGGTAGGGCCGCTGCTCTTCCAGCAGCAGGTCCCCCCCACTTTCCTGGCCCCGCCCTCCCCGGCTCGGAGGTGTTGCGTGCCAGTGACGTCAACACGTACCGGCTCCGCCTCGCGCCCCCGGAGACACTGTCTACGCTTCTTAAAGGAGGATTTTCGTGCAGTTGGAGCTACGGGTACAGCAATGGTCAGAAACTAGGTGTTTGGAACGTGGAGAGTTAGAAAAATTAGCAGGACACAGTGGCTTTTTTTTAAAGCCCTTAATATCAGCACATTCTGGAATGATAGTGAGAATGCTAAGTAAGATTAGAAGCAGCTACAAAAGAGAGGCATTTAGAGATCTCTGATTTTTTTTTTTAAGTGCAAGATTTTTAAATTCTTCTTTTGCTGGTCCTGAGTTTGAATCAGCTCGAGGCTAGTGCATTGTGTGTGAATGTGTGTGTGTGTGTGTGTGTGTGTGTGTGTGTGTGTGTGTGTGTGTAATTGGATACCTCAGTCCCATGGACTTTCCAGCTCCGGCTGGCTTTGAACCCTATTCCTCAGATTACAGCCTCCTGAGCAGGTAGGATTACAGGCGTGCACCATCAGCACCCGACTAAGAAGTGCAAGAGTTTTATAAAAGAAGACTAAAAAGCCAAGCACCAGAGACTCTTATCTCCAATTAATTACAGAAAAAGCTGGAAGTAGAGCTATGGCTCAAGTGGTAGTGTGCTAGTCTTGATGTAAAGAAGCTCAGGGACAGTACCTAGGCCTCAAATTCAAGCCCCAGGACTAGCAAGACAGTATTGGGATAGTGATACTTAAAGTCACAAACACATCCTAACCTTCATGAGGCAAATTTTCTTTATCATAGTCTATAAAGTTGATGAGTTCTATGAATTTTGACAATACAGTTAGAGAAATAGCAAATTTATAACATTGATTACACAGCATAAAGGACCTTGACCAAGATAGTAATCTTATGTCTTAACATATAGAGGTTTTGTTTTACTTTTGTTTTTTTTTGGGGGGGTCCGGTTGTGGGGCCTGAACTCTGGGCTTGGGCGCTGTCCCTCAGCTCTTCACCTCAAGGCTAGTGCTCTACCAC
Organism: Dipodomys merriami; assembly: GCF_024711535.1. Classification (NCBI taxonomy): domain Eukaryota; kingdom Metazoa; phylum Chordata; class Mammalia; order Rodentia; family Heteromyidae; genus Dipodomys; species Dipodomys merriami. The sequence goes on along the minus strand of NW_027202937.1, from coordinate 11,406,957 downwards.
TTGAGCCATAGCACCACTTCCAGCTTTTTTTTTTTTCCTGCTTATGTGGTGCTGAGGAATCGAACCCAGGGCCTCATGCATGCAAGGCAAGCGCTCTACCACTGAGCCACCTTCCCAGCCCCCCCCCTTTTTTTTTTGGTCAGTTGTGGGGCTTGAACTCAGAGCCTGCAAGCTGTCCCTGAGCTCTTTTAGCTCAAGGCTAGCACTCTACTGCCACACCGACTCCAGTGGAGTCTGCTTAGCATGGGAAACCATCTATCAGACCTAAGAAAGGGGCTTCAGAGACCTATCTCCGAGTTTTGGGACTTCACCGAAGTCTACCTCGGAGAATAGGGTTTCCAAGAGGCCTACTCCTGGAAAGGCTGACAAACCCCTGGGAAAGATGTGTTTCTGTTCTTGCTTTTCTTTTCCTCACTGTATAAGAGTGCCTATTAATCTTTTACTGTTTCTACTGCTCTTTGTACTTACTCATTGTCAACGTTCCCTTATTCAAAGCTCTTTCTTAAGAGTGTTGACAACTCCAATATCTGATTAGTGTCTTAAAAATATGACTAACTCACCAAAGTGCTACCCTGAAAGCCCTCTTATGGAGGCTAGTAGACAAATATAAGCAAATATAAAAGTATTGGGGGTTTCACGAAGTCATTTCAGCAGAAGGAATTGTTTGTAAGAGAGTTGCAAGAAGCTCTAGGCGCGGCTAGAACAGAAAGAATGTATGGCAATTGCTGAGATAACTACTTAGGAGAAAGAACTTCCTGTTACTCTCTTTCATTTACTAAGAGACTTGCTAGATCTAGGCCTCCGTGACCTTACTATTAGAGAAGGAACAGGAAAGATCTTATGGGACAATTAAGGCCTCTATAGAAATAAGGTAAAGGTTAGAAGGTGACAAACGTCGAAACCCATTATATTTCTTAGAGATAAGCCGGAAACAAGTAACTTTTAGGCGACCAGCTAGTGACTGCCCAAGAATGAAGCCCTGCAGCAAGATTATGTAACCTTTTGCCCTTTCTCATGGAGACTTTTGCTATAAAAGTTTGTTATCCTCTGCATTAAATCGCACTCAGCATCCACTCCTCTTGTATGTGAGTTGTCTGTTTGCCATCTCCCCACCTATTCCAGTTCCTCCCCTAGGTGTCCTCCGGTCATCCCGACAGAACCCGGCCCGAGGCACTCTACCACTTTGAGGCTTCCAGTTTTGTAATTGGAGATAAGAGTCTCAAGGATTTTCCTCCCTGGGATGGTTTGAACCTTGATCCTCAGATCTCAACCTCCTGAGTAGCCAGTATTAGAGAGAGAGAGATGAGCCACTGGTGCCTGGCTTTGTTTTACTTTTTTTTTTGGTCAGTTGTGGGGCTTGAACTCAGGGCCTGGGTGCTGACTTTGCATGATCTTAATTGTATAAAGCCACACCTTTCTACACAAGAACAACCTAGACCAGGTCCTTCCCTGCCCTCAGGACAGAACAATATTGGTCACTTTTTTCCCCAGTAGACGAGCCACTGAGTTTTATCACCCCAGCACTCCCATCCCCTCCGGAGGCCCATGTGACTCTAGGCTGGGGAGTGTGGGTCTTTATCTGTGCTGTGCTTCCTCCCTGAGAACACCAGGTCTTTAAGCAAACAGAGCTTAGCAGGCTCTTCCCATGGCAGTCTTATTCCTCCTCGTTCTGTACCTATCTGGGCTACCACTGGCTGATGCAGGTAAGGGTCGGGATGGGGATTCTCCAGCTATTAAAAAGGTTGAGGAGAAGGGACACCTTGTCTTCTCACTAGGAGCCTGGAGAGGCATCTTGACTCAAGAAGACAGACTTTCCTCATTTGACCTTTTCTGCCTGTAGTACTTGAAAAGACATAAAGGCACCCAGGGTCCAAGTTATATCATTTCTCTCTTCCTTTATTTGTTCATTGATTCATAAATTCATGCCAGGGACTCACTATATAGTCCAGGCTGGCCTTGAACTCCTGGATTCCAGTGCCATTTGAGCTCACCACCAGCCCATTCTCATTCATTTATTTATTCATGCATTCATTCATGCTGTTTCTGGGGTTTGAACTCAGGGCTTGGGTGCTGTCTTTAGTTTTTTTGCTCTAGGCTTGCACTCTACCACTTGAGCTACAGCTCTGCTTCTGGCTTTTTTGAAGAAGTACTTAATTGGAGATAAGAGTCACAGACTTTGCTGCTCAGGTTGGCTTTGAACCATGATCCAGTGATCTTAGCCTCCTGAGTAGCTAGGATTACAGGCATGAGCCAGCAGCTCCCAGATGCTTCCATTATTTTTCACATAGACTCTCTTCATGTTTTGCCCAGGCTGGCTGGACCATGCATGATCTTAATTGTATAAAACCATACCTGACCTTTTTTTTCTTTTGTCGGTAGTGAGGTTTGAACTCAGGACCTGGATACTGTCCCTAAGCTCTTTTGTTCAAGGCTAGTGCTGTATGACTTTGAGCCACAGTGCCATTTCTGTTTTTCTGGTGATTAATTAGCGATAAGAGTCTCACGGACTTCCCTGCCTGGGCTGGCTTTGAACCATGATCCTCAGATCTTAGCCTCCTGAGCAGCTAGGATTACAAGTGTGAGTCACCAGCACCCAGCCACACTTTTTTTTTTTTTTTTTGGTCAATTGTGGGGCTTGAATTCTGAGCCTGGGCTCAGTCCCTGAGCTCTTCAGCTCAAGGTGAGCGCTCTACCACTTAAGCAACAGCACTACTTCCAGTTTTCTGAGTGGTTTATTGGAGATAAGAGTCTCCTGGAGTTTCTAAGCCTGGGCTGGCTTTGAACTGTGATCCTCAGATCTCAGCCTCCTGAGTAGCTAGGATTTAGGGCATGAGCTATCAGTGCCCAGCCACACCTGACTTTTTTTTTTGGGGGGGGGTCTGGTCATGGGGCCTGAACTCTGGGCCTGGGCGCTGTCCCTCAGCTCTTCAGCTCAAGGCTAGCGCTCTACGCACACCTGACTTTTTAAGATAAGTCTCTAGAACTTTTTTGCCAGGACTGGTCTCAAACTGTGATCCTCCTGATCTCTGCCTCCTGTGGGATTACAGGTGTGAGCCCAACATCAGTCTTTTCTCTTTTGCCCTCAGATTATTTCACTGGCTTGGAGGGGGAAGGAAGGCCTTTATATTCTCTCTATCTCCCTTTCTTTGTAACTGTCCCCTCAGTAATGGGCTCCCCAGTCAAACTAGTACTGAGAGATCTAGAAGGAGAGAAAAATAGAGGTTTGAGGACAAGTGGAGGCTTGTTGATGTGAGGCCTTCTCTATCCTTATACAACCATCTCCTCACAGACAGCATCCAGGCCATCTACGTGACCTTGGGGGAGGCGATGGAGCTGCCATGTCCTTCTCCACCCACCCAACATGGGGACGAACTCCTGTCTTGGTTCTACAGCCCTGCGGCAGGTTCTTCCACAATTCAGGTGGCCCAAGTTCAAGTGGCCAAGTCAGGCCTAGATCTTGGGAAATCTGGAAGAGAATCCAGGCTCAAACTCTTGGGAAACTATTCTTTATGGCTGGAAGGATCCAAGGATGGAGATGCTGGGCGGTACTGGTGCATGGTGGTCCATCAGCAGCATCAGAGGTACCAGAATTGGAGGGTGTATGATGTCTCTGTGCTCAAAGGTAGGTGTGGAGATGAAGATGAAGGGTCACTGGGGGCTAGGGAAGCCCACACCAAGCCCTGAGAGGTCTCTCTCTCTCTCCCCAGGATCCCAGTTCTCTGCAAAGGCCTCCAACGGATCCTCCTGCTCTGTTCTCCTCTGCTCTGTGGTCCCTGCCAGGCGTCTGGACTCTGTGACCTGGCAGGAGGGGAAGGGTCCCGTGAGAGGACATGTTCAGTACTTTTGGGGTGATGGAGCAGCCCTGCTCTTGGTGTGTCCTTCGGAGGGGCTTCCTGGGCACAGAGGCCGGAGACCAAGAATCATTCGCTGTCTCTTGCCTCAAAACAAAGCAATCAATTTTAGCCTGGCAGGTAAACTGAGGGAGGAGATGGGAAAGGATGGTCCCTGTGGCACACCCATATGGTTAGGAGAAGAGGTGAAATAGGAGGCAAATCAGGCCAGGTTTGGGGGGAGAGGGGACACTGCTGGTGGAGTACATCAATGTTTAGAGCAGAAGGCCATTTTTTTTTTCATTGACCAAATTTATTACAGAGAAAGGAGGTTTTTGTTTTGTTTTTGTTGATCATGAGGCTTGAACTCTAGACCTGGATACTGTCCCTGAGCTCTTCAGCTCAAGGCAAGCACACTTCAACTTGAGCCACAGTTCTACTTCTGGTTTTCTGGTCGTTAATTGGAGATACGAGTCTCACAGACTTTCTTGCCTGGGTTGGCTTTGAACCTTGATACTCAGATCTCAGCCTCCTGAGTAGCTAGGATTACAGCCATGAGTCATTGGCACCTGGCTGAGAAAGGAATTTGTTAAGCCAGTTTTCTGAAGCAATTGACCAGCAGCTGAAATCTATGCTTCAGTATAGAAATATTCTATAGTTCTTTCCTTCCTTCCTTCCTTCCTTCCTTCCTTCCTTTCTCTTTTGTCCAGGACTCAAACTTTGTACCTGATGCTTTCGATTATTGGCTAGCACTCTAGGGGCTGGGAAGATGGCTCAGAGGTAGAGCGCTTGCCTTGCATGCATGAGGCCCTGGGTTCAATTCCCCAGCACCACATAAGCAAAAAGAAAAAAAAAAGCTGGAAGTGGCACTGTGGCTCAAGTGGTAGAGCTCTAGCCTTGAGCTGAAGAGCTGAGGGCGCCCAGGCCCAGAGTTCAGGCCCCACGACCAGACTCCCCTCCCAATAAAAGAAATGGGTAATCAGAGACTTTTGGGGTTATGTGTGGAATTCCCATATCAAAGAGTAAGAAAATAGAAATTACTGCTGGGGGAATTGTCTTTTAAAGAAAGGATTTATGACCTAGGTATAAGAATGGCCCCATTGATGGTGAAGGCAGAAGAAAATAATATGTAATTGTTCTGCAACCGAAGGCCACTGTAGAGGCAGGCATGGTGGCAAATGCCTGTCATCCCATGATCCTCAGATCTCAGCCTCCTGAGTAACTAGGATTACAGGTGTAAGCCACTGGTACTCGGCCTCCCTGTCTTTTTTGTCTTCCTTTCCTATAGCCTCCATGGATGTTTCTCCCAGCCTCTGTGTCCCTTCCTCGAGTTGGGATGTGTCCTGGGTCCTCATGCTCCTGTTCACAGTGGGCCAGGGATTTGCCAACTTGGCCCTGGGCATCATGCTCTGTAGACAGAGAGTCCAAGTGACTCAAGACAGAGGTAAGTCCTTCACTTGGATACCAGGGAAAAGGTCGGACTTCCCTCTGATCTCTAATGGAGGGGTGGGCTTGAACTCAGGGAATGGGCATCCCTGAGCTTGTTTTGCTCAAGGATAGTGCTCTTCCACTTGAGCCACAGCTCCACTTCGGCTTTTTCTTAGTAGTTTTGTTGGAGATAAGTCTCCTGGCCTTTCTCTGCGCGGGCTGGCTTTGAACCTCCATCCTCAAATCTCAGCCTCCTGAGTAGTTAGGATTACAGGCCACCAGTGCCCACCTATCTGAATTAATTCCATACCATCTGGCTGCTTTTCCCTAGAGGCCTCCATTCCTCACTTCAAGCCTGAGGTCCAGGTATATGAGAACATCCACTTGGCCCATCTCAGGTGAGGAACAGCTGTAGAGCAGAGGCTTAACTCTGGGACTGAGAAAGGAAGCCCTGGGGTGAGATTGGGGCTGGGGTTCCGGTGCCTGGGAAATGAATGGAGTTATCGTTTTAAAAATCTGACTCTGGGCTTTGCAAATCCCGCAGCCCACCGACCCATAAGACCAGGTGATCTTGGTGACATCAACTGCTGGGATGTGTGACCTGCTGTCTCCTGTGGCCTTCTGACACCTGAAAGATTCCCTGAAAAAAAACCTTGTCAAGCGAGGGAGGGGCAGTGTTGCCAGCGTGACTTTACAGCCCATCTGGCGGCCAGCAGTCACCCATCTTTGTGGGGGAGGGGATGGGAGAGGATTAGTCCATGATGTCACCCCAAAAAGGTGTGGTCTCCTGTCTTGAAGCAGCCAGTGGAGGGGTGGCCTTGAGCACCACTAACTACTATGGAATTGAGAGGCGCCTGGGGGAGCTGTTGAGGGTGAGAAGGGGTGGGTGTGTGCGTATGCACGTGTGTGTGTGTGTGTGCGCGCGCGCGCATGCATGTGTGTGTGCGTGCACATGCGTGCGCACCCACAGGGAGAAATTAGAACAAGCCAGAGATTTGAGCAATGGTAAGGGTATCAGTAATGGTGGGGAGATTGAGAGAGGAGGAAGGGGACTTGAGTCACAGGAAGAAAAACAATGTAGAAGGAGAGAAAAAGATAGAAGCATAAGCAGGAGGACTGAGGAATACTGAACATAGGAAGAAGATTCAACCTGTCTCTAAATTAAGCCAGATCTCCTCTCTTTCCGCCCTAAGTGTGATCCTCATAAAGAAAAAAAAATTGAGAGGGAACAAGCTCCTTTTTATTATTATTTTTTTTGTCAGCCATGGGGCTTGAACTCAGGGCCAGGGTGCTGTCTCTGAGCTCTTGCCCTCAAGGATAGCATTCTACCACTTTGAGCCACAGCACCACTTCTGATTTTCTGGTGGTTAATTGGAGATAAGAGTTCTATGGACTTTCTTGCCTGAATTGACTTTGAACCATGATCCTCAGATCTCAGCCTCCTGAGTAGCTAGGATTATAGGCATGAGCCACCGACACCCAGCTAACAAGCTCCTTTAACCAGCCTCAGACTTCTCTAGATGGGAGGAGGGAGAACTCAGTGAGAATGGGGGTGCTTGTGTTTGCCCCCCACTCCCACTGTAACACCCTCCTTATCCTAAGCACACAGGCTTCCTGTGGTTCTCCATTGGTGTGAATAGCTTATCGCCTGGGATTCCCTGGGAGCAGTGTCTCCTTGCATCCTGGTGTCACAGCCTCTCTCCCTGGGCAGAGGGAACATTCACAGGGCTGGCTATGAGGCTCCCCACTAGGGTCAATAATGCTGGACAAACCTAAGCTGGTGATGGGGGGAGGGCATCTCTGGAGACATGAGCAGGGTGCCTGGCCCCATCCTAGCCAGCAACTACACCAAGTATGCCTTGGAGTCTTGGCTCGAGCTTGGGCCTTTCTGCAGAATCACTTTTGAAAAATGTTGCCTACAACGTTCACACCAAGCGGCTTAAGCTCAGTTATTGGCAGGAAAGATGAGAATGATGCAGATGGAAAAAAGAGGGGAAAATGGTTCTTATTCCAGCACTCCATTCCAACCCATTAAGTAGCTACAGTTCATTCTTAGAGTGCACACCCATGCACACTTGAATGATAAACACACACACACACACACACACACACACACACACACACATACACAAAACATCCTGCACATACTACAACATTATCAGGTTCCTAGCCCTTTTATTAAATTTTTTTGTTTTCTCCTGTAATGGGGATTGAACTCAAGGCCTCTCATTCTTGCCTAACTTTTGTTCTTTCTTTTCTTTCTTCTTTCCTTTCTTTCTTTCTTTCTTTCTTTCTTTCTTTCTTTCTTTCTTTCTTTCTTTCTTTCTTTCTCTCTTTCTCTCTTTCTCTCTGTCTTTCTTTCTCTGTGGGGCTTAAACTCAAGGCCTGGGCACTGTCCCTGAGCTCTTTTGCTAAAGGTTAGTGCTCTACCACTTTGACCCACAGCTTCAATTCTGGTTTTTGAATGGTTAATTGGAGATAAGAGTCCCGAGGAACTTTTCTGCCTGGGCTGGCTTCTAACCACAATCCTCAGATCTCAGCCTCCTGAATAGCCACCAATACCTGGCCCAAATTACATCTTTTCTAGCAAGATTCTGTTCATAGTGCCCCTTCAATCCCCATGTTTGAGACCAACAGCTCCTTCAAAATGGCTATCCTGACAGAGTTCTGGGGCTGAGGCTGAGAGGGAGCAGCAGCACTTAGTTCTAGAAGAGGCAAAAAGACACAGAGCAGGTGTTCCTGAATGGATACCTGCAGGGGCTAGAATAATACCTATAGGACCCAGCTCTCAGGAGGGCTCTGGACAAAATCATGTCCATGCAGGTCTTTCCAGGGTTGTGGTGATGGAAAGGCTGGGGATCCATACAAGGCTAGTGGAAAAGGTGTCCTCCCCAGGTGAAGCTGACTGCAAGGAGGAGCAGGGTGGTGAGGAGGAGGCTGGGAGGCCACTGCAGCGAGGTGGCCGCATTGCACAGATCCTGCTCACAGCAGTGATGCGTCAACGTGTAGGAGCGAAGCCAGTAGGTGGTATGGCCCGGCAGAGGGCACTGGGCCCTTGGAAGGCAAGCTTTCCTCTCGATGACCTCATCATTCTGGTCTGTGGGACAAAGGAGGAATAGAGAGACAGAGGCAGCAGGAAGGGAAGGAAGGAGGAAGTAAGGAGGCACCCAGAGAAGGGTCATGGGATCAGAGTCCTACCTGAGATGCCAATGCTGGTGCCACAGACCTCGTCGTCCTGACACTCAGTGGGAACAGGGTAGCAGGGTTTGGCAAAGGTGCAAGTGTAACAGTGGAGCCGACCTCGGGCAGGGGAGGTGGTGAGACCTGTTAAGTCAGCAGAGAGGAGGGCAGGGAGGAGAAGGTGAAGGGTAGGTCCCAGATCCTACAGAGGAACACCCAGAGAAAGTTGACACACAAAGGAGGAAGAGAGGAGACATGAAATAAATGGAGGCAGGGATGGGAAAGTGGCTCTGTGGTAGAGTGCTTGCCTCACATGAGTAAGGCCCTGGGTTCAATTCCTCAGCACTACATAAGCAGAAAAAGCTGGAAGTGGCGCTGTGGCTCAAGTGGTAGAGTGCTCACCTTGAGCTGAAGAGCTGAGGGACAGTGTCCAGGCCCAGAGTTCAGGCCCCATGACCGACAAAAAAATAAAGAAAGAAAGAAAAAGAAAGAAATGGAGGCAGGCAGAAGTAGAAAAAAAAAGAGAGAGACAGAAAGGTGGGGAGAGAACATGCAGGGAAATAAAGGCGAGACAAGAGAGAGACACAGAATTGAAAAACATCCAGATATGAACAGAAGCCAAGAGAATATGTAAGAATGACACACAAAAGCCAGACCCTTAATGAAGTAGAGAGAGGACGTGAACAAAGTGGATGTCAACAGAGATAAGAAAATAGGAATGGACAAGGATCAAGGGACCCAGCACCAAGCAAGAGATGAGATAAAGGAGAGCAGAAAAACAGATCAAAGAAGCAGCAAGGGATGATTTGGAAAGCAAATTTCTCTTCCACCTTACCAGGCAGGCCTGAGGCCAACCCAAAGTTGATCTGCCCCCAAGTCCCTGGCTTTTCTCTTGGCCTTCTTGCCAGCTTACTCTCCCTTCCAGCCCTCAGACTCCTCCTCAAGCCCCAGCCCCAGTGCCGCTCTCCCTCATCCCCTAAGATTTCCCCAGACCACGTTTACCCAGTGCTCCACAGAGGAACAGGATACAGAGGAAGATGCTGGAGGTGCCCATGATGGAACTCGGGCGCAGGAAATCTGCGAGAATGTGATCAGCATTCAATGTGTGCAGCGTTTAAGCAAGATAGGGAGGAACCAATAAACAAACACTCCTAGAGAGAGAATCTGGGGGTGGCACGGTGACAATTCATCAGCCTGATACAGCAGGGCCCCAGCCCTCTGTTCTTGGCACCCAAAATCTCTCGCCCCTCCCTGTCCTTGCCTTGAGGGTCTTTTCTGTTCTCTCAGCGTTGGTAACTCAACTCTGTCTGCCGCTCCTGAGTTGCGTCTGTCGCCTTCTCTCCTGTACCCCACCCTCCTTCCCGCAAACTGTTCTCGGTTCTCTCTGCTCCCTGTTTTCCCTGTCTGTCCCTTCAGAATATGTCTGCTTCTCAAGGTCATACTCCTAAACAACCTTGGCCTAGATGGTTAGTGTGTGTGGTGCTTGAGTACCGCATCAATAATGCCCACTCACCCACCCCCACACCCCACTCACAAAGCCCAGCTGTGAAGGGGTGGCCACACCCTGCTGGCATCCCTTTGATCCCCCCCAAGCCTCAACATTCCTACCCCTCTCTAATTATCCCTCCCAGCTTTACTGCCTTGGAGGAAAGAATTAATCATGAGTGGAACTAGAGGGACAGATGCTTTTCCACTGGGGAGGAAGCAGAAGGACCAGGAAGGAAGCTCAGGTAGGATTCAGGAGGAGGGGAATATGGCAGGCTGGCAGACTGGGGTTGAAAAGATTGAGGACAGGGATGTCGCTCAGTTGTGGAGAGCTTGCCTAGCAGGTTTGAGGCCCTGGCTTCTATCCCCAGCTCCAAGGGAAGTACCTTAAAAGGGTAGGTGCAAAGTGGGGAGGCTAGAGGAGAAGAAGGGGGAGGACTTGGGTCTCTTGATATTCTCTCTCTCTCTCTCTCTCTCTCTCTCTCTCTCTCTCTCTCTCTCTCTCTCTCTCTCTCTCTCTCTCTCTCTGTCTCTGTCAGTCATGGGGCTTGAACTCAGGACCTGAGTGCTTTCCTTGAGGTTTTTTGTTTTTGTTTTGTTTTTTTCTTTGTTCAAGGCTAATGCTCTGCTCCTTTGAGCCACAGCTCCACTTCTGGTTTTGAGTGGTTAATTGGAAATAAGATTCTCTCAGACATTCCTGTGCAGGCTGGCTTTGAACTACAATTCTCAGATCTGAGCCTGCTGAGTACTTAGGACAACAAGAATGAGCCACCAGCACCTGACTTCTCTTAGTATTCTTAAAAATTACTGAAGACTCCAAAGAGCTTTTCCTTATGTGGGTTATATCAATATTTACTGTATCAGAACTGAAAACAGGACATTTAAAATAGCTGTTGGTTGATTCATTGAACAAATAAACAATTAAATGATTACACATGAACAAAACATAGTTTTGTGGAAAATAATTTTGAGTTTCCAACCTCATAGTGGCATTGCTGCGTTTTTGTGAATCTATTTAATGGCAGGTTTAATAGATGATGACTAGTTTTCTTTCCACTCCCTGTCCCTTTTTAAAGATAAACCAGTAAGATAAGTCATTTATTATCATTATCGGGTCTTACATATTGTACAAAATTATGTATACTATCCTTTTTATAAGTTTTTGGAACAAGGTCTCATTATATAGCCCAGGCTGGCCTAAAACTTTGACCCAACTGCCTCAACCTTTTTTTAAATGCTGGAATTACAGGTGTGTAAAACCATGCCCACTTCATGCCTTCCCCTTTTTTTTTTGCCAGTCCTAGGGCTTGAACTCAGGGCCTAGGCACTATCCCTGAGCTTCTTTTGTTCAAGGCTAGCACTCTACCACTTGAGCCACAGCACCATTTCCAACTTTTTCTGTGTTTGTGGTACTGAGGAATCGAACCCAGGGCTTTATGCATGCTAGGCAAGTACTCTACCACTAAGTTACATCCCAGCCTTTATTTCCTTCTTTTTGGTTAGTTGTGGGGCTAACTCAGGACCTACCTGCTATCCCTAAGCTTTTTCACTCAAGGCTAGTGCTCTACCACTTTGAGCCACAGCTGTACTTCTAGTTTTCTGGTGGTTAATTAGAGATAAGAATCTCATGGAGTTTCCAGCCCAGGCTGGCTTTGAACCTTGCTCCTCAGATCTTAGCCTCCTGAGTCACTAGGATTATAGGCATGAGCCACTAGTGCCCAGCTCCTTTCTTTTCTCTTTTTCTTTTTTTTTTTTTTTGGCAGTCCTGGGGCCTGAATTCAGGACCTGGTCACTGTCCCTGACTTTTTGCTCAAGGCTAGCAACTCTACCACTTAAGCCACAGCACCACTTCCAGATTTTTCTGTTTATGTGGTACTGAGGGATGAACCTAGGGCTTTTTCTGTTTATGTAGTACTGAGGCATGAACTCAGGGCTTCATGCATGCTAAGAAAGCACTCTACCTCTAAGCCACATTCCCAGCCCCTGCCCAGCTCCTTTTTAAAATTGAAGTTTTTATTTCAAAAAATTTGAAACAGGGCTGGGAAGGTGACTCAGTGATAAAGTGCTTGCCTCGAATGCATGAGGCCCTGGGTTTGATTCCTAGTCTTGAGCTGAAGAGCTGAGGGATAGCGCCCAGGCCTAGAGCTCAAGCCCCATGACTGACAAAAAAAAAAAATTGAAACATTTACAAAAATGCAGAGAATTAAACAGTACATATCCCCCAAAATCAATAATCATATACTCACGGTAAGTCATGGTTCATACATATCAAATTCCACACTCTTCATTTTGTATTAACTTACAGCATTGGATAATTTCAACAATAATTATTTCAGTACATATTTTTCAAAGATATATAAGCAAACCAACCTCATTTTATCTAAGCAAAGTGTCTTCCAAAACATTTAACCAAAACACCATTATTACATGTGTTTTTTTTTTTTTTTTTGGCTTGTCATGGGATTTTAACTCAGAGCTTGGGCGCTGTCCCTGAGCTTCTTTGCTCAAGGCTAGCACTCTACCACATTGAGCCACAGTCCTGCTTCCATTTTTCTGGCAGTTAGTTGGATATGAGTCTCATATTCTGGGCTAGTTTCTAATGGCGACCCTCAGATCTAAGCCTCCTGAGTAGCTAGGAATACAGGATTAAGCCACTAGTGCCTAGTTTATAGGTTTTAAATTAACTTTTTTATTAGTATTGTTTTTGTTGGTGGTGGTGGGGTTGTTTTGTTATTTTTATTTTTATTTTTTGGTCAGTTATGGGGCTTGAACTCTGGGCTTAGGCCCTGTCTCTGTGCTCTTCAGCTCAAGGCAAGCACTCTACTACTTGAGCCACAGTGCCACTTCCGGTTTTTTAGTAGTTTATTGGACTTAAGAGTCTCACAGACTTTCTTGTCTGGGCTGGCTTTGAACTGGGATCCTCAGATCTCAGCCTTCTGAGTAGCTAGGATTACAGGTATGAGCCACCAGAGCCTGGCTAGCCTCAGTTGTGTACAGGGGTGTTTCACTGTGACATTTCCACATGTATACAATGTATCAGCCTCAGTCTGGGCTGGCTACATTTCCCTTCTCCATTCCATCTGTAAGGATGCACTGATTTCCATTGCAGTGTATGCAAAACAGCCAGCCTCACACAGATCTAGAACTGCAATAAGGAAGCCCCTGAGTACCATTTGAAAGACAATTAGGGATCCCTAGGAATCCTTAAGCCACAATTTTAGAACTGCCACTAAGCATGGGGGAATTTGAGACTTCAGAAGATGCAAAGAGCTCCTCCCTGTACCCTGGAGCCCCAATGCCTGCTGGGGAAAGACTCTTCGCTACCATTTTATAGCCCTATAAAGCTCAAGGCAAGGGGGATATAAAGCTGACACAGCCGGACCTTGGAGGGGGGTGGGTGGGAGGGAGAGGTGTCACCCATACAAGCAGACAAGATGAAGCTTCCATGTGTCGGGGTCCTGTTCAGCACCCTTCTGGGGGCTGCTTTGGGTAAGGAAGAGGTCAATTCACCTCATTCACTGACTGGGCCTTGTCTTTGTCCTCTGCCAGCTGCTCTGCCACTCCCCCGCTCCCCCCCAACCAGGGCCTGGATCCAATGCCTTTTCTCTTCTGCCAGGAAACCGCATGCGATGCTATGACTGTGGTAGTGGCCCCAGTAACTCCTGCAAAGAGGCAGTGATCACCTGTGGCGAGGGAGAGCGCTGTGGCTTTCTGGATCGCAAACCCCAAGCAAGCCTGGCGCAGAGCAAGCTGTCTGGGAACCGTGAGTCCTCACTTCTTCCTTCTCCCCTCTTCCCTTCCCTGCTTCCAGACCTCACGGCAATCCTTCTGGCTTCCAGAACCTTTCAGGCTCAGTCTTGCTCTGAGCAGATGGTGCCACTGTTGGAGTAGGGCAGTCTGTACCCCTTCTGGCTCCTGGCACTTCAGCCCTGAGCAGCCTGTGGTCCTGGGCTCCCATCTCCCTCCTCTTTACTCTCTTCAAACCGTATCATAGTCTTCACTCACAAAGGAAAAAGCTCTTTGTCAATTAAGGCAGGGTCATACTGTTAAACCAAACTTCAACTTTTAGGCATTGGCTAAGGATCAGGGAAGTGTGTGTGTGTGTGTGTGTGTGTGTGTGTGTGTGTGTGTGTGTGTGTGTGTGTGTGTGTGAATTTTTTATTCTTTTGAATTAACAGAGAAGTTGCAAAAGTGGTTAGAGTTGCTATATATCTTCCACCCAACATCCACTAATTTGAACATCTCATATAGTGCAATTAGCAGAATCAGAAAGTAAGGGGCAGATACGGTGACAGACACTTATAATCCCAGCTACATAGGACCTGTAGGTAGGAAGATTGTAATCAAAGGTCAACTCTAGGCAAAAAGCACCAGATCATATCTAAAAAACAACTAAAGCAAAAAACAGGCTGAGGACTTAGTGGTAGAATACCAGAATACAAACACCAGTACAACCACACACACACACACACACACACACACACACACACAGACCACCACGATTCTACATTGCACTTATATCTCTAGTCCTTTTAGTCTTCTCCATTTTGTCTTTCATGGTCTTCACTTTTTGGAAGAGTTCTAATAGGTTTTTTAATGCTTTGAAATTTGTGTGTGCATGTGCGTGTACATGTGGAGTGTGTGTGTGTGTGTGTGTGTGTGTGTGTGTGTGTGTGTGTGTTGGTACTGGGGCTTGAACTCTGGGCCTCATGCATGGTGGTTTGTTTTTTTTGCTCAAGGCTGGTTCACTACCACTTGTGCCACATCTCCAATTCTGGCTTTTTGCTCTCTAATTGGAGTAGTCTCAGAGGTTGTCTGCCTAGATTGGTTTCAAACCATGATCCTCAGATCTCAACCTCCTGAATGGCTAAGATTATAGGTATGAACCACCAACACCTGACTGAAAATGTTTTTTTTTTTTTTGGTCAGTCATGGGGCTTGAACTCAGGGCCTGCGCACTGTCCCCTGAGCATTTGTGCTCAAGGATAGCACTCTACCACTTTGAGCCACAGCTCCACTTCTAGTTTTCTGGTGATTAACTGGAGATCAGAGTCTCACAGACTTTCCTGTCCAGACTGGCTTCAAACTGTGCTCCTCAGATCTGTCTCCTGAGAAGCTAGGATTACAGGTGTGAGCTACTAGAACATGGCTCTGGCTAAAATTTTTAAATTTGCTTTTTTGGTAGGTTATTCTAAAGACTGTCCCTCAGTTTGAATTTAGCTGCTGTTTCTTCATGGTAAGATTGAGGTCATATGATTGAGGTCATAAGAAATTGCACAGAAGTGATAACTTCAAGGATTAATAATACTTCAAGGAAGTGATTTTTGAGGGGGCAGAGAACCTCTTTGAGCTCCTTGAAAATACATCTCTGCCCCACAAAGGCAAATCCTAAAGCTAGGAGTCCAACATCCCAGTCTTATTCTCTCTCCCAGCCTCAGTGCCCCTGAGTCACCATCCAGCCTGTGTGGCCATCCATCATTGCAATCAAGTGGAAACAGAGTCAGTGGGAGACGTGACTTACACAACACAGAAGAACTGCTGCTTTGGAGACCTGTGCAACAGCGCTGTGGCAAGCACCGGAAGTCCCGCCTGCATCTTGGCTGTAGCAGCCACCACCCTGACCTGGCTCTTGCCAGGACTGTGGAGTGGGTAATGGGAGCAGGGTAGGGAAGGGAATGAGGGAGCTCTGAACATCCAAGGTGAGAAGTCAAACACTCCTCTGTGAGCCATTAAAATCTATTGACCATTCTAGAGCTGACTGAAAAATTCTTTTGTTGATGGAAAGTTGGAAGGAGTAATATGGGAGCATCCGGCTTATAGTTTTGAAGGGTTAAAGTACTTGAGGCAGTGACCATTTGTTGCTTGTTTCAGAGCAGAGCAACACGTGGTACTAAGCCACCTGATTGTGAGCCTTTATAAGACCTGCAAATCCTTAGCTCGGGGCTCTCCTCCTGGGCTCCACTGTGTTGGGGTATAGGACGAGGCCCGGGCTGCAGCCCATTTAAATAAAACAGCTGTACAGTCTGACTCTGGGTGGTCTTCTTGGTGGGGGTGCTGTGACCTTGGCATAACAGTTTATACGTTTCCAGTACACTGGTAGACTTAATCCCAAAGCTATATTCCTTATGTCAGGTGCCAGTGGCTCACACCTGTAATGCAAGCTACTCAGGAGGCTGAGATCTGAGAATCATGGTTCAAAACCAGCCCATGCAGGAAACTCTGTGAGACTTTTTTTTTTTTTTTTTGGTTGGTCATGGGCCTGAACTCTGGGCCTGGGCGCTGTCTCTCAGCAATTCAGCTCAAGGCTAGTTCTCTACCACTTGAGCCACAGCACCACTTCTGGCTTTTTTCTGCTTATGTGGTGCTGAGGAATCGAACTGGGCCTCGTTCGTGCAAGGCAAGCACTCTACCACTGAGTTACCTTCCCAACCCCGATGTGAGACTCTTATCTCCAATTAACCACCAGAAAACCAGAATGTGTTGTGGCTCAAAGTGGAAGAGTGCTAGAATTGTTTGAAAAAGCTCAGGGACAGTACTCAGTCCCTGATTTCAAGCAAAAAAGAAAGAAAGATTGGGGCTGGGAAGGTGGCATTTATTACTCAAAATGGAAAGAGGTGATAGAGGGTTTGGAGAATCAGCCCCATGCAGAGAGATCATCGGGTTCTTTCTGGGGACAGGAACAAAGCCCCATTCCACAGGCCCAGATTCCCAGTCCTTCCTTGAAGAGGGCACAGTAGAGTGCTGGAGACAAAGTGGGAGTGCTTGCCTTGCATGCATGAGGCCCTGGGTTCGATTTCTCAGCACCACATGAGCAGAAAAAGATGGAAGTGGTGCTGTGGCCCAAGTGGTAGAGTGCTAGCCTTGGGCTGAAGAGCTAAGGGACATGCCCAGGCCCAGAGTTCAGGCCTCGTGACCGACAAAAAGAGAAATACTACCTAAAAGAATGACACCTGGAGCAGGGGGGTGGGGGGAGATGAGAAGGGATGGGAAGGGGAAACAAAGAGGCAACAATGCTTGATAAGAAATGTACTCATGGGGCTGGGAAGGTGGCTCAGTGGTAGAGTGCTTGCCTTGCATGCATGAGGCCCTGAGTTCGATTCCTCAGCACCACATAAGCAGAAAAAAGCTGGAAGTGGTGCTGTGGCTCAAGTGGTAGAGCACTAGCCTTGAGCTGAAGAGCTGAGGGACAGTGCCCAAGCCCAGAGTTCAGGCACCATGACTGGCAAAAAAAAAAAAAAAAGAAATGTACTCATGGGGCTGGGAAGGTGGCTCAGTGGTAGAGCCCTTGCCTTGAATGGCAGAGGCCCTGGGTTCCATTCCTCAGCACCACATAAGCAAAAAGAAAAAAGCCGGAAGTGGTGCTGTGGCTCAAGTGGTAGAGCGCTAGCCTTGAGCTGAAGAGCTGAAGGGCAGTGCCCAGGCCGAGTTCAGGCCCCACGACCAGACCCCCCCAAAAAAAGAAATGTACTCATGGGCTGGGAAGGTGGCTCAGTGGTAGAGTGCTTGCCTCGCAAGCATGAGGCCCTGGGTTCGATTCCTCAGTACCACATAAGCAGAAAAAGCTAGAAGTGGCGCTGTGGCTCAAGTGGTAGGGTGCTAGCCTTGAGCTGAAGAGCTCAGGGACAGTGCCCAGGTCCAGAGTTCAGGCCCACGACCAACCAAAAAAAAAAAAAAAAAAAAGAAATGTACTCATTACCTTGCCCATGTAATTGTAACCCCTCTGTACAGTATTTTCAAAATTTAAAAAAAAAATGACACCTCCAAAGATAATAAAAAAAAAATCTGCCCTCAGCAATTCTTGGAAGATGTTAGTAGGGTTAGGCAGGAGACTCTTCCTTTGCAATGAGAATCTCTGAGAGAGGTAAACAGGACTTTATGAGACTGGCTGACTAGGTTTTTCCCCCTTTCCTCCATTTGCTACTTGGCTCCTGAAAGGATTATTTTGAGTCATGCAAAAGGAATTGTAAATTGTATAATAGGAGAGAGGATTGAATACACCAGTTAGCATCCAGGCTGGGTGAGACCTGACAAACTGAGAACAAAAGGCCCAGGACCTCCCTCCCCATACACTCCTCCCCTTCTTTGCCCCCCCCCCCCCGCCCCGCCCCCAAGAACTCTCAAGCTAGACTGACTGCATCTTCTTCCTGGCAGTACACCAGGGTGTGGCCCTAAATTTAGGATAAGGGTTGTTTCTTCAAACACTGGGGCCTGTGTGCCACCCTCGGATACTGGGAGAACCGAGGCCTGAAAAACCTGTTTCTCCTCTTACCCCAGCCTTCTATGGAAACTCCCTGAGGATTCCTTGGTAAGGGGAGAGAGGGCTGGAAGGGACCCTGACACTTCGGTCTGACAGTAAATACACAACTTGTCATACACAGACATTTATTACTCAAAATGGAAAGAGGTGATAGAGGGTTTGGAGAATCAGCCCTTTGCAGAGAGATCATCGGGTTCTTTCTGGGGACAGGATCAAAGCCCCATACCACAGGCCCAGATTCCCAGTCCTTCCTTGAAGAGGGCACAGTAGAGTGCTGGAGACAAAGTGGGAGCCCATTACGGCCAGGGGAGAATGTGAAGTGGTTTAGAGGGAAATGGGTAAGGACTCAGGAAAAACAGGAATGGAGGTTTCCACAGAGGTGGGAGGGATGGCCAGGGAGACCGCTTTGGGCTCTGTTGTCATTGAAGAAATGGGAAGGGACTTGGGAAATGCTTCAGGGGTGGGGAAGCCAGGCTCTGGGGACACTGGGAAAAAGGCTCAGACGAAGGCAAGTAGGAGGAGGCCCAGTCATGGAATAAGCCTCAGTGCAGCAACCAGAAGCCCAGGCCTGCGAAGGAAGTGAGGAAGACCAGGGCCAGGCCAGGAGTGGCGCGAGGGGCCAGGCTGTTGCAACTGTCCTTGGTGCAGCATGTGGTGTTATAGTTCAGGCCCAGCTTGTGGATGGTTCCATTGAAGGCTTCCATACAAGGCTCTTCTCGTGTGCCACAGCGCAATTTGCTGTAAAGCCACATCTTCCCTGGAGATAGGAGGGATAGGTAGGTAAGCAAGGATAGGTACTTGGCAAATCTATGTCCCTTCCACATTCTGGACACCCACCCACTTTATTCTTGTCCTTTAAAAAAGATGAGTCTAATCCTTTTTTTTTTTTTTTTTTTTTTTTTTTTTTTTTTTTTAATACTGATGTTGAGCTTGATTCCAGGGCCTGGGCACTGTTCCTTAGCTTTTTCCACTCAAGACTAGCACTCTACTACTTGAGCCACAGCTCCACTTTTGGATTCTTGTTATTCATTGAGGATAAACGAGTCTCAGGACTTTCCTATCTGAGCTGGCTTCGTAATTCTCTGATCTCAGCCTCCTGAGTAGCTAAGATTACAGGTGTGAACCATTGGTTCCTGGCAACCTATCTTCCTCTTGTACTTCCTTATCCCAAACCCCAATCTTGCTTCTAGCAATTACCAGCAACATGGCTATGGGTCTGTTACTGGTTTTGTTTTTCTTTAGTCTATCTTCTCAGTATAATACTGGCATTTATATTATAGGGCAATCGTGACCATTTACTGAAACAGTACATGTAAAGACATAGGTCAGTGACTGGCACACAATCATCTTTGGCCATATCACTACTGTAATTCTCTGTTGTGTCTCCATCTTTTTTTGTTGTTGGTTGTGGGGCTTGAACTCTGGGCCTGGGCACTGTCCCTCAGCTCTTCAGCTCAAGGCTAGTGCTCTACCACTTGAGCCACAGCACCACTTCCAGCTTTTTCTGCTTATGTGGTGCTAAGGAATTGAACCCAGGGCCTCATGCATGCAAGGCAAGCGCTCTACCACTGAGCCACCTTCCCAGCCCATTGTCTCAATCTTAACCTCAGTTTCAGACATCTAGTCTCCCACCTGCTCCCTTCAAATAAGGGTATGTTACCTAGGTACACATTTGTTGTTACACATTGATGTCCTTGTTCCAGGAGACAGGATTTCCGGTCAACACAGCCTAGCACAGGGACCTTGTAGCAGTGGTGACAGCGAATATCAGCTGGGGAGACACAAGTCAGGCTAAGGTTGATGGGGAATCTGAGCCACCTGGGGAGATGCTGAGCTGGGAGCGGGAGTGGAGCAGAGCTCAGGTACTCTGACTTGTTTGGTAGGACCTAGGGACAACGCAGGTGAGTGAGGCGGTGAAAGTGCAAAGTGGGCAGCAGGGGAGGGTGGAGTTGTGAAAAGCTCACACTGCAAATATCTTCTCTGCGCCATCTCATTTGGGATGAGTCAACAGGAGCACAGATACCAACAAAAACAGGAGGCTGGAGATAAGCTGGAGTGTGAGGAAATCGTGGTGAAAGAATAGGGGAGAGGTGTGTATGGTGGGGGGTGGAGTTCTGCAACAGAAGAAAAATCAAAAGCATGAGAGGAGGTTTACGGGAGTTACAAGGCTTTCAGAAACGGTTTAGAATGGAAGCTTCAAGAAAGCCCCTGGTGGCCAGGCTCGGCAATTGACTCCTCACCCCGTAGGGCTGCCAGGAGTGTGGGAAGAGACCAGTCCTGAATGTGCTCTGTTACCGCTCCCCAGGATGAAGGCATAAATGGGAGACATATCATCAGATTCTTAGTGCTCACACCCAAGTAGAAAGGAGAAATAGCGAAGATGATACCCTCAGGGTTCCTGCTTCCATGAATTCAAGATTTAAGCAGACGAAGTTGGGTAAAAAGGTCAGTCCAAGGGTGAAGAGGCCTGGTGGGTGCCACCCCAGAAAACCCCCCTCCCTCTAGAATCTCCTCTCTAGAAGCCTCAGGAAAACTCACTGGTTCCCTGGAAAGCTCTTAAGGTTACTGGAACCATCCAGAAGGCTTTGTATCCATAGTAAGAGTGAGGGTATGCCAGCCACAGAGCAGCAGGGATGCACTAGAAGGACCACTGTTGAATGTGTAAGTCCACGATGAAGTATGTGGAGTCCAAGGGGAGCTTGGACTTGAATGTTTATGTCTCAGAGGACACCCTGGAGAGTGTAAGAGACTGGAGGAGAGGTCAGGTAAGTGGAGCCCGGAGAAAGAGCTACCTATTGAAATGGGACTTGTTGGGGAATTAGCTGCCAATTTCCAGAAAAGGAGGCCCTTCAAGTAGAAAATAAGAGCTCTAATGAGTAAGGAAAGCAGGTCCTTCTTGGGAGTGAGAAGCAATGTGACATGGAGACCCTAGGTTTTTAAGAAATGGAGCAAGGAGCCTGTTGCAGAGTGTGTTGGTCCTGGAGGCACCAGAGAACTGAGAAAGGTGGGGCTGAAAGATGGTTCGGGATCTTAAGCAGTGGGTAGGTAGCATGGCAGAATGGGTAAGGCAGAGGATCAAGGTCTGACAGACAACCAGGTCCTTGGAGCTCCCAGGTACTCACCTGAGACCCAGCAGAACAGAGCAGACAAGGTGAGCAGCAGAAAGCCTTTCATGATGAAGGTCCTGAGAATGGTGGCACCCCCGGCAGCTAGCAGAGTAGATTTTCAGGGATCCAGCTCTGGGAGTTGAGTGGCCTTTTTGGAATTTATAATCCCAAAGGCCCCTCCCTTCCCTGCCTCTGCTGACACCTCCCTCCACATTTACACAGAGCTGACCAGAGAGAAAAAAGACAAGAGGTAGGGAGGGGCTGATCAGGCCGGGGTGGGAAGTAGGGTTGGGAGGGATGGAGGAGGGCCACTTCCATTTTGGTTCTTGGTTTCAGGACCACCCAGCTGAGAGCCCCAACTACCCAGTCCTCCAAAGGAGCATCAACAAAGGCCTCTGTGATTTAAATGACTATAGGAGTAGCGTCTGTTGATTCCTAGGAAATGGGCAATGGGATGAGGCTCAGGTTAACTGCCAACTTTGGGTCTCAGGGGGGGCCCTGATAAGATCCTTCAGGCAGAAATTGAGGATGGAAGAAGCCAAATTAATCTCGATTCAGTCTAAACTCGGCCTTCCCAATCCTTGATCAGCCACTAGATGAAGGTTTTGTGACTTCATGGAGGGTTTCTGTGATATCATAGAAGAAGGGGGCAACAACTATGCTGTACCTCTAGGAGGATCACACCTGCTGCCTCAGGCCCACAGAAGATTCTTTCTTGGGACCTCATCCTACTCAACTTGGGTGTGGCTCCCTGGGTGGGGAGGGACAAGTGTGGGCATGAAGATGAGGTAGAAGCTAAAATAAGAATGGGAGTAGTAATCATTGTAGCACTTAAATAACATTCCTATAAGCCAGCTATTGTTCCAGGCATTTTACATTATTTTATTCTCACAATGCCCTATGAAATAGATGTTTTTATCTCTATATTACTGAGGTTAAACAATTTGTCCCTCTCCCACAGCAAGTTCAGGAATTGAATTCAAGCAGCTGATCTCCAGAATTCGTGGTGCCCTCAGTCACGGCCACAGTGCAGGAGTTAAGGCCAAAGTGCTCGTGCAAGTGGCCCAGGGACGCTGTTTGAAGGCTGTGGGTTTTGCTTGTGAGGATTTCCAGAGGGATGGGACTGGTGGCCATGCCCCTGCTCTTATCTGAGCCCCCAGTCCCGAGAACTCCCACCCCCGACACCCCCAGTTTCCCTCCGGTTTCCCCAGCTGATTCACGCTCCCTCTCCCCACTACCTCTTGTCATGGCCTTGGCTCTGCAGCTGCTGCCTCTGCTGTTATGGAAGGCCAACGGGGACCCATTGGGTAAGCTATCCCTGAGAAAGTTGGAATGGGAGGAGAAAGACCAAGACAGGGTAGCAGCCCCCCCCCTCCGTGTGTGTGTGTGTGTGTGTGTGTGTGTGTGTGTGTGTGAAATGATCCGGGCAGAGTAAGGAAATGTCGTCTAACTAACCATGTCTGTCTCCCCCACCCTCCCCACCAGCTTCTCTGCAAGGCCACCCAGGGGACCGGGTGAATCTCTCCTGCGTGGGGGTCTTGCACCCCACCCGCTGGGCTTGGGCGCCTAGCTTCCCGGCCTGCAAAGGCCTGTCCAAAGGTCGCCGCCCTATCTTGTGGAACTCCTCCAGTGGGACCCCAACAGTGTCCCCTCTGCAGCATTTTGCTGGCCGCCTCCGCCCCCTAGGCACTAGTATTCGGCGGCTGGAACTGCTCTTGAGCGCTGGGGACTCGGGCACTTTTTACTGCAAGGGTCGCCAAGAGAATGAGAGCCGGACCGTGCTTCAAGTCCTGGGGGACAGGGCCTATTGCAAGGCCTTGAGGCCTTCCCACGGTAGGTGTACATACCACCAGGGGATTTAATTTGCTTGTACTTAACCTGATCGTGCCCCTGACCCCGATTCCCGCCCCAGGGTCTGTGTATCCCCAGGTTCTGATCCCGCTGATGGGCGCAGGGCTGGTGCTGGGACTGGGAGCGCTGGGCGTGGTCTGGTGGAGGCGCAGGTGAGCACGTGGGGCGGGGGCGGGTTGAGTCGGGGCGAAACCGGAGGTGGGAGGGGCAGGCCCCAAACCTTCGCAAAGGAAAGAACTAGCTAGATCTGGAGGCCCGAGCATGTGGACTTGGAACATGTGGAACGCTGGCTGGAGAACTAAAAACTAGAGGCTCCGAGAGGATCAGAGCGAGGGCGTGGGCAGGACTTTCTGTCTGGGAGGAGCCTAAGTTGTTTTGCTGGTCAGAGCCGGCAAGTGGCAGAATTGTCGTTGGCGCCGCCTGCGGCCGAGGAGAACCAGCGCAACAAGATGGGTGACTCTCAAAAGACTCCTACTCCCTTACAGGCGTTGCCCCCCGCATCCGCCTGGACCACTCTCCACATCTGGTGAGACTAACTTTCCCCCATCTCCCCTCTCCTACCCAAACATTGCCTGCCCTTTCATTCTCCAGTCAGAGTCCTGGCTGGAAGCAGATGTGTTGGTCACCTTCTCTCCGTCCCTCAGCTCTATCCCTCCCACATAGCTCTGTACGTGAATGTTGAGCCCCAGAGGCCCAGACTGGAGGGAGAACCCAAGATTCCAGGAAACCTGGAGCAGGAACCGGTAAGGGACTGGAGATTTTAAGGGGTTTGGCTAGAATCCTTGAGGAAAGTGGATCAAGAAAAAAAAAGCACCGAGGGGACTTTTGAGGCAGGACTCAAAGTTCTAAGCCAGCCGGTGTGACATGGTTTTGGAAACACTGGGCTCCAATGGGCTGGGCTGCTGAGATGGTTCTGCCTTCCTCCCCTGCTCTGCCCCCTTCAGAGCCTGCACTATGCCAATCTGGACCAAATGGCCCTCAGAAGACCCCGACGGCTGTCCGAAGTGGTCTCTGCTGATGCTGCCACTATCTATGCAGTTGTCGTTTGAAAGGAAGGCCTGGTTCTAAGGTTTCTAAGCTGGAATCTCCCAGCTCTCCACAACTCCCAGCCCCTTCTTGGATTGTCACCTAGAAGAAGGCACTGTGGAACAGAAACAATCTGGGAGTCTGGAACCTAGGCATCCTGGGTTCCCTGCTATCTTTACCATCACTCTTGTTCTTCAGTTAGTCCCCTCTCTCCTGTTAACTTTTCAGTCTCTCTCACCATGGATGTCCTCTCTAAGCCTGATGGAGCTCTGTCCATATCCCCATTTTTAAGACATCAATAACTCCAGATTGTTGCTCTTTCTTTTCCCTTCCCTTCTGGGTCAAGCTTTTTGAATGCCTCATTGGCTGAAATTGCTCATTTACTCTTCATAAGATTGCCAGTGGTGTCCTAATTGACATTATTATGGTTCTTTTTTGGAGGGAGGTCCAGTCGTGTGGCCTGAACTCTGGGCCTGGAGCGCTGTCCCTCAGCCCTTCAGCTCAAGGCTAGCGCTCTATCACTTGAGCCACAGAAACACTTGCGGCTTTTTTCTTTTTGTTTATGTGGTGCTGAGGAATTGAACCCACGGCCTCAGGCATGCAAGGCAAGTGCTCTACCACTGAGCCACCTACCCAGCCCTATTATGGTTCTTGTTTTTGCACTCATTTGGCTTGGCTTTTGATTATTCTTTTTTTTTTTTTTTTTTTTGAGACAGGTCTTTGCTATGTAGTCCATAGTCCATGCTAGCCCCAAACTTACTCTGTTGCCCAGGATAGCCTCTAATTCTTTTTTTTTTTTTTTTTTTTTTTGTGGGTCGTGGGGCTTGAACTCTGGGCCTGGGCGCTGTCCCTCAGCTCTTCAGCTCAAGGCGAGCGCTCTACCACTTGAGCTACAGCGCCACTTCAGGTTTTCTGGTGGTTTATTGGAGATAGGAGTCTCACGGTCTCTCCTGCCTGGGCTGGCTTTGAACCGCGATCCTCAGATCTCAGCCTCCTGAGTAGCTAGGATTACAGGCGTGAGCCACCAGCGCCCGGCTAGCCTCTAATTCTTGATCCTCTTGTCTCTGCATCATGAGGGCTGGGAATACAGGCATGTGACACCATTTCCTGCTGGCCACTACATTAAACTTTTGTTATCAGTATCTTCCTATTGCAATCCTTGTCCTTGCTCCCTGTCCCAACTCTATTCTAGCCAATCTAGATTTTGTTGTTGTTGTTGTTGTTTTTTTTTGCGTCCGGTCCTGGGGCCTGAACTCTGGGCCTGGGCGCTGTCCCTCAGCTCTTCAGCTCAAGGCTAGCGCTCTACCACTTGAGTCACAGCACCACTTCCGACTTTTTTCTTTTTGCTTATGTGGTGCTGAGGAATTGAACCCAGTGCCTCAGGCATGCAAGGCAAGCACTCTACCACTGAGCTACCTTCCCAGCCCCCCAATCTAGACTTTTTTCCTTTTTCTCTCTTACTCATTTTCTGGAGTTAACTCCTCTTCTGAAGTGCCTATTCACAACCAATCCTTAGCCAGAACTCTCTCCAGTCCATCTGGACCGTGACATCTGTCAGATCTAGGACATCTTGTCCAAATGGCTCTAGGCATTTTGCACATGGCAGGTCAAACCTAACTCAAAGTCATCAACCAAGACACTCCCTCTGCATTCTCTCTTGATCAAACCAATTGCTCAAGTCAGAAACAAGGACTCATGCAGACCTCTATCTCTTACCCCACACAATGAGCCATCAAGTTTTGTCACTGTATCTTAATGTCACTATTAAATATACACCTTTGCCCATGTACAGTACTGCCACCAGAATGTACTTCCCTCATTTCCTTTGTGGGTGATCCATAGCTCCACTTCATCCTCTTGTCTTTGCCCTCCTCTCTAAAGCCAGAAATACCCTCCCCGTGTACTAACCTGTTCCACACATGCCCTTATTTCAGAACCATAGTATTTCTTTCCTTAATCTTCAGCTCTGAGTGAAGATGCTAAAGAACTTTTCTTTTTCTTTCCTCTCTCTCTCTCTCTCTCTCTCTCTCTCTCTTTTTGGTCAGTCATGGGGCTTGAACTCTGGGCCTGGGTGCTATCCCTCAGCCCTTCAGCTCAAGGTAAATGCTCTACCACTTCAGCCACAGTGCCACTTCCTGCTATTCAAAGCAGGGCTCCAGTGGCTCACGCCTGTAATCGTAGCTAATCAGGAGGCTGAGATCTGAGGATCGAGGTTCAAAGCCAGCCTGGGCAGGGAAGTCCGTGACTCTTATCTCAAATAAATCACTAGAAAACCAGAAGTGGCACTGTGGTTCAAGCGGTAGAGCACTTGCCTGAGCTGAAGAGTGCAAGGACAGCGCCCAAGCCCAGAGTTCAAACCCTACAACTGACCAAAAAAAAAAAAAAAAAAAAAGAACTCTGTCCACTCTCCAAGTTTACCTCTGTTGTTCCATATGCACACCTATCAGCTTTGAATAGTCTCTCCCTTTCCAAAATATGCCTTTGCTCGGTGTAATTCCTTTTTCTAGAATTGCTTTCTCCTTCCCTCCTACCTACCTGCTTGGCTAATTCTTATTTATGCTTAGGACTCAGTTCAAATGTAATCTTTTCTTGGAAGTTATACCTGACCTCCTTTGCCTGCTCTTGCGTAAAGTTTGATGCTCCAGTGAACCTACTTCTTTTCTCATCAAAACAAGCTTCCTGTGAATTATTCCATCACAGCCTGTATTTCAGTCTGTAAGACATTTTCATGTGAGTTCCCTGACACCAGGGGGGCTGACTTTTTTTTTTTTAATATATTATCAAGCCTCAGTAAATGAGTGGATGAAAATGAATGTCCCTGGAAACATCATTTCTTCTCTTTCAAATAAAAAACTGGTAACTTAACAGTCCCTGAATTATCTGACATTTAGATACATTCAGAAAGTGACCCAACCCATGTTTTTCTTCCCTGGACATGCTTTCCATAATAGAGGGTACATCTTGTAACCTGTGACAGGGCTGGGCAATGAGTCACTAGGTGCCTACTAAGAGTTTTTTGAGCTCCTTCCTCGCACCGGCTCCACTACCACTTCAGTTTTCAGCCCCACCCCATCCCTTTGCTCCTTAAGACATCAATCACAGTCCAGTCTAAAAGGCCAATTCCATTTTATTGATTCTGATAGTCCAGAGGACTCATCCTATCCTTTGTCCCCCACTATGCCCTCCCCCTTCCTGGGGACCTCTCCCACTACTATCTACTCACTATCGTCTAACCCTTCTTCGTCTTCTATATGCTATGTTGCTATACTTCTGGCCAGAGAGAACTTCAGTGCTGGCCCTTCAACTGTGGGGGCGTGTGCTGAGAACTAGGCAGAGGGAGCTGAGCCCAGCACCAGCCTTCTCCAGTTCTGAACAGGACACAGGTACCAGGGTGACATCAGAGAGCTTCTGCAATGCCTGCAGAGATGACCGGGAAAGGGGAGTGAGACTCTGAGGTCAGAACCACACCCTCCCAAGCCAGCTCATAGTAGCTCCACCCAGGCATCTAGAGAAGGTATCATTCCTTCCTCCCACAGGGAAAGACGGAAACTTCTTTCTCAAGTTGGTGGTGATAGTGATAGAGAGTTTTGCCCTCTCTCACCTCCTGGCTATTGGGCAGGTCCCCACCTCCACGATGCAAGAGAAAAGGGGATGCACCAGGCAATCCAGGGCGTAGAAATAGACAGTCAGCAGCTGCATCATCTGGGAGGGTCAGAGAGGCATAGGGGTGATCTGTCAGCGCTGCCATTGCCTGGGAGAGAGGAAAGAGGATAAGCTTAAGTCTATACAATTGAGTTTGCCAGTCTTACCACAAACTAAGGGGCCTACTAAGAACCTGGGACAGTTACACTTGTGGAATGACAACAAACACATGCTACTGTCAGATGGTGTCTTTAGGTAAAAAGGGCATTACTTAGCTGGGTGCTGGAGGCTCAAGCCTGTAATCCAAGCTTCTCAGAAGGCTGAGATCTGAGGATCACAGTTCAAAGCCAGCCCAGGCAGGAAAGTCTGTGAGTCTCTTATCTCTAATAAACCACTCACATAACTGGAAGTGGCGCTTTGGCTCAAGTGGTAGAGCACTAGCCTTGAGCTGAAGAGCGCAGGGACAGAGCCCAGGCCCAGAGTTCAAGCCCCACGACAGAAAAAAAAAAAAAAAAAAAAGGACTTTGCTTCTGCTAATTTCTTCCTTGTGTTCATATATAGTTCTTCTCACCTGCAACCCTCTTCGCCCCCTTTCCAGTTTCCACCGGTCTATCCCATTCATTCTACAAGTCATAACTTAGATACTAATTCCCTTTGAGAAGTTTCTGGAAACTTCCGAACAAATTCCTCACCTTTGTTCTCAACTCTCCGAGTTCTCCGTCCCCTTACTTATCCTATTGTTTGCCAGGAATGCTCTTGTTTACTAAGGAGGTCTTTCACTCCAGACAGCTCCGTGAGATCTAGGGCTAGAGCTTATTTCCTGAGCCCCAGTTCCCCAGGGAACCACGCCCATTTTCATTGGCCCCACCCTTCTCCATCCCAGCCCCGCCCCTCCTCACCCTGACAGCCTTTTGCGAAGCCTCGCTGCTACCAGCCACCACCGTGCGGGGTCCCCCCATGCCGCAGAGGCCGCGCAAGTGGGAGGGGCCGGAGACGGGCACAGTGGAGACAGCAAAGTCCTAGAAAGAGCAAGAGGAGGCATTCAGGGCTAGGAGAGGGGCGAGGGGGTACCCCTCAAACACAGGCTGCTGACTCGCAGCTCTTCCTCCCCAGAAGGTCCCCCAGGCCGCCCCTACTTGCACCTGCGCCGCCCCCCGCCCCCAGCCGGCTCCCTTCCAAGGTTTTTCACGCTCCTTACCCGAAACGTGTCGGCCACGATCTCAGCTCCTCGATGATTGGTCCACTTGGAAAGGCCTACGAAAAACTCCCGGCCTGAGCCAGGAGAGACCAGAGGTTTGAGGGCTGGCTTGAGTTTGGAAACAATGGCTTGGACCGCCTGTTTTCCAAAACATGCTTTCTGGTGCCCAGCCCCCAGGGGTGCTGACCGCCCGCAGCCTCACCGGTGAAGAGAACGTCGGTGCCATCCAGCGTCGCGTTCTCATCTCCCATCTCTACGATTCGGAGCCCCAAATCCTGAAGGGCTTTGCGGACTCCATCAACCTTAGGGCAGGAGAATAGAGGACACGACTGAAAACCCAACTTCCAAATCTCCCCCCAAACTCGAGACATCCGTCTCCTCCGGTCTTTGCTCACCACGCCCGGTGCCCTGGCACTCACCTCAGGCCTCCGGGCCGGGCTCCAGGGCCGTGTGATTAGGGCCGTGTCCCCTTGGATCACCGCCGTGTCACCAAGCAGCGGTCCCAGCGGCAGCGATTCTTCAGGGGGCAGTTCTACCAGCTGCAGCCCTAGTCGCTGCCTCAGTTTACCCCCTAACACCCCATGTTCCCTTTGAGCTTTGGCTAGATCCAGAGCCGGAAGACCTGCCCCTGCACCTTCCCCCGACGCCAGGCTCTCGGGGACACCCCGGATCAGGGCATGGGAGCAGCGACCCAGCCCCTCCCCTGGCGTCCCCATCCCATCCACACAGACGCCCCTTCCGGCAAGGCTGATTACTCTCTTCTTTTTCACTTCACCCTGTCTTGGAGAGGAGACGAGAAGGAAGGGTAGCAGGGGAGGAGACGTTCAGAGAAGGGCGTGGGGGTCGTCTTCCTGCTCTCTCCAGGCGCCCCTCCCACTCGGCCCCACCCCCTCCAGACCTGGCTTTGGGGTCGACCCCGCTCCACCCGGCACTCTCGTGGATCAGCTTCTTTAAGAAGAGCCCAAGAAAACAGGACTGGGATCCCTAATCTCCAAAACACCTGTTGCCCCTGCGGCGGGGCCGGGAGAGGGGATGGTGGGAGAGGGAGGGAGGGCTCGGTGAGGTTCCCTGCCGGGCGCCCCTCTTGGCAGCCGCTAGGATGCGCTCACTCCCCAAAAATGCGGCGGCCCCGCCCCCTTAACCCTCAGCTGCTCGCTGCTGGAGGGACCCGAAGTCCGGCCAGGGACCCACCGGGGGCTCCGGCACAAGAGGAGAAAACTGGGGGACAGAATCGGAGCTTGGGAGACGGAAGTCCTGAATCCCCGAAGGAGAAGAGGAGATGGGACAGGGAGGGCGGAATTAGAGCCTAAGGAGTTAAGCATCCTCTTCACCTCCCGGGCTAGTTACGCTGCCCCTGGCGCGACCCAGTATAAACCAGACTTGAGTCCCGGAGGACTGGGAGAGGTCTAAACGGAACCCGAGGGGCGGAGAAACGGGGGGGGCGTGGTTCTGGGGTGCGGGCACCACTCTGGGCTCCTGGATCTGGTACTCCAGATGTCCATCTTCCACCAAAGTCCACCGCACCCAGCTCCGCACCCAAACAACGGGTTCCCTGCACACTTCAGTACAAGCGTGGGCCCAGCATATCCAAACTCCAGCCCCGATTTGGTCCCAGGGTCAGACTCACCTCCAGCACCACCACCACCTCCGCACTGTGATATCGCCTTGAGCCCCACCCCTAGAGGAGTTGGTGGAGAGAGTCCTAGTTTTCAAGCGAGGGACACCGGGAGCTTGGATTTGGAGGGGGTCCTTGGGTGGGCGAGCTCACGTAGTAAGATGGGGCGGGGGCGCGAAGGTCTGGCGACTCCCGGGCATTGTCTAAGCGGGACGGGGCGGGGCCTGCCTAGACCACGCCCATTCCGCCCGATCAGGCCGCGCCCACCCCACCAGGACTTCATCTCCCCACCACCCCCTTCTCCTCCCCCGAAGTTGGCACCGCCCCTCGAGCCACCGCTGTTCTGGCCCACCCAGATCTGTTTGGCCCTAGTGGCGGGGCTGCAAATGTGGCCTGGACCATAGGACAGAACTATGGTGAACTTGCACTAAGAAAATGGCAGCCCCCTATTTAATTCGTGGCTTTTACCCTGAGCTCTAAATTACTGTCAATGCCAACCCCACTCTATATTCCTTTGTGTGAAAACAACACTATATTTCATTCTGCATTTTATTACTGAAATACATGGTCTTACCCACCCCACCCCACAATAAAAATCTTACCCTTTTCCCCTTTTTCTCCTAACCCCTATCCCCCTACCTCTGCACAAGTGCCCCAGGTTTCTTTGCCTACTAGAAGTTTTGGAGTGTGTCCATTTGGATAGCAATGTGGAAATTACCCCGGGGCTCTCTGCAGAGCATGAGGGATGATATTGCCCTAGGAGGAACTTATTTGAGGGCCTTGGCCACTTGCTCATAGGCCAATTCTATCTCTTCGTCATCTGGACAAGTGGAGGCAAATTCTTCCCGAGCATAGGCATTGTTCAAGTACCGATGTACTCCTCGAAAAGCCTCAGGGATGGTGAATCCCCTGTACTTCTTACATACCACCTGGAGAGAGGAGAGGACAGACATGTTAGCCCCACAAAGGTCACTTTGGAGGCCATGCTATTAACCTTCCCTTTCCCCCCAAATTCACATAAAATCAACCTTTTTGTTCAGGCATGCAAGAACCTCTACATTTTAATTTTTTGGTGGTGGTACTGGGTGGGGTTTGAACTCAGGACCCTACATTTGTTACACAGGTGCTATAGCATTGAACCATACCTCTAGCCTTCAGATTTGTTTTTTTCCAGTCCTGGGGCTTGAACTCAAGGCCTGGGTACTGTCCCTGAGCTGCTTTTGTTCAAGGCTAGCTAGCACTCTACCACTTGAGCCACAGTGCCACATGAAATCATATTGGCTTTTCAACTCTATTCTCTTAATATTTCTTTCTTTTTTTTTTCTTTATTGGCAGTACTGGGCTTGAACTCAGGGCCTGGGTACTATACCTGAGTTTCTTTTGTTCAAGGTTAGCACTCTACCACTTGAGCCATAGCGCTACTTCTGGCCTTTTCTGTTTATGTGGTACTGAGGAATTGAACCCAAGGCTTCATGCGTGTTAGGCAAGCCCTCTACCACTAAGCCACATTTCCAGCCCTTAATATTTCTTTATCCCTCCTCTTCCCTTATTGAAATCCCTGCCATCAATAACCAGCCCCTTTCCAAACCACTAATTCCATGGTTTAACTTATTTCCTGACTTAAAAAAAGAAAAGAAAAATAGACTGGGAGTGTGGCTCAGTGGCATAGCACATGCCTAGGTTACAACCAAAAATTTCTCCTCCTGAATTTCCATAGTGATTTTTTTTTTCTTTTTCTTTTTTGTTGGTTGTGGGGCCTGAACTCTGGGCCTGGGCGCTGTCCCTCAGCTCTTCAGCTCAAGGCTTGTACCTTACCACTAGAGCCACAGTGCCACTTCTGGCTTTTTCTGCTTATGTGGTGCTGAGGAATTGAACCTGAAGCCTCATGCATTTGAGGCAAGTATTCTACCAATGAGCCACTTTCCCAGCCCTCCATAGTGATTTTTTGTTTGTTTATTTTTTATCTTTTGCCAGTCCTGGGGCTTGAAATCAGGGCCTGAGCACTGTCCCAGAGCTTCTTTTGTTCAAGGCTAGCACTTTATCACATGAGCCACAACGCCACTTCTAGCTTTTTCTGTTTACTTGGGACTGAAGAATTGAATCCAGGGCTTCATGCATGCTAGGTAAGCACTCTACCACTAAGCCACATTCCCAGCCCATCACAGTGATTTTTATCTCTATTTTTCATTTGACTTTTAGTCATGTATTATTACTTAACTTTCATGTGAATGTTTTGTTTTCTGATTTCAATCCTTGGTGGGCAAGGGTCATTCAACTAACTTCTTTTATCATTGTTTTTTCTTTTCT
Source organism: Dipodomys merriami (assembly GCF_024711535.1). NCBI lineage: Eukaryota > Metazoa > Chordata > Mammalia > Rodentia > Heteromyidae > Dipodomys > Dipodomys merriami. The sequence continues at coordinate 11,374,031 of NW_027202937.1, read as the reverse complement.
TTTTTATTTTTATTTTTGTGTGTGTGCCAGTCCTGAGCTTGAACTCATGGCCTGGGTGCCATACCTTAGCTTTTTAATTCAAAGCTGATACTCTACTACTTGAGCCACAGTTCCACTTCCAGCTTTTGCTGGTTAATTGGAGATAAGAGTCTCATAAACTTTCCTGGCTGGCTTTGAACCATGATCCTGATAGCTCAGCCTCTAAGTTTTCTAACATTACAGGTGTGGCCACCAGTGCCTGGTCCTTGTCTTTTGATGCCTATTGTTTACATGTTCTTCAATTGTACAGCCAACTGACATCAGGCCTATGACTCAAAAACTATACTAGTATTTTTTATGGGAAACAGCAATTTTCATCTTCCTCAAGAGGAAGTGGAAACTGAAGCATAAAGCTAGCTGCAGCTTTGACTTAGAAAGATTGCTCTATCTCATCTAGCTGACACAAAGACAGGAAGAACCTTCTTGAAAATAATCCTGGAATATGTTACTCCTGACCAAGCCCTGTGTCTGAATGTTGAGCAGCAACTGATGTGGACTAGATTGGGTCTCAGTGGTAGCAATGTATGGAGACTACTTGAAGAAAAAAAGCATCCTTTAGACTTGTCAAGGGGACTCCATGGAGTAACTCCTTAAGATGCCACTCCAGCTTCCATCTTCTCCCATGGTGACCACCTACCTGTACTATGTGGAGCTTCGGCAACAGGTTGCAGTCAGCCAGGGTGAGCTCATTGCCATCCAGAAATTTTCTTTGAGAGATACCTTCATCTTCTGCACTGGTCTCATCCACTTCTTCTGGGAGGGGGGATGTCAGGTAATTGTCTAAGATCTTCAGGGCTTTCAGGAGTCCCTTCTCCAGATCTGTGCAAGTGATTAAAACATTAGGAACACTGAACATTGGGAAAAGGCATAATCTGTCCTATAAGACCCATTAGTAAGGTAACTTCAAATAATAGCAAACAAGGCTGAGGAGGTAGTCCAGTGGTAAAGTGGCATGTGGAAGACCTGGATTTAATACCAAGGATTACCCAAAAAAGTGCTTAGCATAATAGATACAAGTGCTGCAGGCCAGACCTCAGTATAAGAATGCTTTGCCTAAGAAGGAACTGGTCCTGAGTTCACTTCCTAGTACTGTCAAAAAAATAAAAACAGAAACCGAAAACAGATGCCAGGTGATGGCAGCTCGTGATTATAATCCTAGCTAGTGATTATAATCCTAGCTACTCAAGAGGCAGCAATCTGAGGATCGCACTTCAAAGTCAACACAGACAGAAAAGTCCCTGAGAGTCTTATCTCCAAAAAACTACCAAAAAAGCTGGAAGTAGGTCTGTGGCTTAAATGGTAGAGTGCCAGCCTTGAGGAAAATAATCCTAGGACAGTGCCCAGGCTCTGAATTCAAGTCTCAGGATTGGCACAAACAACAACAACAACAACAAAAATAAAACCAAGTCACCTGGTACAACTAGCCTTAAAAAAAAAATCCAGAAAACTGACATTACTAGTGGCTATTATTATCTTTTCAAGGTGGAGTGCTAGATTGAACGTAGGGCTTCACACAGGCTAGGCAAGCTCTGGACTTCTCAGTTCTCTCCCCAGTTCTCTAAGCATTTTAGGAATAAAACTTATTTAATTCTCATATCAATACAGGAAATAGGTATTATTATACTCCTATTATAGATCTAGAAGTGCATTTATAGAGAGGCTAAATAAATAGCTCAGAGTTGGGTGTCAGTGCCTCCCACCTGTAATCTTAGATACTCAGGAGGCTGAGATCTAAGGATTGCAATTTGAAGCCAGCCTGGGCAAGAAAGTCTGTGAGACTCTTATCTCCAATTTACCATCAGAAAACCAGAAGTGGAGCTGTGGCTCAAAATGGTAGAGTGCTAGCCTTGAGCAAAAAGCTCAGGGACAGTGCGCAGGCCCTGAGTTCAAACTCCATGACCAAAAACACACACATACAAACTAAACAAAAAACAAACAAACAAAAATCAATGTCCCAAGAGAAGGAAGGGAAGAAGAGGGTAGGAACAAATGAAAGAGCTTTAAAGTCTCTGCCAATGAGAACGCAGGAAAATATAGGGGTAAAGCAAAAATGGAGGCTTGGAAGACATTTGCCAACATCTGCTCCATCTCAGCCCCTCCAGATGCCCCTGATGCTTCTCAACCTTAGGTCTTCTCCCTCGAGGACTCAACCTCTAACTCATAAAACTCACTGTCATTGAGTGCTGGGTTTGAATTCTTGATGTAGGCAGAAAATTTGGCAAATACGTCCAGTCCAGCTGTGTTGGACTCAGGGTTCAGAGGTGCCAGCTTCGGGTACCTGAAAGCCAGTGGAAGGAATACGGTTAAGATTCTTTCCCAACAGGAATGGAACATCAGCTAGTTCTCCTGTCCCATCCCTGACCCTCCCCCCATCTCTGTTTTCCACTCCTTCAACTTCTCTGTTCTCCCCTCTCCCCCTTCCCATGTGTCCCAATACCTGGGAGGGCACAGCACTGCCTCTAGAAATTCCTCAATCTTGTTGGTGTCTGTGTGTACTTCAGTGCCATACAGCAGGAACGGGAGCTGCCCTCCTGGACACAGCTTCTGCACCGTCTCTGTCCGCCTGGGGAAGGGACCAGGCATCAAGACAGGAAAAGAGGGTCAGGAAGAACTCGAAAGGATGGAGAGATGGAGGGGGAAAAAGATTGTTTAGAGGAACAAAACTGTGCCCACCTTTTGGTGTCAACCGTGGTGACGTTGAAGGTGACTCCTTTGAGCCACAGTACCATGAAGAGCCTCTGGGAGAAGGGGCAGTTCCCGATCTTGGCCCCATCACTGCCAGCCTGAAAGGCAGTCCCCAGCCCCCAAGTTAGACTTGGTGCATCCGACTTCTCCCAGGTCATTTCAGATTAGTTATGTTCACCTAGTCCTCCCCCACCCCTCTCTTTCCCTCCCTCCCACTAATAGCTACTCTCAGAACTATGCTCTTCCCTTTAGGCCTGAGTCAAACAACTCCTTTTCATCTCAGCAAAGGGAGAGATTAAGGAGAGATGGGAGAAAGCAGAGGTCTTGGGGAATCTTGAGGATATTAATCATAGAGACAAAGATATAGAATTATAGGCTAGAGTCTTAGACTCCTGAGTTCCTAACACAGGTGAAGTGGGGCCTGGGTAAGCCAGTGTTCATTCAGGCTCATTACATTTCCATCCAAGAGGTTTCTGGCAGCCGGGGGTGGGGACTCAAGGGTCTAGCCTAGCCCTAGAGATGTGGAGGGCTTTCCGGAAGGGGCTGCCTTCTAATTGGCAAGCAGTGACCTCATCCCCCAAGGGACACCTCCCCCTAGACTGGGTGTGATTCACGTCTCCGTGTCTCTAGCCTCAGCTGCTTCCTTCCTGGCAATCAAGTGGGGGCAGGGACCTAAGCAGCTGAGGCCTGGCTAGCTAGGATACCCCATTAGTCTCCTCTTTAAGCCCATGTTTCCCCACTGCTGGCTCTCTAAGTTACAAGATCCAGATAACTTCCACACAGGACACAGGCAAGAATCTCAACGCACCCAGGAGTAAAAATAGCCCCAAAGGCTAATGGGAAAGTGGTGGGGACCACACCTAAGGGGGCGGGCCCAGGCTCCAGTTGACTTCCCAGGACGTAGCTAGGGAGAGGGAATGGCTGACCAAGAAACCCTCAAGCATAAAGGAGAGAGAAACAGACACACAAAGGCCAGTCCGACAAAAGCGAGAAAGTGGAGAAAGGATGCAGCAAATTGTAGGGTGGGGAAAAAGAAAGGTGAGCAGAGTAAGGGAAGCTGCGGGGAAAGAGGGGAAGGAGAGAGGGAGGGGCAGAGACCAGGTCCAGAGACCAGAGAAAGAATGTTGCCCTGGAGGGGAGGGGACGGGCAGACTCAGGAAGGCTTGTAGCCTGCGGTTTCCATACTCCACAGCCAGGGCCCACCTCCACTCATCCACAGAGACCGAGACAGACAGGCCGAGAGCTGGGTTCAATCTTTATTTTTTCTGCATCTGTGCCTACCCCATCCTGCTTCTTGAACTGGATTCCCACCATTGGCTTTTCTTTCCACCCCATCAATTCTTGCCAGTTTTTTCCTTCTTCCATTCCCCCAGTCTTCCTGTAACACACCCTCTTCTTTGAATCACACACACACCCTCCTTCTTACTTTTATGAAAATGTTCTAGCTATTAGTTTCCTCTCTCCTTCCCAGACTCTATGGTGCAACTCCTTCCCATTTTTCTCCTCTTTCATCCCTGGGAAGATTTCACCTACTTCTGAAAACTCCCTTTTTTCTCCACCTTTACTCTCCTGTAGGCCGCTGGAAACTTGCAGGCTCTCTACAAACTTTTCAGGGTCGGATCTAGAGCTCTCCCGATGGGTCCACAAGGTGTCTTCTCCTCCCTTAACACCCCCTCCCCCAGATGGCACGTGGGGTTGGGGAGGGGGTCAAGAGGAAAGAGATTGGGGAGTTCCGACGGAAGCTGGGAAAAGGGAAAGGCTGGCTTCTAGGAATCCCGAGGGTGGCCATGGGAAGAGAAGGGCGTTCTTACCTTCACGAACAATTCGACCTGAGGCTGTTCTTCGGCCATGGTTGCGTCGGGGACCAGGAAGCGGCCGTCGTCGCTGGGGGAACTGGGAGGGGCTGGGCCGGGGAAGGCGGGTCTCACGGTCCAGGGATTCTCTCCAGACCCAGGGCTGTCCCCTTAGCGCCTTACGATTGTGATCAGACCCGTTCCCTCCAGACAAGGCCTCCCCACTGGCCCAGGGCACCCCACACCCAGATCCTCCAGCTCTGTCCCCTCTCGGGCTGGCTGTGGGAGCCGCTGACTCACCGGCCGGCCCCGCCCTGGACCTGGGGAGGGGACAGGAGGGGGCGGGACTGCACAATCTAGGGAGTGGGACTGGAAGGGAGGGAGGTCCTCAGGTCTCCCCGAGGCCCAGGGATGGGGGGTGTTCAGTAGGGGTCTTGGGAATAACTCCTTGTTTCTTTGATTTTTTTTCCTGAACACAGTATCTTTCCCCTGCCTCAGTTTCCCTGCTTCACTTCACTCACCAGGTTTATCCAGCCTCACACAGGAAAGGGGGACACACTAACAGCTGGAAAATATCAATTGAAGATGCAAAAATTATATATATTTACATATAAATATATATGATTCTGCATTTCCTTCAAACTCTGCTCCAAATTCTGGAATGCTAGGACTCAGAAGGAGAATTTAGTTTTTGGATTTTTTTTTTTTTTGGGTCCGGTCGTGGGGCCTGAACTCTGGGCCTGGGCGCTGTCCCTCAGCTCTTCAGCTCAAGGCTAGCACTCTACCACTTGAGCCACAGCACCACTTCCGGCTTTTTTTTTTCTGCTTATGTGGTGCTGAGGAATCCAGGACCTCATGCATGCAAGGCAAGCGCTCTACCACTGAGCCACCTTCCCAGCCCCAGGAGGAGAATTTAGAAGTAGAAGCTGGGACTGGAAATGGGGAAGGGTAAAAAGTAGTGCAGGGGATGAAAGTGAGGTCAGAAGGTCTAGTGATGGGGAAAGAGGAAGCTGAGCTGTGGGGCTTCATTGGCACCAACAGGTCCCCAGCTTTAATGCTTCCACTTCTGTCTCCCATTGGGGCGCCTTCCTGTGCCCCTTGACCTCTCTGATTGGTAAGGTTGCCTTGGAGATGGTGGAGTTATCTTAGCCCTGGGTTAGAGCTTCACTCACCCTAAGGTAGGTGGGATTGTAGCAGGTTCAATTTTGGGGATAAAGCAAAGGTCAGGTAGAAGAGTGGAAATAAGAGGACAGAAGAAGAATAGGGCTCTCCCTTTCCAGTAACCTTGATTTTGGAGGTATTGTCAAATTTGATGCCCTCCTGAAAGAGCTCCAAAATATATTCCACAGCCATAGTCTGAGCTCCACACTCCCCTCCTGTCCAATCATCCTTTCCGCCCCCGCCCCCCCTCAGTGCCAGTCCTAGGGCTTGAACTTATGGCCTGGGCACTGTTCCTTAGCTTTTTTTGCTGAACGCTGGTGTTCCACCACTTGAACCACAGCTCTATTTCCTGCTTTTTTTTCTGGTTAATTGGAAATAAGAATTTCAGGGATATTTTGGACTGGAGCTGGCTTTGAACTGGGTTTCTCAGCTCTCGGCCTCCTAAGTAGTTAGGATTATAGGCATGAGCTGCCAGCATCTAGCTAGTCAGGATTACAAAGGTGAACCACTGGTGCCCAGCTCCAATCATTCTCTTTTCTACTTATCATAGCAACCAAAGACCTATCATAGAAGCCAAACCAAGTTTGAAATGTAAGGAAAGGAAAGGCTAGGGGAAGAGTGGGGTGGAGTAATGCAACAGTACTACTGGAAATCAGCAGTTAGTGGTTTCCTCTGGTGCTTCCTCTTCTGAGGGGTTTTCTTCTCCCTGGGAGGAGGTTTATCTCTCTCTCCTCCCAGGAAGAGGTAATCTATTTATAGTGGTTCCTTCCTTGAACTGCAACAATTTGTCTACGGTTGTAGAATGAATTCCTAGTGTGTATGTGTGAGTCATCTTGGTGGAGACCCTCAGAACCCTTCCCATGATGGGAGTGGGGGCTGAAGCAATCTTACTTACCTATTCACCCTTCAGTGTCCATTCAAGGATCTGCCACTTCCACCTGTCCACTCCCCCCCCCTTTTACCCTCCTTCCCCCCCCCCCCAAAAAAAGATCTCTGGGAGAAACTCAGGTATATGGGGCCAGCTTTAGGCTCAAACAGGTTTGGTAGCCTTTCCCCTGACTGTTTTTTCTCCTACAGCTTTGTAAGTACAGCTGCCTGGATCATCAATATTGACTTTGACTGGCTGGTGTGGCAACCCTTGTATCTTGCCTGAACTATTTAGGTGGCAGGCTACGCTGCCCTCTTCTGGAACCACCCAGCAATGCCTCCTGGATTGGACAACAGGGGCTGTGAATCAGAGAAATTTCACTCCCACCTCATCTCTTTGCCCTTGATTTTCTTCTCTCGATAGGGTCTCCCCTTTCTTTTGGGCAAGCTTCTTTTGCCAGGCCGCTTCCGCTTCCCAATAAACCAGTCCCTTAATCTTTTCACACCCTAGATTGAAAGGTGTGTCCCTCCCTGCCACTCCCCAGAGCTGTCACCAGCCACCTGCAGGTTTTCATAGCTCTTGTTGCTCAACAATTTGCCATGGATAACCATTAACCCAGCCCTTAACTCTCGGCCCCTCCACCTTTCCTACTGGAGGGGATTTTCCAACTAGTAGTCAGTACAGCCAGGTCTTCTGATACCTTTCCTAACCTCTCCTCAAAGCTGAGAAGAAAGATTATTTAAGTGATTTATTTATTTATTTATTTTGCCAGTCCTGGGGCTTGAGCTCTGGGCCTGGACACTGTCCCTGAGCTTCTTTTTGCTCAAGGCTAGCACTCTACCACTTGAGCCACAGAGCCACTTCCAGCTTTGTTGTTGTTGTTGTTTGTTTATGTGGTACTGGGGAATCGAGCCCAGGGCTTCATGCATTTTAGGCAAGCACTCTACCACTAAGCCACATTTCCACCCCTATTTAAGATATTGTTAATAAGTATTTATTTCTAACTAGGAGCCAGTAGCTCGCACCTATAACCCTTAGTTACTTAGAAGGCTGAGATCTGAGAATTGTGGTTCATAACCAGTCCCAGCAGGAAAGCTTGTGAGATCTTCTTCTCCTCCTCCTTCTTTTTCCTCTCCTCCTCCTCCTCCTCCTTTTGTCATCCTGCAGCTTGAACTCAAGGCCCAGACACTGTCCCAGAGATTCTTTAGCACAAGGCTAGCATTTTACCACTTGAGCCATAGTGCCACTTCCAGCTTTTTCCGAATAGTTTATTGGAGGTAAGAGTCTCATGGACTTTCCTGTCCCTGGCTGGCTTGGAAACATGATCTTTAGGGGCTGGGAAGGTGGCTCAGTGGTAGCACTTGCCTTGCATGCTCGAGGCCCTGGGTTTGATTCCTCAGCACCACATAAGAAAAAAGAAGAAAAGCTGGAAGTGGCCCTGTGGCTTAAGTGGTAGAGTGCTAGCCTTGAGCTGAAGAGCTGAGGAACAGTGCCCAGGCCCAGAGTTCAGGCCCCACGACCGGACCCCCCCCCAAAAAAAAAAAAGCTCAGGTACAGCACTCAGGCCTTGAGTTCAAGCCCAGACCCAACACGTGTGTGTCCTCATAAATGCCTCCCTTGTCTTCACTCCTCCCTCCCCCCCCAACACTCATAATTAAGCTTCATGAAACAGAAACAAACTTTTTATTAAGTTCATCACTTGGAGCTTATCACCTGTTCCAGAGAAGGCACTAAATAGATGCTGAATGAATGAATGATACTTCTGTCATTAGGGGAATGCCCTGGGGTGGGGAGATGGTAAGGTCCGCTCCTGGATGGTGAGCAGACTCCACCCTCCTCACAGAAAAGTTTCTGCCCAGTTCCTATGTTACCTAGGCAACTGGCACACCTGGAAGAGGTCACATCTGCATCTGCTGAGGTCACATCTGAATTAGATGTGACCACACCTTTCTCCGCCCATACCTTAGATAAGGCCTAGCCCAGGCCCAGAAGCCCTCTTTCCCAGGTCTTTATCAGCCTCGGGGAGGGCCTACATGACCTGGTGCCAGCCAGAACGATGAATAGACCTACCCCTTACCTGAATACCACATGCATGGGGTGGTTCTTACTCGGCTACCTCTTTTTAAAAACCTAACAGTATTCACGTAACTCTATATGGGTTTAGGTGTTTTCATTAGATCTAGTATTTAAAAATTTGGTGTAATTTGAATATTTCCACCTGGGAGGGGTATGAAATGAATAGATCCCATCGTGTCTTTGTGGGGGTGGTCATAGCGTGCACGCAGGAAACAGGCAAAATAAGGTTAAAATAAGAGTCTTGTTTCTTATTTCCACTTGTTTATTTAAAACACTTATGTAGCTCTCACTTTGTTTGCCAGGCACTGTTCAGAGTTCTTTATAAATATTAACTCGGAGCAAATATTAACTCAGAGTTGTCGGCCAGAATTGAATTAATTTTGCTTCTCTCCACTCTCGGGGTGGGGGGAGGTGAGGGGGAAGTCTGGGGGGAGGGGGGAGTGTGGGCGAAGAAAGAAAAAGGCCTCCGTCGCTTTAAGATCGGCTATAGCTAACCCCTCCTCCTGGCCGCGGCAGACCCTACCCCAAGCGGAAGTCAAGCTCCGCCAGCGGTCTCCTCCCCGCCCCCCCCAGGTTCCGCCCTGCGTCAATCAAAACCCAGAGACACTGCGAATCTCAGACCCCGCTGCTAAGCAACGGCAAATGGCGGGAAGTTTGAAAGTTTAGGCAACGCCCCTAGTGGAAAAAACCAATCAGCGCCCAGACTCCTCAGCGGTTCCCGCCTCCTTCCCGCCTTCGTCGAATCTTTAGATAGGATCTGGGACTCTCTAACCAATAAGGAGAGTGAGAAGTCTGCGCGCGCATTCCGCCCACGCCCTGGAAGCGTCCTTCCCGGCGGCTTAGGACGGTTGGCCTGTGGGGCGGTCTCGAGCTCCTCCCCGTCGGGTGACGGAAAAGGCGGGAGAAGGCCGCGAGGAGGCTGCCGTGGTGGGTGGGGATAGAGCGTGAAGCTGTGATCGTGGGGCGTGGTTGGTAGCTGCGGAGAGGTTACCCTTCCACAGGTCTTCTCTCCGGACCTCCAAAGCTCCCCCCTTCCAAACTACTAAATCCGTGTGACAGAAATGAGGGTGGGGCGCCCCGGGGCCTCCTAGTCTTACTCCCGTGGAGCAGCCTGCCTCCTCTGCCGTCACCACAGCCCTCCGCGCCCCTGCTAACGAAATGTCCCTTTCTGCGTCCGCAGAGCCGTCCAGTCCATGGCTTCCTTCCGAGCAACCCCAGGCAGGGCTCCGCTGGGCCCGGGATCGAGGCCGGCCACAGCCAGCCCCCCTACCCCGGTGCTGGGGTCTGGAGAAATCAGAGAAGTCCAGGAGGAGGACGAAGAGGAGGAGCCGGCCGAGGTCTCCAACGGATGTCCGCGTGTTCGAATACTAGGGTTTGGGGAACGGGGCCAGGCACTCGCCTTCTACCCCCTGGGATTAGATAAAATGATTAACAGTTAATATAGCTTGGCAAAATCCTGCACTTGCCAGTGGTACAAATCATTGGTTTCCTTTTTTTCCTCGTGGGGCAGATCCATCTGTGTGTGCTGTGGAATTCGGGATATCTGGGCATTGCCTACTATGACACTAGTGATTCTGTCATCCACTTTATGCCAGATGCCCCCGATCATGAGAGCCTCAAGCTTCTCCAAAGAGGTGGGGACAGAGCCATGAATTCCCCTGCTTTCTAGAACTGCAAGTGTGTCTCATTCATCTGTCCTTACTTGACAACTTATGGTTGATTACTAAACACTTCCTCTTGTTTTTAGGAATCCATTTTTGTTGTTGTTTTGTTTTGCCTATAGGGCTTGAACTCTGGCCTGGCTGGGGAACTGTCCCTGAGCTTTTGCTCAAGGCTAGCACTCTACCACTTGAGCCACAGCACCCAGTCTGGCTTTTTCTGAGTAGTTTATTGGAGCTAAGAGTCTTTTGTTTATGTTTTTGTTTTGTTGTTGTTGGTCATAGGGCTTAAACTGTGGGCCTGGGAGCTGTCCCTGGGTTCTTCAGCACAAGGCTAGCTCTTAGCCAACTGAGCCACAGCACTACTTCTGACTTTTTCTGTGTATGTGGTACTGAGGAGTTGAACCCTGGGCTTCATGCATGCTAGGCAAGCACTGTACCATTGAACCACATTCCCAGTCCCTAGAGCTGAGTCTTACAGACTTTCCTACTCAGGCAGGCTTCAAACTGAAATCCTCAGATCTCAGCCTCCTGAGTAGTTAAGATTACAGGTGTAAGGCACCAGCACCCATTTCATTATTCTTTTTTTTTTTTTTTTTTTTTTGGGTCCGGTCATGGGGCCTGAATTCTGGGCCTGGGTGTTGTCCCTCAGCTCTTCAGCTCAAGGCTAGCACTCTACCACTTGTGCCACAGCGCCACTTCCAGCTTTTTTCTTATGTGGTGCTGAGGAATTGAACCCAGGGCCTCAAGCATGCAAGGCAAGTGCTCTACCACTGAGCCACCTTCCCAGCACCCATTTCATTATTCTTAAGTATTTACAGTATGTTAAGTGCTGCAGATCTAGTCCTGAGTATGTAAGTCATGACTCCTCAAGGGATTTAGTCTAGTGACAATCTTCAAGACATCCTTCTGTCCTAGCACTGAGACTTCTATAAATCCCATAGGAATAAGACTCATGCTCCCAATGAGTTCAGCACATCCTACTTTTAGGGAAAAATCTGAGAGGGAGAGAGCGTAGCCAAAAGCGTTTCCTCCTCCTTAAAAGATAAAGCTCCTTGGGGCTGGGAATGTGACCTACTGGTAGAGTGCTTGCCTAGCATGCATGAAGCCCTGGGTTCAATTCCTCAGTGCCACATCAACAAAAAGCTGGAAGTGGTGCTGTGGCTCAGGTGGTAGAGTACTAGCCTTGAGCAAAAAGAAGCTCAGGGACAGTGCCCAGGCCCTGAGTTTCAGCCCTAGGACTGCCAAAAAAAGAAAAAAAAAAGATAAAGTTTCTTTAACTGCTTTTGTCTGTCTTCTCTTAAGTTCTAGATGAAATCAATCCTCAATCTATTGTTACAAGTGCAAAACAGGATGAGAATATGACTCGGTTTCTAGGAAAGCTTGGTAAGGAAGAGGGAAAAGGAGAAAGGGCTACGTTATGGAATGTTCCAAGAGACTAGATAGAACTGGGAGAGTGGGAAGGAGGCACAGACTAAGGTACATGGAATAATGGTCCTCTCTTTGCCTCCCACAGCCTTTGAGGAGCAGAGAGAGCCAAGGAGACCTGAAGTCGTATATTTGCCAAGTGTGGATTTTGGTATCTCCTTTGTGCTTTGCATACCATCCTGATAGTCCTTCCCTGCTTTCCCAGCCCCACCCATCACCTGAGATCTACTGCCAGCCTGCGCGTGCGTGCGTGCATGTATGTGCTTGTGCATCTGCATGTGTGTGTGTGTATGTGTGTGTGTTGGTGATAAGAGTCTCATGGATTTTCCTGTCCAGTTTGGCTTTGAAGCACAATCCTCAGATCTCAGCCTCCTGAGTAGCTAGTATTATAGGCATGAACCACCAGGCTTAGCTTTTTATTTATTTTTATTTTTTTTTGGGGGGGGTCCAGTCATGGGGCCTGAACTCTGGGCCTGGGCGCTGTCCCTCAGCCAAGAGCTCAAGGCTAGCGCTCTACCACTTGAGCCACAGGTGCCACTTCCGGCTTTTTTCTTTTTTCTTACGTGATACTAGAGGAATCGAACCCAGGGTCTCATGCATGCAAGGTAAGCGCTCTACCACTGAGCCACCTTCCCAGCCCCTTAGCTTTTTGTTTTAAATCCTAACCTCACCTCCTTCATTCCCTATGACCTGTTTAAGACCTCTCTTGATCCTTGCTCTTTAATGACTTCCAGTGAAGACTTGGGATTTTTAGGGGTAGGAGCCTGCCTTGAGTGGAAGGAATGATAAAACTTTTTGAGCCCGGTGTCTCAGGCCTATATCCTAGCTACTCAGGAGGCTGAGATCTGAGGATCGTGGTTCAAACCCAGCCTGGGCAGGAAAATCCATGAGACTCTTATCTCTAATTAGCCACCAGAAAACTGGAACTGGCACTTTGGTTCAAGTGGTAGAGTGCTCGCCTTGAGCTGAACAGCTCAGGGACAGTGCCCAAGCACAAAGTTCAAGCCCCATGACCAACAAAAAAATAAAATTTAAGTAAATAAATAAATAAATAAAACCCCACACAAACTTTTTGAACAGCTTTGTTGGACTTTTCCCCTTTAAGTCATTTGTTGATATTAAAAAAGAAAAAGGACTGCCTTGGTGACCCTGATGGCCATAAGACACTTTGTAAACTTCCAAGGTTTGCAAAAAGTACAGGTAATGCTCTATATTAGAGTATTAGTGCTATTAGTTCCTCTATCAGTTAATCTTTTGGACCAACCCTTTGCCAATCTCAGATATCTTTCTCTCCTGAATCCTTTATCTGTCTTTCTTTTTCCTTGTGAAAATAGTGAAGAGAAGCCCCGCGCTGGTGGCTCACACCTATAATCCTAGCTACTCAGGAGGCTGAGATCTGAGGATCACAGTTCAAAGCCAGCCTGGGCAGGAAAGTCCATGAGATTCTTATCTCCAATTAACTACCAGAAAACTGGAAGTAGCGCTGTGGCTTAAGTGTAAAGCCCTAGCCTTGAGTTGAAGAGCTGAGGGACAGCACCCAGGTCGAGTTCAAACCCTACAACCAACCAAAAAGAAAAAGAAGAGTAAAGAGTCACAGTCATGATCTATTAAAAAGTTATTGTAATGTACCTCCCCCCACAGTTATTCTCTTTTTTTTCCTTTCTCAGATGGTGCTTTTAGCCAAATATCCTTCTCATATGTATGTACACACACATACATATTCATATATATGTATATATATACATATATATATATATACATAACATAAGAATTTAACTAAGAACATTAATTTTTTGTTTTTTTCTTTAGCTTTCCATTAACTGCCATGTTAGCTTGGACAAGTTACATCATTTCTCTTGCTTTTACTCTCTTGTTCTTAAAATGGAGTGAAAAAATACGCTACTAGACCTTTCCCTCCCCAACTTCCCAAATAGGTCTAGAGATAAGCAAACAACGTCTTCTTTCTGGAAACTACTCCTTCATCCCAGAGTCTATGACTGCTACTGAGAAAATCCTCTTCCTCTCCTCAATTATTCCTTTTGACTGCCTTCTCCTGGTGAGCTGGGTCCTGAGGGTAAAGGAGGGCCTGTGTGGTCAATTGGAGAAAGGCACAAATGTGTCAGCCCTAGGGCTATATTCTGGAAGGTTTTGGACCACTCCTGAAAAATAATAGTTTTCCCTAGTGTTGAGTAGATTCTAAGATACAGTGTTCCTTACCTATATGGGAGTTAGGTTCCAGAGACCCCTGTGATAGGTTAAAATCCGTGAAGTAGTAATAAGTGGACCTCAATATAGAGAGGGACGACTATACTAGGATTTATTGCTGCTGAGTAAACAGGAGATTTATACAATGTTAATCCCCTCCCAGGTTCGGGCTCTTGGAGGATTGCTCAAGTTCTTGGGCCGAAGAAGAATTGGGGTTGAGCTGGAAGACTGTAATGTCAGCGTCCCCATCCTGGGCTTTAAGAAATTTGTGTTGTAGGTGATTCACTCTACTCTCAACCAAAGTAAAGTGGGACTGGGAGGCTTAAAAAGTGAGCCTCAGGGCTGGGAAGTGGCTCAGTGGCAGAGAGCTTGCCTTGCATGCCTGAGGCCCTGGGCTCAATTCCTCAGCACCACATAAACAAAAAGAAAAAAGCCAGAAGTGGCGCTGTGGCTCAAGTGGTAGAGCGCTAGCCTTGAGCTGAAGAGCTGAGGGACAGCGCCCAGGCCCAGAGTTCAGGCCCCACAACCGGACCCAAAAAAAATAAATAAAAATAAAAAATAAAGTGAGCCTCAGGTTTGGGGATGGGGGCAGCAAGCCAGTGGGTGAAATGTGCTGGGACACACAGGATAAAAGGGGCAGTGAAGCTGTGGGGAGAAGATGGAAATAATATTCAGAGAGGGGAGACAAGGAGTGGAGTTTCGGAATAAACGCAGATCTCTCATATCCCAGCTATCTTATCTCTGTTTCTGTCCTCAGGACCCATCTGGTGAGCATAGATCAAGACACTTACAGGTGAGGAGGTAGAGGCAGTCTGCCATTCTGGGGAGAGAAAAGGATTGAGTCTAATGCTAATCATATTAAAGAGGCTTTAGTTTCCCCAATCCTAGGACTCTTAAGGTCTCTGTCACTAAAGGAAAAGAAAGGATGATAGGTGAAAAAAGATAAAGGGAAGGAAGGGAGAAAAGCATGAAGGTCTTTCTACCCTTTCTTCCAGCTTCCATGCGTCCCTTCCTTTCTTTTCTCTTTCCTTCCCTTTTCAGTGCTGGGAATGGGAATGGAAGGCCACGCCTGCTGCATGCTGGGCACATTCTTTCCCTTGATCTATGGCCCCAGTCTATCATCCTCCTTTTCTGAAGGGAGAAACTGCGGCACAGACAGATAAGGGATAAATCTTGCATCAAGATAGTCTCTAGGGTGGGGACTCGGCTCAATTGCTAGGGCAGTTGCCCATTGTACACAAAGCTCTGGGTTTAGTGCCCCCAGTGTGTGTTGGGGGAATATAATCTCAGGAACATTGTCCTAATCCTCATTCTGTTTTTTCAATCATCAATTCCCTTTCCCTTAAAAAAACCCAGATTATCCCCAAACTCTTCCATTTCTCCCTGACAGTGTTCTACAGATTTTTAAGAGTGAGTCTCACCCCTCGGTGTACAAAGTGGCCAGTGGACTGAAGGAGGGGCTCAGCCTCTTCGGTAGGTGTGCTCATTCTCCACATGCTATACAACCATGCTATACAAAAGCAGTTGGCTGCCAAGATAAATCTCAGCCCATCTCTTCCCCTTGCAGTCCCATTGCCAATTTTCTCTTTCACGTCAATCCAGCTTTCTGGATTGTAACTCCTCTGAGTTTGTACCTGCTGTGAATTTTACCTGCTCCTTTATCTCTCACTCAGGCTATACAGTGTTCTCTGCATCAGCTGCAACAACCAATTCTGTATTCATTCTTGGGTCTATATGAATGTTTCTTCTAGTTGGGAACCTGTGACTTTAGGAGGTCCTGCTGAAAGGAGTTATGTCACTATGGTAACTCCTAGTTGATTTATCACATACCTATGGCTTTAGAGTATATTAAGGACATGACTGCAAGTATCTGCAAGTATCTCAGTGGGTTGTATGTAATTTTTATGTATGTGTATTGGACTCTCGGTGAGTCATAGCTAGGCCTGTTCCAAGTGTTTTTCTGGCTGAGTGTTCCTGTGAGTGTCCATTCCATCCCACATGTCCATGTATGGTAATGCCAGACCAACTTTGTGGCTAGATGCCAACTTTGGCAGCTTTTTTACTGTATATCTGAATCCATAAGCCATCTTGCCTTATAAAAAGTACATTCCCTTCCCTCTTACCCCCAGGAATCCTCAACAGATGCCGCTGTAAGTGGGGAGAGAAACTGCTCAGGTGAGTGGGCTCAGACACACTACATACACACATGCCTGAGTTCTGTGTGTATACCATATACTGATGTCTACTTATTGTCTATAGACGCACACACACCACCCTATCTACTACCCTTTATTGAATACTGGCTAAATGCACTAATTATTCTAGTAGCACCATGTAGTAGCTGCTGTTGCCTTCAATTTATGTTTTCAGCACAGATATACAGTAACTATTGATGATACAGACTTGCATACACACAAGTAGCAGGAACAAGACCACAAACACTAGTATAACATAGGGTAATATCTTTTTTTTTTTTGTCGGTCGTGGGGCTTGAACTCTGGGCCTGGGCGCTGTCCCTCAGCTCTTCAGCTCAAGGCGAGCGCTCTACCACTTGAGCTACAGCGCCACTTCCGGTTTTCTGGTGGTTTATTGGAGATAGGAGTCTCACGGTCTCTCCTGCCCAGGCTGGCTTTGAACCGCGATCCTCAGATCTCAGCCTCCTGAGTAGCTAGGATTACAGGCGTGAGCCACCAGTGCCCGGCCTAGGGTAATATCTTTAATAAATAAAAAAATCATTTCATATGTCAACTGGATGTGAAAGTGCATACCTCTAACCCCAGCTCTTCCCAGGCTAAAGAAGGATTGAAGCTGGGCACTGGTAGCTCATTCATGTAATCCAAGCTCCTTAGGCGGCTGAGATCTGAGGATTACAGTTCAAGCCAGGTCAGGAAAGTCCATGAGACTCTTATCTCCAAAATATTACCAAAACATCAGGAAGTGGAGCTGTGGCTCAAATGGTAGAGCACTAGCTTTGAGCAAAAGAAGCTCAGGGAGCCGGGTGCTGGTGGCTCACACCTGTAATCCTAGCACTCAGGAGGCTGAGATCTGAGGATCATGGTTTAAAGCCAGCCTGGGCAGGAAAGTCTGTGAGACTCCTATTTCCAATAAACCACCAGAAAACTGGAAGTGACACTGTAACTCAAGTGGTAGAGTGCTCACCTTGAGCTGAAGAGCTGAGGGACAGCGCCCAGGCCCAGAGTTCAAGCCCCATGACCAACAAAAAACAAAAAACAAAAAAAAAGGAAGAAGCTCAGGGACAGCTTCCAGGCCCTGAGTTTGCCCTAGGACTCCCCCCTGCAAAAAAAGAAAGAGGGGGGGGGAGGGAGGGAAGGAAGGAAGGAAGAAGAGGGGGATTGTGAGTTTAAGGCCAACCTGGGATACATAGCAAAGCAAAAAGCAAAAACAAATACTTAAGGGGTCTAGTAATACAGAATGGTAGAATATTTGCCCTAGGTTCTGACCCTGGCAAAGCAAAATAACAAAACCAAACAACATCAAAAAGACCCACACCACATCTCAAAAATACTTTTCCAATGAGCTATTTTCTGATGACTCAAATTAGTTTTTAAACTCTGTATGTAGAATTCTAATTGCATATAATTGCCACACATAGTTTCTACAGGCACCTCAAAGTCAGATCATCCATACTGATGCCCTACAGACCTGCTCTTCTTCCTGTATCTTTAAAAAATTTTTATTTTTTGGTTAATGGCATTGCTGGCGGTATACTTTTCAAGCTATGAACTCTGGATTGATGCTTATCCTTCACTCCATATTCAATTATTCACTAATGTCTCTTGATCCTATCCCAAAATCTCAGCCATCGCTTTCACCCTCTTCCCACTGCTTCAGTTCTGGCAATCATGATTTCTAACCTGGAGCATTTGTCTCCAGATTGGTTTCATTACTTCTAATTTCTTCTTTTTCCATTCAATCCTTCTAAACTACCAACTATTCCAACACAGAGATATGAGCATATTATACACTTTATTTATTTATTTATTTATTTATTTATTTATTTATTTATTTATTTATTTATTTTGTGGTGCTGAGGAATCGAACCCAGGGCCTCATGCATGCAAGGCAAGCACTCTACCACTGAGCCACTTTCCCAGCATTATAGGCTTTTATTAAAAAACTTTAAGTAGAAACAAAATAACAGGATGAAGATTAGCATGTGTAGTGGTATGAGGTTGCAGTAGGAGGTTCAGGCTCACATTCTTACACTCCTCAGAAATCCTTTCCTATTTAATCCAGCTTGTATTCTATTCATTTCGGACTTCTTGCTATTGTAGAAATAGATCATACCCATGTTTATCATTTTTCACTCTGGAAAGTCTTTTGCCTGTTTCTTCCTTGTAAAAAAAACTTCAAGATTAGTCAGGTGCCGGTGGCTCAAGCCTGTAATCCTAGCTACTCAGGAGGCTGAGATCTGAGAATCACAGTTCAAAGCCAGCCCGGGCAGGAAAGTCCATGAAACTCTAATCTTCAATAAACTACCAGCAAACTGTGGTTCAAGTGGTAGAGCACTAGCCTTGAGCTGAAGAACTGAGGGACAGCACCCAGGCCCAGAGTTCAAGCCCCACAACCAACAAAAAAACAAAAACAAAAAAACAAACAAAAGCCTTCAAGATTCAAATCAGCTGATTTATTTTCTTTCTTTCCTTCCTTCTTTCCTCCTTTTTTATTTTTATTTTTATTTTTAACCAGTCCTAGAGCTTGAACTCAGGCCTTGGGCCCTGTCCCTGAGCCCCTCTCTGCCACAGTGTCATTTCTGGCTTTTCTGTTTATATGGTACTGAGGAATCGAGCTCAGGGCTTCATGCATGCTAGGCAGGCAGTCTGCCACTAAGCCACATTCCCAGACCTTCTTTCCTCCTTCTTGCCTCCCTTTCTCCTCCTTTCTTCCCTCCTTCCCTCCCTTCTTCCTTTACCCTTCCTCCCTTCCTTCCTTCTTTCTTTCATGCTAGCAATGGGACTGGAACTCGGCCTCACTCTCTCATTTGGCTTTTTTTTCCGGTCAAAACTGGCATTCTACCACTTTAGCCAACCTCCACTTCCAGCTTCTGTCTCTCAGATTTGTCTGCTTAGGCTAGTTTTGAACCTCAGATCTTAGCCTGCTGAGTAACTAGAATTAATTACAGTTGTGAGTTATCTGTATCTGGTCAACTATCAACTTTCTGATGAAAATTTTACAAGTACCTCTAAGGGGGATGGAGGTATGACTCAATTGGTAGGGTTCCTGCTAGCAAGTATAAAGCCCGGAGTTCAAATCCCAGTGCAATGAAAACAAAGACTTTTTTTTTTTTTTTTTTTTTTTGCCAGTCCTGGGCTTTGAATTCAGGGCCTGGGTACTATACCTGACCTTCTTTTGCTCAAGGCTGACACTTTGCCACTTGAGCCACAGCTCCACTTCCAGCTTTTTTTGGTAGTTTATTGGAGATTAGAGTCTCACTGAAGTCAATGTCTTGGCTGGCTTTAAACCTTGATTTTCAGATCTCAGCCTCCTGAGTAGCTAGGATTACAGGTGTGAGCCACCAGTGCCTGTTGTTTTGTCCATTATGGGGCTTGCACTTAGGGCCTAGGCTCTGTCTCTGAGCTCTTTTGCTCAAGGCTAGTGCTCTACCCTTTGAGCCATGGCTCCACTTCTTATTTTCTGGTGATTAATTGGAAATAAGTCTCACAGGATTTCCTGCCCCAGGGTTGGCTTTGAACCTCAATCTTCAGATCTCAGTCTCCTGAGAAGCTAGGATTACAGGTGTGAATCATCAGCACCCAGATATGCAACCTTTTTTTTTTTTTTTTTTTTTGGTAGGTCGTGGGGCTTGAACTCTGGGCCTGGGCACTGTCCCTTAGCTTTTCAGCTCCAGGCGAGCGCTCTACCGCTTGAACCACAGCGCCACTTCCAGATATACAACCTTTTGATGTGCACTTTTCTTGTGCTATATAGTGCTTGTGTGTGTGTGTGTGTGTGTGTGTATGTGTGTGTGTGTGTGTGTGTGTGTGTGTGTGTGTGTGTGTTTGTGCTGGTCCTGGGACTTGAACTCAGGTCCTGAGTATTGTCCCTGAGCTTCTTTTGCCTAAGGCTAATGCTCTACTTTCCAGCCAGAACTTCACTTCTGGCTTTTTGGGGATAGTTTATCAGAAATAAGAGTTTTATGGAGTTTTCTGCTTGGGATTGCTTTGAATTGCAGTCCTCAGATCTTAGTCTCCTGAGTAGCTAGAATTACAGGTTTGAGCCACTGATGCCTGGCTTTATTTACATTTTTCAGTTCCACTGTCATAGCAAGTTAGAATTAGTCATTAGAGAATCTTCTTGTTTCTGTAACTGTGAACTCTGTCCAGTGGTCATTTCTGTTACTTCAGTGCCTGACCCATGGACTTGTAGGTGGAGTACTCTGAGTAAACATAACATACAAATCCAAGCATACCATTCATATCATCTCTAAAAACTCAGAGTGAAGTGCTGGTGGCTCACACCTGTAATCCTAGCTACTCAGAAGGCTGAGATCTGAGGATTGCAGTTTGAAGCCAGATGAGATAGTAAAGTTTGTGAGAATCTTATCTCCCATTAACCAACAGAAAACGAACTGAGCTGTGGCTCAAGTGGTAGGGTGCTAACCTTGAGTAGAAAAGCTCAAGGACAGTGCCTAGACCCTGAGTTGAGGCCTCATAACCAACCAAAAAAAAAATAATAATAAGGCTGGAAATGTGACTTAGTGGTAGAGTACTTACCTAGCATGCATGAAACCCTGGGTTCAATTCCTCAGCACCACATAAATAGAAAAAGCCAGAAGTGGTGCTATGGCTCAAGTGGTAGAATGCTAGCCTTGAGCAAAAGAAGCTCAGGGACAGTGTCCAGGCCCTGAGTTCAAGCTCCAGGACTGGCAATGATAATAATGATAACAACAACAACAAAAACAACAACCCAGAGTGGAAACCTTTGCTAGCCTACAGGAGCACAATCCTTTTCCCACAACCCTCTGGAGGGGGATTAATTTAGAATAATCTCTGAGGTCCTCTCCAGGCAATTGGTAGGGTAATTGAAATACTCCAGTGCTTCAACTTTAAATCTCTAATCTCAATCAGGGATGAAAGGAAGGAATTCAGCCTGGCGCTGGTGGCTCACGCCTGTAATCCTAGCTACTCAGGAGGCTGAGATCTGAGGATCGCGGTTCAAAGCCAGCCCGGGCAGGAGAGACCGTGAGACTCCTATCTCCAATAAACCACCAGAAAACTGGAAGTGGTGCTGTAGCTCAAGTGGTAGAGCGCTCGCCTTGAGCTGAAGAGCTCAGGGACAACACCCAGGCCCAGAGTTCAAGCCCCACGACCAAAAAAAAAAAAAAAAAGAAGGAATTCTCTGTCCACGTGATCAGGTGATCATCATGTGGACAGGGTGTTTTGATCCCCTGATCATTACATGGACAGGGCATTTTAGGCATGCGGAAACGGCACTTTGATCGCGTGACAGCACGTGGACAGGACATTTTGATCACGTGATCACCACGTGGACAGGGCGTTTTAGGCACGTGGACAGGGCATTTTGATCACGTGATCATCACATGGACAGGGCATTTTAGGCACAAGGACAGGGCATTTTCATCAAGTGATCATCACGTGGACAGGGCTTTGTAGGCACGTGGACAGGGCAATTTGATCATGTGATCACCACGTGGACAGGGCGTTTTGGTCACATGATCACATGGACAAGGCACTTTGATCACGTGATCAGGGCACTTTTATCACATGATCATCATGTGGACAGGGCGTTTTAGGCACGTGGACAGGGCACTTTGATCACGTGATCAGCACGTGGCCAGGGCATTTTGATCACGTGATCATCACATGAACAGGGCGTTTTAGGCACGTGGACAGGGCATTTTCATCAAGTGATCATCACGTGGACAGGGCTTTGTAGGCACATGGACAGGGCAATTTGATCACGTGATCACCACGCGGACAGGGCGTTTTGATCACGTGATCACCACGTGGACAGGGCGTTTTACGCACGTGGACAGGGCACTTTGATCATGTGATCATCACGTGGACAGGGCATTTTGATCATGTGATCATCACGTGGACAGGGCATTTTGATCATGGATCATCACGTGGACAGGGCATTTTGATCACGTCATCACATGGAGCAGGCTCTTTGATCATGTGATCATCACGTGGACAGGGCATTTTGATCATGTGATCATCACGTGGACAGGGCATTTTGATCATGGGATCATCACGTGGACAGGGCATTTTGATCACGTCATCACATGGAGCAGGCATTTTCATCACATGATCATCATGTGGACAGGGCGTTTTAGGCATGTGGACAGGGCAATTTGATCACGTGATCACCACGTGGACAGGGCGTTTTAGGCATGTGGACAGGGCACTTTGATCACGTGATCACCACGTGGACAGGACATTTTGATCATGTGATCACGTGGACAGGGCTTTTTAGGCACGTGGACAGGGCACTTTGATCACGTGATCACCACGTGGACAGGGCGTTTTGATCCTGTGATCACCACGTGGACAGGGTGCTTTATGCACGTGGACAGGGCACTATGATCACGTGATCACCACGTGGACAGGGCATTTTACGCACGTGGACAGGGCACCTTGATCATGTGATCATCACGTGGACAGGGCTTTTTGATCACGAGATCACCACGTGGACAGGCGTTTTAGGCACGTGGACAGGGCAATTTGATCACTTGATCATTGCGTGGACAGGGCTTTTTAGGCACGTGGACAGGGCACTTTGATCACGTGATCAGCACATGGACAGGATATTTTGATTACGTGATTACCACGTGGTTAGGGCTTTTTAGACTCGTGGACAGGGCACTTTGATCATGTGATCACCATGTGGACAGGGCATTTTGATCACGTGGTCAGCTCGTGGACAGGGCACATTGATCACGTGATCACCATGTGGACAGGGCATTTTGATCACATAATCAGCACGTGGACAGGGCGTTTTAGGCACGTGGACAGACCACTTTGATCTGGGTTCAGATGTTTCATATGTGATATGCAGGCTCTGATATCATAAGTAGAAGGATGAACTAAGGACCCCACTGGCTTAAAGCTGACAGGGTACTTAGAAGACAACTAAATGTCACAGTATGCTTTAAGGAGCA
This sequence comes from Dipodomys merriami, assembly GCF_024711535.1. Classification (NCBI taxonomy): domain Eukaryota; kingdom Metazoa; phylum Chordata; class Mammalia; order Rodentia; family Heteromyidae; genus Dipodomys; species Dipodomys merriami. Next base: position 11,350,976 of record NW_027202937.1, on the reverse strand, counting down.
CTGTCCTGGCAGTCTGAAGAGCTGAGTTTGAGACCCAGATGTACTTCTTATTAGCAGTGCTGTGGATCTGTGAAGAGCCTCATTTCCTTAGCTATAAAATTAGGCAATTTGGCTTGACTAAGATCTGCTAAGGCATTAGCAGAACATCAAACAGGGACATCTAGATGTTTCACAAAATGTCTGCTTAATGAGGCTCATATGCTCTCCAAAAGTGGGACAGATATACATTGCTGTGACAGAAGCCCTCCCTCTATGACCAAGGAGAAAGTAGACATTTTTTAAATCCACCCTTGAATTAACTGGTTCTTGTTTCATTCTAGTTGGAGTCTCTGCCCCAGGGTAACTGATTATAGACTAAATGTGAGATGTGTATCCTCAGGCCCCAGTGTTTCCACACACTGGCTCTTTGATAAAATGTTTAATGGTTTGTTCTAATGTAGAAAAGAATCCCTGGGCTCAACTTCTAAGTTTCACATTCTTTTTTTTTTTTTTTTAATCGGTCCTGGGGCTTGAACTCTGGTCATAGGCACTGTCCCTCAACTCTTCAGCTCAAGGCTAGTACTCTACCACTTGAGCCACAGCACCACTTCCAGCTTTTTCTGTTTATGTGGTGCTGAGGAATCAAACCCAGGGCCTCATACATGTGAGGCAAGCACTCTACCACTGAGCCACCTTCCCAGCATCCCTGGCTGGCTTTGAACTACGATCTCCAGATCTCCTAGGATTACAGGTGTGAGTCACCAGTGCCCTCCTAAGAGACTCTTCAATAAACCACCAGAAAACTGAGATGGCGCTATGACTGGGAGAGCACTAGCCTTGAGCTGAGGGACAGCGCCCAGGTCCAGAGTTCAAGCCCCATGACCAAGGAAAAAACAAACAAACCCACCTAAGCAATAGTACCCAGACACAATGCTCAAGCCTTAGTACTGGTAAGACAGAAAGAAAAAAAAAAAGATCAGAGAGAGGGAGGGAGAGAGGAAGAAAAGAAAGAAAAGAAGAAAGAAAAAAGCCAGGTGCTAGTAGCTCACACTCGTAATCCTAGCTACTCAGGAGGCTAAGATCCAAGGGTGGGGTTTGAGCCAGCAAGAGACTCTCATCTCCAATAAACTATTCAGAAAAAAATGGAAGTGATGCTGTGGCTCATGTGGTAGAACACTATCCTTGAACAAAAGAAGGTCAGGGACAATGCCCAGAACTAGAATTCAAGCCCCATGACCAGAGGGGGGGGTGGGAGGGGGAGAGAAAAGACAATCTTCATTGATGCTTCTCAAATGACCCTCCCCTCCTCAAATATTTTTCCTTGCAGAGATAGCCTTTACTATGACTTACAGGCTTACTACACATGGAATAGTTAATGTAATTTCACAGGAAGAACTTGAAAAGACAAATATCTGTGCTATTACCCAGAGATACTTCACAGCTAAATACAGATATGCAAACTCGTACTGACTCACCCTCTCCCACTCCACCACAGAGAGAGCAACAGTGTTGGCACACAAATACTTTAACACACTGCTCTCCTAAAATATTGACAAGCTCCATCACACATCCACATGGAATAACAAATGGTCTTATCTATCAAAATCATCCTATACACAGTTTTGTTGTAACCATTTTTCTTTTTTTTTTCTTTCTTTTTTTTTTTTGGGGGGGGGGGTCCGGTGGTGGGGCCTGAACTCTGGGCCTGGGCATTGTCCCTCAGCTCTTCAGCTCAAGGCTAGCGCTCTACCACTTGAGCCACAGTGCCACTTCCGGCTTTTTTTTTCTTTTTGCTTATGTGGTGCTGAGGAATCAAACCCAGGGCCTCATGCATGCAAGGCAAGCACTCTACCACTGAGCCACCTTCCCAGCCCGCAGCCATTTTTCTTTTTTTTCTTTTTTTTTTGTCGGTCGTGGGGCTTGAACTCTGGGCCTGGGCGCTGTCCTTCAGCTCTTCAGCTTGAGGCGAGTGCTCTACCACTTGAGCTACAGCGCCACTTCCGGTTTTCTGGTGGTTTATTGGAGATAGGAGTCTCACGGTCTCTCCTGCCCGGGCTGGCTTTGAACTGAGATCCTCAGATCTCAGCCTCCTGAGTAGCTAGGATTACAGGCGTGAGCCACCGGCGCCTGGCTTCCCGCAGCCATTTTTCAATAAACACACATAAGCACCCACATAGATAGGACTCTGCCTTTGCCAGAATATTCCTATAACAAGTCAGAAATACATATTGCCACAATCCCCAAGGAGGGACTTCCAAATACATTTTAGAAACTTGAGACAAAGACAAGAACGAGTACAAGTGTAATTTCTAAGCTTTCCATCCCAACTCTCACTTCCAGGCTATGGTTCACACGTCCAACACAGGACCTCGGGGAGCTCAATTCACGTCTAGACGTCATACAGTTTTTTCTGCTGCCCCAGAATCTGGACATGGCTCAGATGCTGCACAGGCTCATGAGTCACATCAAGAACGTGCCTGTGAGCCCAAGATGGGGATCAGGGATGGGGGAAAAGAGGTTGAGGGCTGATAGTGGATGTTGTGTTTCTTGAGAGACATCCTGGCAGGAGAGGGGGAAGTGACTGTTTCCTTATCTGCCTTTAGCTTATTCTGAAACGCATGAAGCTGTCTCACACCAAGGTCAATGACTGGCAGGTTCTGTATAAGGTAAGACCTCCCCTTTCATTTATTTATTTTTTTTAATCTTGCTCTGGTAGCCTCTGCTAAGCCTCCAACACACGATCGTTCTACCTCTGCTCTCCTGAGTGCCACTACACTCCATGTAAGGCCTCCTTCTAAACTCTTGAAGTCCAAGTTAAATTTGGACTGTGTTCCTCTACACTGGTCACTCTGTCCAACTTTATCCTATTACTCTTAAAAACAGAAACACTGGCTGGGCGCTGGAGCTCACACCTATAATCCTAGCTACTCAAGAGGCTGAGATCTGAGGATTGTGGTTCAAAGCCAGCCTGGGCAGGAAAGTCTGTGCGATTCTTATTTCCATTTAACCACCAGAAAACCAGAAGTGGCACTATGGCTCAAGTGGTAGAGTACTTGCCTTGAGCTGAAGAGCTCAGGGACAGTGCCCAGGCCCAGAGTTCAAGCCCCACGACTGTCAAAAAAAAAGAAAGAAAAACAAGTGTTTTGTTTTTTTGTTTTTGTTTTTTCTTTTGGTCAGTTGTAGAGCTTGAAACTCAGGGCCTGGGCACTGTCCTGACTTTTTTCACTCTAGGTTAGTGCTCTAACACTCCAAACCACAGTGCCATTTCCGGTTTTCTGGTGGTTAACTGGAGAGAAGAGTCTCACAGACTTTTCTGCCCAGGCTGGCTTCGAATCATAATCCTCAGATCTCAGCCTCCTGAGTAGCTAATATTATAGGCATGAGCCACTGTCACCCAGCTAAAGGACCTCTCTCTTGCTTGGCTTTTTCACTGAAAGCTAACACTTTACCATTTGAACCATCCCTCTACCTTCACTCTCAGATTTTTATTGGTTAGTTGGACATGAGAGTCTAAACCTCCCAGATTTGTCTGCCTGACATGGCTTTGAACTGGGATCCTCAGATATCAGCCTTCTGGGTTGCTAGAATTGCAGGTATAAGCTACCAGTGCCTGGCTTAAAACAAAACAAAATAAAAACCCACCTTTGTATTGTGGAAAGTATCAAAAAATATTTACAGGCCAGGGCTGGTGACTTACTAGCTCTAACCCTAGCTTCTCAGTAGTATGAGATTTGAGGACTGAGGTTGGAAGCCAGCCTAGATTGACAAAATTGATACTCTTATCTCCAGTTATCCAGCAAAAAAGCCCCAAATAGAGGTATGGCTTAAGTGGTGGAGCATAATAAGCCTGGTGAGAGGCCCTGAGTTTGTGCCCCAGTACTGGCACATACATAAAAAAGAATTTAGAGCCGGTGGCTCATGCCTGTAATCCTAGCTACTCAGAAGGCCAAGATCTGAGGATTGTGATTCAAAGCCAGACTGGGCAGAAAAGTCCCTGTGAGACTCTAATCTTCAATTAACCATTCAAAAACAGGTAGTGGAAGTGCGGCCTCAAAGTGGTAGTGCTAGTTTTGGGCAAAATTGCTCAGGGACAGTGCCCAGGCCCTGAGATCCAGCTCCATGTCTGACAGGGGGAAAAAAAAAAGAATTTAGAGAAAATAGTATAATTAATCCCTTATATCACTATGTAGTTACAGCACTACAATTAATGCCAATCATGTTTTATCTATATTTCTTTCACTTTCACTTCTTATTTTTTTGAGTCAACATACATTTGTAACATGAGATTTTATGGTGATATTTCCCTATTTGCACGCAGTATACTTTGAACAACTTCATCTCCTCTGTCATATTCCCTTACCCTTCTCCTCTCCTAACACTTGGGAGGCCAAACATGATTAAATAATTGCTCTAGAGTTATCTTTGTTTGTACCATTAGCGTTTTAGAAAACATGTTATTTCCTTTTTAGATGTTCTTTTTTTGTCTTTCAGCTCTTCTCTGTCTTTGTTTGTGCTGGTTATTTTTTAGATAGTCTCGCTTCCTGTTCAGGGGCACCTGTATCTTAAGCCACCTATTTTTGGCTTTCTGTGCATCCTGCACCACCATATCCATCTTCTCCCTTTGAGATGGAGTCTTAAAGACTTCTCTGGCCCAGTGCTGGTAGCTTATGCCTGTAATCCTAGCTACTCAGGAAGCTGAGCTCTGAGGATTGAACGTTCAAAGCCAGACCAAGCTGGAAAGTCTGTGAGACCCTTATCTCCAATTAGCCACCAGAAAATTGGAAGTGGAGCTGTGGTTCAAAGTGGCAGAGTGCTGGCCTTGAGCAAAAGAGCATAGGGACAGTGCTCAGACCCTGAGTTCAAGCCCCAGGACTGACAAAAAAAAAAAAAAAAAAAAGACTTCTCTGCCCAACTTGTCCTCAGACTGTGATCCTCCAAATTTCAGACCTCCAAGTCACTAGGATTACAAGCAACTCTTTTTCTTTTTTCTTTTTCTCTCTTTCTTTCTTTCTTTCTTTCTTTTTTTCCAGTTGTGGGGCCTGAACTCTGGCCATGGGCGCTGTCCCCCAGCTCTTCAGCTCAAGGCTAGCACTCTACCACTTAAGCCACAGTGCCACTTCCAGCCTTTTCTGCTTATGTGGTGCTGAGGAATGGAACCCAGGGTCTCATGCATGCACTCTACAACTGAGCCACCTTCCCAGCCCTCTTTTTTGTTATTTTTACTTTATGTGCCTTCTCATGTTGGTTTTTGTTCTTCTCAGTCTGTCCATATCCCCTCTCCTTAGCTCACCTGAGTGGGGGTCATCTCCCTCATTGTGTTTCTCCTGCAGACGGTGTACAGCGCCCTAGGTCTGAGAGATGCCTGCCGCTCCCTGCCTCAGTCCATCCAGCTTTTTCGGGACATTGCTCAAGAGTTCTCTGATGATCTACACCACATCGCCAGCCTCATTGGGAAAGTGGTAAGTAGAAGGAAAGAGTCAGGGCACCCGAGGAGATAGGGAAAAGAATGGCGAAGAACGGAGGTGTGGGGAAGGTGGTGTGGGAGATGAGGAAGCTTGTGAGCCGATGAGGTGTAACAGAACATTGGGTGCGTTTGTAGGGTGCAGGTTCTTGGACGGCAAGGAAAAGGTTAGGGACAGGACAGAGGTGTGATGCTGGGTGATAAGAAGCGGACTTCTCCTTTATCTCCGCAGGTGGACTTTGAGGGCAGTCTTGCTGAAAATCGCTTCACTGTCCTCCCCAACATAGATCCTGAAATCGATGAGAGTGAGGGTTGAGTATGGGAGGTGCCTGTGAGCCCTGCAGTGGGGTGCGCTCCCCCCTCAGCAAGCCGCCCCCACAGCTGGGGGTCATCATAAAACGAGAGCAAGGTCCTCACTCTTCATACCCATGTGTCTTCCATGTTCCTAGAAAAACGACGGCTGATGGGCCTTCCCAGTTTCCTCACTGAAGTGGCTCGGAAGGAGCTGGAGAATCTGGACTCGCGTATCCCTTCGTGCAGCGTCATTTACATCCCTCTGGTGCGGGAAGGAGAGGAAGCGGAAGCCCAGGGGTCTTTTTGAGGTCCTATTAGGCTTATGGAGGCCATATTAGTAGCTAAGAGAACTTGTGGGGGAACGTCATCTTTGTGTCACCCCCAGAAGGAAGGCCTGGGGGATACATACAAGAGTCTTAGGTTTCCCCTAAGGAAAGAAGGTACCCCCCCAATTCTATGTCTTTACTCTTCCCAGATCGGCTTCCTCCTTTCTATTCCCCGCCTGCCATCTATGGCAGAAGCCAGTGACTTTGAGATCGAGGGACTGGACTTTATGGTGAGAGTCTCCACCTGCCCGGGACTGATTAAGGAAAACAAATCTGCAAGTGAAGGAAGGATCTTACTCCATCACCACTGCCCATTTTGTGATCTCCTCTGTGGTTTTACTTTGAGATCACCACCTCTGAGACAAAGGAAAAAAGTCAAGTTGGGGGTATTAAAGGCTGAGCGAGAGAGTGGGAGGGTTGAGAAGGATCAAGAGATGTAAAGCCCGGGGCTGGGAAGGTGGCTCAGTGGTAGAGCGCTTGCCTTGCATGCATGAAGCCCTGGGTTTAATTCCTCAGCACCACATAAACAAAAAGAAAAAAGCCGGAAGTGGTGCTGTGGCTCCAGTGGTAGAGCGCTAGCCTTGAGCTGAAGAGCTGAGGGACAGCGCCCAGGCCCAGAGTTCAGGCCCTACGACCGACCAGACCCCCCCCCCCAAAAAAAAGAGAGAGAGATGTAACGCCCATAGCTTTGAACTCTTGTACTCAGTTTCTCTCAGAGGAGAAGCTGCACTATCGGAGCGCTCGAACCAAGGAGCTGGATGCACTACTGGGGGACCTGCACTGTGAAATCCGGGGTGAGAGGAGTGAGGTTGGTGGGAGGTGGGCAGCTGGCTGAGTCTCCAATGGCCTCCTCTTCTTGCTTTGTCTCTCTCACTCTGCTCTACATCTTCCCCATCTCTGGCAGTCTCAGACTCTGTCTTAGTTTCTGCATGCCTGGCTCCAGGTTTCTTTGTGGTCTCTGTCTTTCCTGCACTGTGCTCTGGAGCTAACTCTCGGCTCCCTCCCTCACCTGCCCCCAGACCAGGAGACCCTGCTGATGCACCAGCTGCAGTGTCAGGTGCTGGCGCGGGCAGCTGTCTTGACACCGGTATTGGACCTTGCTGCCCGCCTGGATGTCCTCCTGTCCCTTGCCAGTGCTGCCCGGGAGTATGGTTACTCAAGACCCCGCTACTCTTCCCAGCTCCATGGAGTAAGAATTCAGAATGGCAGGTAAGAACAAAGGGGGGTGTTGATGGATACACAAGATGCCCAGAGGCCCCATTGTCTGAGGTGGAGATGGGGTTGCCCATCTGGATCCATGGGTCATATAAAGTGCCCCTCTGCCCACCACAGACACCCTCTGATGGAACTGTGTGCAAGAACCTTTGTGCCCAACTCCACAGAATGTGGTGGGGACAAAGGGAGAGTCAAAGTCATCACTGGACCCAATTCCTCAGGGAAAAGCATATATCTCAAACAGGTGAGAAGCCCTACATCCTGGCCCTCTACTGTCTTCCCCCGCCCCCCTGCTACCCCTGACCAGCCAGCCAACCCAAGTCCTCTGCTCTTCCATCTTGTATTCTCATTTTCTACCTGAGAACCATGTTCTAAGAGATCATGCCATGAGTTGAATTCCCATGACCCACCTCTAAATAGGTCCATGCTATTTCCAAATAGGCCTCTGCTCTGTCTAAAGCTGGGGTGGGTGGCAGTGTGTTGTATACCTTTGTTCTTCTGTTGCCCAGTATCCATCTCTCTCTCTATCATCCTTGGCCTCAGCTAAGCCTCACGTTTACTTTCACCCACACCACCAGTCTCTGTGTCCTGTCTCTTCTCCTGTTCAGGTTGGCTTGATCACTTTCATGGCCTTGGTGGGGAGCTTTGTGCCAGCGGAAGAGGCAGATATTGGGGCAGTGGATGCCATCTTCACCCGAATTCATAGCTGTGAATCCATTTCCCTCGGCCTCTCAACCTTCATGATTGATCTCAATCAGGTCAAAAGGAGCGAAGGGAGGAGAGATCAGGATGGGGACAATGAGGAAGGAACTGTCTCAGCAGTGCTCAGAATGTAATACCAAAAACACCTCTTGAGAACTGGGTCCTGGTGGCTCACACCTGTAATCCTAGCTACTCAGGAGGCTGAGATCTGAGGATCACACTTCAAAGCCAACCCAGGCAGTTAAGTCCATGAGATTCTTATCTCAAATTAACCACCAGAAAAAAAACCTGGAAGTGACACTGTGGCTCAAAGTGGTAGAAAGCTAGCCTTGAGGGAAAGAGCTCAGAGACAGTGTCCAGCCCCATGGTACACACACACACACACACACTCACACACACACACACACACACCACACACACACACGTAAAAACAATACCTCTTGAACCTTTGCTTTCTGTGAGGCAAGGAAAGAATGAACAGAATGTGGATCATTAGAGGCCTTGAATGCTAACGGTGCTTCCTTGTCCACCTTATGCCCACTAGGTGGCGAAAGCAGTGAATAATGCCACTGAGCAGTCTCTGGTCCTTATAGATGAATTTGGGAAGGGAACCAACACGGTGAGAGGGGATCTGGGGAGAGGGGGAGGGAGAGGGAGGAGGATGAAGACGCAGTTGAGTGTAGCCAGGCTTGGGAAACAACACAGATGTATGGGCAGAAAAGAAATAGAGAATGTGAGATGGGGCAAGGCCAGGGCAGATGTAGAAGGGCGCTGCTTGTAGCTCTACCCCTCCCTCCTGCCCTCCGTGCAGGTGGATGGACTGGCACTTCTGGCTGCCGTGCTTCGACATTGGCTGGCGCTTGGACCCATGTGCCCCCACATTTTTGTGGCCACCAACTTCCTGAGCCTTGTTCAGCTACAGCTACTACCTCAGGGACCCCTGGTACACTATTTGGTGAGGAAGCTAATCTACCTCAGGGACCCTTAAATGGAGCATTTCCCCAGTGTAAGGATTGGCTCCTCTATCAGAGCAGGGGTTCCCTAAGCAGGAGCCACGTTCCTGTCCTCCTCCCAGTCTGCACAGGAATTGCCCAAGCTTTTTCCCTCCTGGGCAGGAAGCAGGGTGGCTGATGACACACTGTCTGCCCCCCCCCCCCACTCTGCTTTTACAGATATTTTTTCTTTTCTTTTAAACTTTATGTGGTACAGAGGAATTGAACCCAGGGCTTCATGTATGCCAGGTAAGCATTCTACCATTAAGCCACATTCTCAGCTTCCTCCCTGCCCCCTGTTTTGTTCTCTTTTAAGACCATGGAGACTTGTGAAGATGGGGATGACCTTGTCTTCTTCTACCAGCTTTGCGAAGGGATTGCCAATGCCAGCCATGCCTCTCACACTGCCGCCCAGGCCGGCCTACCTGACAAACTCATTGCTCGTGCCAAAGAGGTGATGAGATTCTGTGTCCAACCACCTTCACCTCAGGGCTCCCCTTGTCCCTTCCCTTGGAGATCTGGACTTCTGGGCTCCAAATAGTCCTCTGTTCTTCTTCAACTCCCCATACCCCTCCTGCCTTCCATCTTGCTCCTAGGTCTCAGACTTGGTCCGCAGTGGAAAACCTATCCAGCCTGTCAAGGAGTTACTAAAGGAAAACCAAATGGAAAAGTAAGTATATGGCCCCAGATGTGCATGGTACTCATCAATGACACATTGCTTCTTTCTTAAATCCCTACATCATCAAGGTGATGGGTTTCTTTTTTTTGGGTCCGGTCATGGGGCCTGAACTCTGGGCCTGGGCACTGTCCCTCAGCTCTTCAGCTCAAGGCTAGCGCTCTACCACTTGAGCCACAGTGCCACTTCCGGCTTTTTTCTTTTTGCTTATGTGGTGCTGAGGAATCAAACCCAGGGCTTTAAGCATGCAAGGCAAGCGCTCTACCACTGAGCCACCTTCCCAACCCCAAGGTGATGGGTTTCTTATGCAGATTCTCTCCCTGGCTCGGGGACTCAGTTATCCATTCTTCTATAAGCCCCACCATTCTCTTTCTTCAGGTGCCAGGAATTAGTGGATAAGTTCCTGAAACTGGATTTAGATGATCCCAACCTGGACTTGGACATCTTCATGGGACAGGAAGTGCTGCCTGCTGCCACCACCATCCTCTGAGAGTCCTTCTGCCCTCCTGATTCCCGGAAGCCCCAGGGACTGCCAGGCCCTTTGTTTCCTTATCCCCTTCAGACCCAGAGTCCTCAGTTTGCCTAGAAAATTTGTTTCATAGTAGGAATAAAGTGGCTTTTTTTTTTGGATGAAGTTATTGTTTCCAAAACAGAACACGAAAAACTAATAAACATCAAGCAGTCCACAGAGGAATGTGCCTTATCTCAGTTTCAATACAAGGGTAATTCTGTAGGGAGACCTTCAGATTCTACCCCAGGGGTTTTATGAGAATAAATTACTCTGGAGAAGCCCTGCAAATACAGATTAGAGAGTCAGGCATGGTGGTGCATGCCTGTAACCCCAGTACTCAGGAGGATGGGGCAGGAGGATCAGGAGTTCATAATGAAATCCTGTCTTAGAACATACAAACTACTGTCCATTCCCCTCCCAAAACTGTTAAAAGTAGATTAGAGGCTATGTGGAGTGTCTTATGCCTGTAAAATAAGCTACGTGGAGACAGAGATTGAGAGGATCAGTTTGAGGGCAACCTAGGGGAAAAGTTAGTGAGACCACTTCTCAATAAATAATCTGGGTATGGTGGCACATTTCTGTCATCTCAGTTATATAGATAGAAGCATAAGTAGGAGGATTATGTCCAGGTCAGCCAGGAGAAAAAAACCCACAGGAGCCTACCTAAAAACAAAAACAAAAATAAAACCGAAAACTAAAAAGAGGTGGCAGGAAAAGCCCAAGTGCAGAGGGTCTGCATAAACTAGTTTAGGCCCTGAGTAAAACCTCATAATTACCCCCAAAAAACAGCAACAAAGAACAAAACAAACAAAAACAAAAAGATCAAAGGGGGGAGGGAAACCGAGGGCACCAACAGAAACATCGCAGCTCAGACTTCCTGTGTAACAGAGCAGAAAGATTGAAAGACAAGGCAGGGTGGGTGCAAGGCTGGGGTGGAAGGGGCGGGAGCAGCCCTGGCTGAGCCGGTGCGAGGCTCTGCCTTTCCCACCCCAGAGCCATGGGGAGCCAGGGTCCTGGTGGGCCGCCCCTGGTGCAGGTTCCCTACTCGGTTCTGCTGCTGCCACTGGAAACAAGCCGCCAAGACTCAGGAGCCCAGAGCTTCTTCCTTTGGGTAAGTTTTAGGCCAACAAGAGGCCTTGGGAAGCCCCTCTCCTGTCCTCTACATTTCCATCCAACATTGAGTCTTCCTTGTTCTTCCTCTTGCCCTTCAGGTCCTCAGTGGCCAGTCTGGGCTCTAAGTTAGAGACTACACAGTTAACTCCTGAGAGAAGGCCCTGGCCCTGCGTTCTGCAGGGAGTGTCAGCCTCTACTTCTTGTCTCACTCAGTTGGAGAGGATGCAGGCCCTGGAGAGAAAACAGGACGCCCTGTGGCAGGGGCTGGAGCTACTGGAGCAAAGCCATGCCTGGTTCGAAGACCACCTAAGGGAAGCACAGTGTCAGCAGCTGCATCTGGGGGCCCTGGGGGAGGTACGGAGCTCCTCCTCTGTGTGGATGGGGTAGAAAGGGAGAGGCAGTAAATGGACATAGTCTGAGACCATTCTGGAAAGCAGAGAGTTAATGGGTAGGGATCAGGAGATGGAAGCATCATTGGAATGACAGGATGGCCCCAAGTGTTAGGTTGGGGTTCATTGTTGGAAGAGGCCAGTTTGCATTCCATTCAGAGGGAGGGTGGGGGAGTGGCCTGGGGTGTTCCAATAGGGCAGGGATAGTCCAGGAAGATCCATGAGGAACAAGAGTAGGGGGGCATTGTATTATTTGAGGGGATTACAGTGTTGTGCTTGTACTAGAGCTGGTCCTGGGCTCTGTCCCTTAAGATTTTTCCATTCCAGGCCAGCCCTCTACCACTTGAGGCACACCCCCACTTCTAGCTTTTTGCTGGTTAATTGGAGATGAGTTTGACAGACTTTTCTACTCAGGCTAGCTTTGAACTGCAATCCTCAGATCTTAGCCTCTTAAGTAGGTAGATTTACAGGTATGAGCCACGGGCACCTAGCTTTGATGTGGGGTGGTGACAGATGAATGGCAGATGGACTTCAAGTTTTCACCATGTTGTCAGCATCCAACACCTCCTTTAGAATTTTCTAACAGATTTGCACTCAGATTCTGGCGGCCCTCAGTTAACCCAGATTCAAAAAATGAACATGTGTCTGCAGAATCTGATTCGGAAGGTGAGTTTATTGTTTTGAGTTTAGGCTTTGGGGAGTTGATGGGACAAGAGAAAGGAGTGGGGATCAGCACTGGTTTAACAGAAAACAGCAAATCTCCCTCAGATCTCTCCACATCCGTTAAACAAGGCTAGTTCCCAGGCTACCCAGTACCAGAAGGAAAAGTCAAAGCAGCAGAATTTGTGGCAGCAACAGGTAAACTGGGGAGGTGGGGAGCCCTGGCCCACGGGGCGTGGGATACAGGATGTGCAGTCTGTTTCTCTCCTCTTCTCCAGGCGTTGTTAAGGAAGCAGAAAGGAGTCATTCAGCCCAAGGGGGAGATGGCTGGGCCAGGCGGCTCCCAGGGGTGGAGGGGCCCTACCCTCGTGTGAACCTCCTCCACTCCTGCCCCTCGGAAGAAGGCGGCATCAGGACCTTCTCTTCTTGTTCTTGTCTTACTCCACAGCTTGATGGCTCCGGGATGTGTTACAATTAAATTCAATTTTAAATCTAGACATCTTGGTATAAAGTGTATCTATCCTCTGCTCCTAAAAAACTTCCACCTTTTCTCTTTCTTTCTCTCTTTTTTCTCTTTCTTTCTTTCTTTTTCTTTCTTTCTTTTCTTTTCTTTTTTTTTTTGTCAGTCATGGGGCCTGAACTCTGGGTCTGGGCGCTGTCCCTCAGCTCTTCAGCTCAAGGCTAGAACTCTACCACTTGAGCCACAGCGCCACTTCCAGCTTTTTCTGCTTATGTGGTGCTGAGGAATCAAACCCAGGTCCTCATGCATGCAAGGCAAGCATTCTACCACTGAGCCACCTTCCAGCCCCTCATTTTTTCTTCTTGATGCCTTGATTTTTACCTATTCTACATGCAAAAACATGTGCAGGAAGAAGAATTTATCCAGAATCCTTCCATAGAGAAGACATGTTCACTGAAACCATCCTTTTATAATCCCCCGCTATCCCCCTTGTCAAGAACACTTCCTAGTGCCTTGCTCCCCCTTCTAGCCCTAGACTGCTCCCCATGTGTCTTCCCTTTACCTGAGTCTGGAAGAGCATGACGCCTTGGTGGAAAAAGGTATTCAGGAGAAAAGGCATTTTCTCAAAAAAAAAAAAAGTCTTTGATTTGGTCTTCATAAAGGTTAGGGAAGGTGCACTATGGGAAATCCATTGCACTCTATCCCAGGTCTATGTCCCAGGTCTTAAGAAAGAACAGAGACAAGTCTGCCAGAAGGAAAACCCTGATCTCCGCTAGAAGAGAGAACCCTGAAGCTTGTGTGACCCTCTCACCCATGGGACAACTTGAACACAGTACTGGACACGCACTTCCTCTAAGGGTTGTGTTACCAGGAGGCCAAGCACAGCAGAAACAGCACCTCTGCAACTATATCCCACCAAGAATTGCCCATTCCTCTTCCAGCCCTTCCCTGAGTCACCAAGGCGGAGGGATGAGACAGAGGCTTAGCCGAAGGAAGGACAGGACTGGATTCCGAGGCAGCGGCAGCAAGCTGATCCTGGGGATAGAGGGAGCAGGTCAAGGTATGCTAGAGCTGTCCTGAAGTAGCCCTCTATTTGCCTGGACTCTCTTGAGGCCAAAAGTGGGGTACCTCACCTGCTCTGCTGGATCTAGTACCAGGAGCCGGAGGAAGGCATGGGTCGGGGGCACTGGGCTGGCTCCTGGGCCTGCCGCACTCATCGCAGTCACCGTCACCATCACCACGGAATTCGGAGCTGCTGAGTCTGGGACCTCCAGCCACAGGCGCCCTGAGGCTGACTCATTCAGTCCCAGGTGAGCCCTGGAGAGTGAATTCCAACTCTTTGAACCCAGAGCCAAGGGGCAAAGCCAAGTGAAGGGGCCTGAGAGGGTCAATGGACCCTTCCCTCTGAGGGTCAAGGGGAAGGGGACAAAGGCAGGACTTAGGATAAGGGCCTGGGCCCAAGCCCTGCACCCTCCAACACATGGTGGGGGTCAGAACTCAGCAAGAAGAATCAGGGCACTCACCTGGTCAGGTTGGAGGTGATGGCAAAACTGGGGTTGACAGATATCTGAAGATCAAGATCCTGAGGGCCGGAGAAGCTGGAGACGTGGAGACTCAGTGGGGCCTTGCTGCCTGGGACCAAGAAATCTGGAGGGCCGTTCAGCTGTGGGAAAGTGCCGGTCAGGAGAGGGGTTATCCCAGCGCTCTCCAGCCTGCCCCTTCCCCTGCCCCTTCCCCTTGTGTCTCACCTCCAGAAGCACTGGGGCCACAGTACAAGGCTGGGGTGCAGCCCTGTGCAGGCTCTGACCCTCTCCATTCTGGCCAATAAGTTCAAGGGAAAAGGGGTGCGAGGTGGGCAGTAGAGTGGGTGGCAATGAGGCTGTGAGGAGGCCTTGCTCCGGGGGTCCAACAGGCTCCAAGGACACCCGGCCCAGCTCAGTGCCCTCTGGGACCCTTCGGAGAACAGCATGGGAGAAGTGTGCATCACTAAGGTTACTTCTGGAGTCCAGCCCTATCACTTCCACCAGCATCTGGGTCCGGAGACCTGAGAAAGTGGACAGGAAGAGGGGGAAGATCCTGAGACACAGGGAGAAGAGAAGGAATGGCTAGATCTTGAAGTGGGTGATGGTTACGTGGAAGTATTATACGAAATCCATCAAGCTGGATGCTCCAGTGCTCTTTACTAAAAAAGATGCATGCAAATACATCTATGGATGCACATACACTTATAGATATGTGCGCACATGTAACAGGCATACATAGAGAGAGCTGGGGGAGGGTGATCAGGGAAGAGGTACCTGCAACTGGCTGAGTCAGGGGGTAGAAGCCAGGATGAGGTCCGTCATCCACGGGGATCCCAAAATAGAAGAGGAAGTCCAGGGAAGTCTGGGCTAAGGAGGGCCGAGGCAGTCAGAGACCTTCCTTGGAGGATGTGGGCCAAAAATGCTCTGTGAGGCCTAACTGTCCCCTTTCCCTTCCCAGGAACATCTTCCTCCTTACCTTGCACCCTCACCCGGGGAGTGCCCTTAGCTGCCATCTTGATCTCCCAAGTCCCTGTCTGTGGGGGGTCGGTCATGGTCACCATCCAGAACTGCCCAAAGCGGTGAGTGTGACCCAGAGGGCCTGTGCCTTCCTCCTGGCTTTGAGAGACCCCTGGAGATGGGGACCAGACATTGTCATGTGAAGCAATTCGTTTCCCTTAGCACATCTCACCTCTTGTTTTCCATTCTCCAATCACCATTTTTTTCTTCTATGCTTTGACTCACACACAGACGTACCTGAAGGGCTCTTAATCCAGAAGCTGCTAATTTCCCCGTGCATTCGCACTGTGAGCTTGTGAAGCAGCCCGTCCACGTGGAACACAAGCGTCCTCCCAGGTATAACGACAGGAGGCTCCAGGGGAAGAGTCACCTTGAGGGACAGGCAGGACCACAGGGCGGAGGAGAAAGCAAGGTTTAGAAGAAGGGGGTAAGACTTCTTGTCTTATTCCTGAGGGGGTAGGGGACCCAAAGTGGAAGAAAAGTTGATTGATTTGAAAGAGCATTTTGGCAGGTGGATAGCCATGAGTCTCAGAGAAAGAACGAGAAACTTCCTTTCCCATTCTTCTGTCCAACAGGCCACAGAGCCACCCTTTCTCCTTTAAGACACATCCAGCATCCCTCGGAGATGAAGGCCCCAGCCTCTGGCCTTCACTTACCAGAGTAGCTGTGCTCTCCCCAATAATGGTTGCCACGTCCTGGATGTGCTGGTCTTTGGTGAAAATCACCTCTCCTCCTGATGCCCGTGCCACTGCTTCGTATGGCTCAAAGCGCAGGGGAGATAAGACCTCCCGACGAGCTCGCCCCTGAACTCTTGATGGATCTTCAGTCACCAAGAATGTCACCTAGGGCCAACAGTGGCATCCAATATACAAGCATAAGTGAGGACCCCTTCTGCTCAAGCTTGCTGTGATTATGATAGGGTCTGTCTATCTCTGGCTGCTATGGCAGGTCTCTCACGGACAAACCCCTGGCCCTCAGGAGCTGATTTCCTCCTCGTAACTGTTACTATTTCACAGAAGAGTGCTGACAACGACTTTTTTTTTTTTTCCTGCTAGACCTGGGGCTTGAACTAAGAGCCTGGGCTCTGTCCTTTAGCCTTTCTGTCCTCAAGGTTAATAACACTCTACCATAAAGCCACAGTGCTACTTCCAGCTGCATCTGAGTAGTTTATTGGAGATAAGAGTCTCACAGACTTTCCTGCCTGGGGTTGGCTTTTAACCATGATCCTCAGATCTGAACCTCCTGAGTAGCAACGATTACAGGTGTGAGCCACCAGCACCTGGATCTTTCCTTGTTCTTTGACGAGTTTATTGGGTAGATTCAAATATGGATTCAGACCAGACCTGTAATGCTAGCTTCTAGAAAGCCAAGATCTAAGGATCTCAGTTTGAACTCAGCCCAACTCTGTGAACATTTTATCTCCAAATAATGGGCAAAAAGCTGGAAGTGAAGGGGCTGGGAAGGTGGCTCAGTGGTAGAGCGCTTTTGCCTTGCATGCCTGAGGCCCTGGGTTCGATTCCTTATCACCACATAAAAACAAGAAAAAAGCCAGAAGTGGTGCTGTGGCTCAAGTGGTAGAGCGCTAGCCTTGAGCTGAAGAGCTGAGGGACAGCGCCCAGGCCCAGAGTTCAGGCCCCATGACCGGACCCAAAAAACAACAACAAAAAAAACAAAAAAAAAGAAAAAAGCTGGAAGTGAAGGTATAGCTCAAGTGGTAAAGTGCCAGCCATGAGTGAAAAAGCTAAGCAAGAGGAAGAGGACCTGGGACTGGGAAGGTGGCTCAGTGGTAGAGCGCTTGCCTTGAATGCCTGAGGCCCTGGGTTCGATTCCTCAGCACCACATAAGCAAAAAGAAAAAAGCCGGAAGTGGCGCTGTGGCTCAAGTGGTAGAGTGCTAGCCTTGAGCTGAAGAGCTGAGGGGACAGTGCCCAGGCCCAGAGTTCAGGTCCCACGACCCGACCCCCCGCCAAAAAAAAAAAAAAAAGAGGACCTGAGTTCAAGCCCCAGTACTGGCACAACAACAACAAAAACAAAAGCAACAATAAAAAAAAAACCAAGCCAAGCACTGATGGCTTACACCTGTAACCTAGCTACTCAGGATGTTGAGATCTAATGATTACAGTTCAAAGTGAGCCTGGGTAGGAAAGTCTGTGACTCTTCAATTAACTACCACAACACCAGAAAAGCAGTAGAGTGCTAGCCTTGAACAAAAAAGCACAGGCCCTGAGTTCAAGCCCAATGACCAACCACAACAACAACAAAAAAGAAACAAACAAATATACATTCAGCATCATTCAGGCTAAAACTTCCATTCTTTTTTTTTGTTTTGTTGTGGTTGGTCGTGGGCTTGAACTCTGGGCCTGGGCACTGTCCCTCAGCTCTTCAGCTTAAGGTTAGTGCTCTACCACTTGAGCCACAGCACCACTTCCAGCTTTTTTTTTGTTTATGTGGTGCTGAGGAATCGAACCCAGGTCCTCATGCATGCAAGGCAAGCACTCTACCACTGAGCCAACTTCCCAGCCCAGAGACTTCCATTCTTGACTATTGTTAAAGTTCTATCCGGTTTGACCATCATGGTGTGGTGTGACATTAATAAGACTGCAGTGTTTCCTATCCTGAGGTAGCTAATACTGGGTCTCCCACTGGCTGTTGCTTACCCTGCAGCGCCGCTCCTGAGCCAGGGATTCCACCCGGTTGGTGAGAAAAGCATCCTTTGGGGAGGCATCAGTAAAGACAAAGATGTCTGAGAGTGGAGGTGTGTGCAGCAGGGCTAGCTGTAAGAAAAGAAAATGAGTGATGTTTAAAAATGGTGGAAGCAGAGGAGTGGATAGAACCAGGGAGGGCAGATTAGAAAAGAATATGGCCCTGGAATCCTGGTGTGATGCTAGCAGAACTAAGATCTGAAGGAGTGCATGTGAAGTGGAAGAGGGGAAGGGTGTCTAGGTCTAACTCCCCCTGGTGGCAAAACCTGGAAAAGGCATGATAGAGAGAAGAGGAATAGAAGGCGGTCAAACCTCCAAGGCAGACAGGCACATCTCAGGCTCATCTCCACCCCCCAAGGCGTGGATCTCATTGAGTTGCTGCCAAAAGCTATCAGGATCACTGGTTGTAAAGACAGGTCCAAACCCTGGGCAAAGGGAAAGAGGGTTGAAATGAATGAGGACAATGTATCCCAAGTTCCTACCCCAGTCCCAAGGTGGACAAATATTGAAATAAGATTCTATGTTCAGCACACCTCAACCTCTGGAAAAAGAAGTCTCTTTATTTTTATAATTATGTTTCTCCTTTTATACCTCAGGCATGGCTGATGCCCCTGGTGAGAAAGTGAACCTCCATTCCCCTAAAAAATGGTGGCACTTCCTGTGATCCTGAGGAATTATTTTTATTCAGTATATGTGCTTGTATAAA
The DNA here is from genome assembly GCF_024711535.1 of Dipodomys merriami. Taxonomy (NCBI): domain Eukaryota; kingdom Metazoa; phylum Chordata; class Mammalia; order Rodentia; family Heteromyidae; genus Dipodomys; species Dipodomys merriami. The sequence goes on along the minus strand of NW_027202937.1, from coordinate 11,332,251 downwards.
AAACTACTAGGGCCAGACACTGGTGGCTCACGCCTGTAATCCTAGCTACTCAGGAGGTTGAGATCTGAGGATCACAATTCCAGCCTGGGCAAGAAAGTCCCCGAGACTCTTATCTCCAAATAACCACCAGAAAACTGGAAGTGTGTGCTATGACTCAATGTGGTAGAGCACTAGCTTTGAGCAGAAAAGCTCAGGGACAGTGCTCAGGTCTTGAGTTCAAGCTCCAGGACTAGCAGAAAAACAAAACAAAACAACAACAACAGAAAACAACTAGGCCCTCAGTTTCCTAATTAAAAAAGAGCCAGAGAAAGTAACAGTGCTTAGGACAAAACAAGTAGAATAATGAACACCATGCTAAAATGTTATTTATGTCATTATCAGACTTCAAAAACAAAACAAAACTGGGCCTCAGTATGTAGCATAAACTGGCCTGAAACTGGAGATCCTCCTGTCTCATCCTCCCAAGTTCTAGGATTATAGGCATGAGCCTATATATCCAGGTCTATAAGATCTAGAAGACAAAATTAACTTAAACTTTCCTTTCCTTTAGGTATTCTTATTCCAGGAGGCATTTTATTTGATTACCATTTCAATCATGGGAATGAGGCAGATAAAAGCAAGGACTGACTCCTTTAATGGATAATGAGATTAAGCCAAAGAAAAGTGAAATGGCAAACCCAAGGACACATAATAAGACTGGTAGGCCCATACATTACATTACTAGGAAAGAATACAAGATGCTACCTCACACATTTCCCTGAGAAACAGAGCCACTAACCTTAACCTTCATTCTGATCTCTGCCTACACGAAATGAAGAGTGAAAGTAGTTTATTAAAGCTAGGCACTGGTGGCTTACTCCTGTAATCCCACCTACTAAGAAGGTTGAGATTTGAAGATCAAGATTTGAATGAAGCCAGCCTGAGGGAAAAAAAAGTCAATGAGACTCTTTTTTTCCAATTAATCAGCAAAAAGTGGGAAGTGGAGGTATAGATCAAGTGGAGGACCCACCATCCTTAAGCAGAAAAAAACAAGTGGGAGTGTGAAGCCAAGTTCAAGCACTAGTGCCAACATGAAGAAAAGATAGGAGGGAGGAGAGAAGAGAAGAAAGAAGAGAGAGGAAAAGATGGTTGACTAGTATAGAAATCTAAGAAAGCAGAGGCCATGCACCTGAGCAAGAGTCATGCATTAGACTTTTAGAAAGTGCTGCCATTTTACAAACAGTACTAGAGGCTTCTTGTTTTTTGTTTGTTTTTTATTTCTGTCCTGGGCTTGAACTCTGGGCCTGGGCTCTGTCCCAGAGCTTTTGTGCTCAAGGCTAGTGCTCTATCACTTAAGCAACAGCTTCACTTCTGGCTTTTTTAGTAGTTAACTGGAGATAAGAGTCTCATGGACTTTCCTGTCCAGGCTGGCTTTGAACCATCATCCTCAAATCTCAGCCACCAGAGTAGCTAGGGTTACAGATGTGAGCCACCAGTGCCCGGCTAGCTTCTTCTTTTCTATATATACACACTAGAGGCTCACTCACCATTTTCTTGAGGAAGTAGAGCAATGAGACCACTTCCTCCCCTGAGGCCTTCACCCCTTGCCCTGGACTTTCCTTCCCTCTTTGTCCTGGCCAGATCCCAGCTACCTGGATCATGGAAAGGCACCAGGACGTAGTGGTTGGGCTCCATGGGGCTGCCTCGTCGCTGCTCCACAATGTGGCGAGTCTGGATTTTGGCAGCGTTGATCTCCTCCCCCATGCTGCCCGTGGTGTCCAGGACAAAGCTCAGACTGGAGGCTGGGGTGATGTCCAGAAGCCTAGGAAGCAGGCCAGAGACCCAGTGAAGAAGACACATTGGATCCCTGCCCAGTTTCTCATTTCCACCAGGAACATCAACTCATCTCAAAGAGGCCAATCACCTGGAGAAACCGTTGTCTCCCAGGCGGCTTCGGAGGAGATTGAAAGCTTGGATGGTGGACAACAGGGCCAGGTTTGCAGCCTGTGGGTGGAACATGTGGTGTGGGGAGAAGCTGGGCGAGGTGCTGTCCTTGTTGATGCCTCCGCGGGGTGGCTGGGTGCGGCTCTCATCCAATCTGCCCCCGTGGCTACATTTCCCTGGGTCGAGGAAAGAGATGTAGACCAATGGAGATCACCGAACACGGCCTCCTCTCTGGGCCTTCGTCCACCCACCCCACTGCCAATAGCCTCTCGTTCTAGTGATAATATGGTAGATGGGACAAAGGCCTCAAGGACTGAGATACTGTGTAAGTGATGAAAGAAAGTGAGTCTCCTCTTGTTCCAGGGAGACTTCCTGACAGGTACCTGGAGGTTTAGGGGGATGCGTTCCAAAGTAGCCAGACGTAAGAAGCGTGACGGTCAGCAAATTGTTAGGGCAGCTCAGCTCTGAACAATCAGAACAGGTAATAGCACGGGCTGGAAAGAAAGGGCAGAGCTGGAGTCAAAACCTTGGTTGAAGCGGGCACTGGTGTCTCACTCCTGTAATCCTAGTGAGTCAAGAGGCTGAGATCTGAAGATTGCAGTTCGAAGCTAGCCTAGGCAGGAAAGTCTGTGAGACTCTTATCTCCAATTAACCACCAGAAAACCAGAAGTGGCACTGTGGCTCAAGTGATAGAGTGCTAGCCTTGAGCACAAAGAGGCTCAGGGACAGTGCCCAGGCCGAGGTCAAGCCCCACAACTGACAAAAAATAAATGAACAAAGAAAAAAAAATACTTGGCCATCTCTAGACTTTTATTTTTGTCCACCAATTACCAATTTCTTCAGATTTTACTATGAGCTGGAACAAGGAGAAAGTCCACAGGAACCCTGATCTGGCTCACTGGGGTTATTGGGCTGGCAGCAGGAACGGGTGTTTAAGATTGTGGTAATAAGGTGGGCTCCAGTGGTTCACGCCTGCCTGTAATCCTAGCTACTAAGGAGGCTGAGATCTGAGGATCCGCAGTTCAAAGCCAGCCCGGGCAGGAAAGTTCCTTAGACTCTTTTTTTTTTTTTTTTTTTTTGGGTCCGGTCGTGGGGCCTGAACTCTGGGCCTGGGCACTGTCCCTCAGCTCTTCAGCTCAAGGCTAGTGCTCTACCACTTGGCCACAGCGCCACTTCCAGTTTTTCTTTTTGCTTATGTGGTGCTGAGGAATCGAACCCAGGGCCTCGAGCATGCAAGGCAAGTGCTCTACCACTGAGCTACCTTCCCAGCCCCTCGTTAGACTCTTATCTCCAATAAAGCACTCAGGAAACCAGAAGTGGCCTTGTGGCTCAAGTGGTAGAGCCCTCGCCTTGAGCTGAAGAGCTCAGGGACAGAGCCTAGGCCCAGAGTTCAAGCCCCACTACCCACCACTACCGACAAAAAAAAAAAAAGGGAGGGGGGGCTGGGAAGGTGGCTTAGTGGTAGAGCGCTTGCCTTGCATGCCTGAGGCCCTGGGTTTGATTCCTCAGCACCATATAAGCAAGAAGAAAAAAGCCGGAAGTGGCGTTGTGGCTCAAGAGGTAGAGTGCTAGCCTTGAGCTGAAGAGCTGAGGGACAGTGCCCAGGCCCAGAGTTCAGGTCCCACGACCGGAAACTGCCCCCCCACACTCCCGCACCCCCCGCAAAAAAAAAAAAAAAAAAAGATTGTGGTATTAAACCCAGGAAGAGACAAGTGTAGTGGCACATTTCTGTAATCCCAGCACTTAGGAGACAGTGGCTCACACCTATAATCCTACCTACTCAGGAGGCTGAGATTTGAGGATTAGAGTTCAAAATCAGCCCAGGCAGGAAATCAGGAAACCACCAGAAAACCAGAAGTGGCACTGTGGCTCAAGTGGTAGAGCACTTACCTTGAGCTGAACCACTCAGTGACAGTGCCCAGGCACCACAACTGACCAAAAAAAAAAAAGTCTCACAAACGTTCCTGCTTCAGGCTGGCTTTGAACTGTGATCCTCAGATCTCAGCCTCCTGAGTAGCTAGGATTACAGGCATGAGCCACTGGGTGTCCAGCTCTGTGAGACTCTTATCTCCAATTAACCACCAGAAAACTGGAAGTGGTACTGTGGCTCAAGTGGAAGAGCACTAGCCTTGAGCTAAAGAGCTCAGGGACAGCATCCAGAATTCAAGCCCCATGACTGACCCCCAAAAAAGAAAAAGAAAACAGAAGCAGCTTCCAGGGACCTGAGTTAATCGGGAGGACAGGAGGACTGTGGGAAGCAGCTGTGAGCTGGCTCTGAGGGCTGGAGACCTGATCTTGGCTGTTACTCCCTGCATTGTGCTGGGGAGGCCAGGGGACTGCCTAATTGGACTAGGGGACCGCGCAGTCCTCACAGAGACGACTGGACAGCTTATAGAACCTCAGGGAATGACACCTCAGGTCGGCTGGAGGAGGTGAACGGTTCCTTGGGCTTTCTCCTTACCCTGGGCTCATGGTCATACCTGGTGCCACAGTCCAGAGTGTCTTGGTTGGCCCAAGGAGGTAAGGATGTGGCTCCTGTATCCCCAGCTCTACCCAGTTGGTGTGACTGTAGAAATCCTGGTCCCAGAAGAAAGAAAAAAAAAAATAAGGCACTTACTTGTCTGATGTAGTTAATCACCAGTCCTAACGTGCCACTCCTTTAAATTCCTACCCAGAAAGTCTTCTCCATTCCCTGCTCCTGTCAGACACCTTGAATCCACGTCGCTACCACAGCTCTCTCTATTGCCCAGAACAGAGATATACCCATGTGGGAAATTGGGAAATGTTTTATCTTGGAGAATAAATCAAAAGCCTCTCAGTACCCACGTCTCCAGGGTCCTGCAGGTGATTGAGCCAAATCCCCACCTCGCCCATCTTATCACCTCTCTCTCCCCACTCCCTCTTCTGCAGCTCCAGTGGTCTCCTGTTGGGATATTCTTGGATGAGGGGCTTTAAAAGCATAGACAGCCAGGTGCTGGTGGCTCATGCCTGTAATCCTAGCTATTCAGGAGGTTGAGATCTGAGGATTGTGGTTGGAAGCCAGCCTGGGCAAGAAAGTCCATGAGACGTTTATCTCCAATTATCCACCAGAAAACCAGAAGTGGCACTGTGGCTCAGAGTGGTAGAGTGCTATCCTGAGTAAAAAAGCTCAGTGATAGTGCTCAGGCCCTGAGTTCAAGCCCATGACAAAAGCTCAGGGTAAGCCAGGCTCAAAGACACAAATGATGCACATATGCAGAAACTAGACCTAAAATACACTTGGACATGATAAAGTATGCAGGACTCTAGGCATTCACAAACTGAAAGACCAAAGGATACTCTTAGGAAAGGAACACACAAGTGCAATTCCTATATGCCACTTGATCATATAAAATAATATTCATCAAAATGAGCTCCAGGAAATGGAAATAAGAGGGTTTTTTTCTTTTTTGTTTTTGTTTTCTTTCCTTCTTGTCTTGTTTGTTCATTTTTCTGTCTTTGGGAGAGTAAGAGGAAAGAACAGAAATAGAAGGACAAAAGACTTGATAGAGAACAAGGGAAAGAGTGACATTGTCCAAAAAGAAATGTACTCTTTACCTAACTTATGTAACTATAGCCCCTCTGTACATCACCTTTATAATAACAATATAAAAAAGTTAAAAAAAACAACTCAGAGACATTTCCCAGGACCCAGGAAATGAAGAACAAAAACAAAAAAACAAAAAAACATGGGACATGTTTTTCCAAAGAACATCTGACATGTCAGCAGTGTTCCTGGTCTCAACAATTATCACACGCAATGACCCATGAGATGTGAAAAACACAAGTTGCCACGTACTGGTGGATCACACAATCCTAGCTACTCAGGAGTCTGAGACCTGAGGATTGTGGTTCTAAGCCAGCCAGGCAGGAAAGTCAGTGAGACTCTTATCTCCAATTAACCATAGAAAAAGCCAGAAGTGGAGCTGTGGCTCAAGTGGTAGAGCTCTAGCCTTAAGCAAAAAGAAGGTCGGAGACAGTGCCCAGGCCCAGAGTTCAGGCCCAAGGACTAGGAAAACAAATAACAAAAAACATGGGACATGTTTTTCCAAAGAATGACTGTCATGTCAGCAGAGTTCCTGATTGACCTCAACAATTACCACATGCGATGATCCATGAGACCTGAAAAAATAGCTTGCCAGTGCTGGTGGCTTAGAGCTGTAATCCTAGCTACTCAGGCTGCTGAGACCTGAGGATCTTGGTTCATAGCCAGCCTGGGCAGGAATATCCATAAGAGTCTCAACTCCAATTAAACACCAAAAAGTAGAGCTGTAGCTCAAGTGGTAGAGTGCTAGCCTTGAGCAAAAAAGCTAAGGGACAGGGCCCAGGCTTTGAGTTCAAGCCCCAGGACCAGTAAAATAACAACCACCAAAAAAAAAAAAAAAACCAACACACATAGATTCCCCATGACTAAAAGAAAGTTTAAGATACAGCTTCATTGTAAGACTCAACGTCTACAAAACTACTTTAAAAAGCCATAAGAAACACTATAATTCCTTTTTTTTTTTTTTTTGGTGGGTTGTGGGGCTTGAACTCTGGGCTTGGGCGCTATCCCTCAGCTCTTCAGCTCAAGGCAAGCGCTCTACCACTTGAGTCACAGCACCACTTCCAGTTTTCTAGTGGTTTATTGGAAATAAGAGTCTCACGAAGTTTCCTGCCTGGGTTGGCTTTGAACTGTGATCCTTAGATCTCAGCCTCCTGAGTAGCTAGGATTACAGGCGTGAGCCACTAGCACTTGGCTCACTACAGCTCCTTTATACCAGAAATGGTCCATTTTACCTCCACTCAATTTGTTCTATCATTTCTAAATGACTCCATGTTCTTGACCACATACATGGTGTATACATATATATGTATGTACAGATCTGAAGGAAGCTAGGAGGGGGCACAGAATCAGAGGGAAACAGGGAAAATATACAACAGAGGGGCCCATCAGCTGCACTGGACATTGATGAAAACAAACTAAGCAACTCAAGGGCAGCAATGGGAAGGAGGGAATGAGAGGGAAAGAGGGAACAGCTTACACTAAGCAAAGGAAAGAAATGCACATATTGTGTTGTCAAAGTTCATAGAATTCACAAACATTATAGACCATGATAGTGACAATTTGCCTTGTGAAGGTTAAAATGTTTGTGACTTTAAATATCATAATCTCACAATACTGTGAAATTGGTAAAATGTATGTAATCACTTAGTCTCAATAAAACATTATGTAAAAAAAAAAAAAACCAGTCCATTCTGGGGGGAATTAAGGAGGCATCATAACGTTTAGGACAGACCCCTCTTGCCATTACTCCCATTCTTCTCACCTGTAAGGCATGAAGTGCAGCGCCCAGGCGCTGGCGGGCCAGAGTGTAGTCATGGGCTCTGGCTGCCACCACGGTTTCCTGCAGAGCCTCTGTCATGCGTGTGCGTCCCTGGTCCAGCCGTTCAGCATCAAAGTGCAGGTCAGGGTCATTCTTGGTATTTGGCAAGAAGTCCTGGGCTGCATTGGCCCGTGACACCTCACGTAAGGCTGCTCGGAACTGCCGGGAAGTATACTCAGGTCCAAAGTAGGCAGCAAAGAGGTGGTCAGTGATGATGGTTTTGCCCTGACACAAGTGGAGGGATAGGGGATTCCATCATTGCTCACATCACCTTAGCAACTGGTACTCAAGTATGGATGGACTCAAGGGTACCCCACAAGGGAGGGGTACATCTGGACCTTTTTTTTTTTTTTTTGTCAGTCATGGGGCCTGAACTCGGCCTGGGCGCTGTCCCTCAGCTCTTCAGCTCAAGGCTAGCGCTCTACCACTTGAGCCACAGCACCACTTCCAGCTTTTTTCTGCATATGTGGTGCTAAGGAATCGAACCTAGGGCCTCATGCATGCGAGGCAAGCACTCTACCACTGAGCCAACTTCCCAGTCCCGCATCTGGATCTTTCTGAGGAGGCGGCACTCCTGATTTCAGGACCAGGACTACTGGGCATTGTTGTTATAGGAGTTGGGCTAGAGTGGGAAAGAGAGGGGGTCCAAAGATGGGTGGCCAGGAATGCTCACCAGAAAGTCTTCTAGACGAAGGGGCGGCCGGTCAGGGAGTGGATGCTCCAGGAAGAGCTGTAGGGTGACATTAAGCGCTGCCTCTTCAGTCATGTGCTGGTGGCTGATGGAGTCAGGGGCAGCCATGAGGTTCCAGACATTGGTTAAGAAGGCAGACGTAGGGGGCAGCAGCAGCTGCAGCAGAAGCAGGGTTGAGGGCTGAAGGGCCCTGGTAAGACAGGGGCGCTTCCACAGAGAGCAAGGCTGAGACATGGACCTGGGGGACAGAAGGCTCTCAAGGGAGAAGGAATCAGTGGCCGATTCCAGGGCAGGCCCTGTTCTGTTTGTCCCCAAGGCACCTGTTTTGGCAGACTCCGGCTTTGTCTCAGATACATTTATTCCAGCCTGGTTCCCCGCCCTGTCCCACTGAGTCACCCTGCCCACCTGAGGGCCTTACCAGGCCAATAAGGACACACACACCCTGATTACCTGAGGGCCTTACCAGGCCAATAAGGATATTACCTGTCTAAGACTCCTCCTCCCAGGCCTCCCTCATTCCAGGAGTCCCCAATGTTCCCAGGGACCCCCTTATACATAGGATATGGGTTCCCCTCAGCTTCTCTCCTACCTGGTTGCTGGGTCTCCTGGTCAGGGCTGGCTGAGGCTTGGCATCACAGGGCACTTAGGTCAGAGTTATAATTAACTGAATCTCAATGTGGGGGGGGAGGGAAGCCCCAGCAAAGGGGCAGGCAAGACAGGCAGCCCCTGGCCCTCCATTCATGCCCACCCAGGACCACAAGCAGCAGGCTGCACAGGATGATACCAGGGCGGGCCTCCGGGCAGTGGTGCAGTGCCGAGGTGAGGAGGGCTGGGGAGGAAAAAGGGAGGGAGCGGCAGAGCAGCATGACTCAGGCCTGGCACAGTGCCAGGGACAGACCCAGACAGACGCATCCCTCTACCATCACCCGTGCCTGGCTCAGGGCCTGCAGTGCTCCAGAGGGGCACACCGGCAGCTCTGAGGATCCGGAAGGCAGCCTTCTGTGTCTGCTCTGACCCCCGACCACATGCACACACAAGAGATGAATTTGTGGCAAAATATTTTATTGCTGCCCTCCCAATGGTGGACCACTGGGGCCTGAGGGTTGGAGCGGGGTGTGTCACAGCATCTTCTGGAATAGGGCGATGGCCTCATCCACCTTCCTGAGCTCTGCCTCTGTCTGTTGCAGCTGGGGGGAACAATGAGAGTGGGCAGCGTGGTGAGAATCCAGTCCTAAGAGAGGACCCGATCACCAGGACAGAGAGGGGTCCAAGCCGAGATGGGGAGCTCAGGAGCCGTGCACCTGAGGTTCCACCCGCAAGTCCCCTACCCAGCATTCCTCTCCCTTCCACCACGACCCTGACCGAGACCCTGGGTCTCTCTTTTTCAGAGTGGGCAGTGCTCAAGGACAAGGGACCTTGAGTAAATGCCCTGCCGAGCACCCCATTCAGGTAGGAAGGACTGGCTGCCCAAAGGTCATATAATCTTCACTTACAAAAGGCCAGCCGGGCGCCAGTGGCTCACGCCTGTAATCCTAGTTACTCAGAAGGCTGAGATGTGAGGATCACAGTTCAAAAAGCCAGCCTGGGCAGGAAACTCCGTGAGACTCTCATCTCCAATTAACCACCAGAAAACCAGAAGTGGCGCTGTGACTCAAGCCTCAGCCCCACAACCAAAAAAAAAAAAAAAAAAAAAAGGCTAGCTAGGTTCTGGTAGCTCATGCTCATAATCCTAGCTACTTAGGAGGCTGAGATCTCAGGATCCCGGCTCAAAGCCAGTCTAGGCAGCTGGGCAGGAAAAGTCCATGAGACTCTTAACTCCAACTAACCACCAAACAAAAAGCCAGAAATGGAGCTGTAGCTCAAGTGGTAGAATGATATCCTTGAGCAAAAAAGCTAGGGGACAGGCTGGGAAGGTGGCTCAGTGGTAGAGTGCCTGCTTTGCATGCATGAGGTCCTGGGTTCGATTCCTCAGCATCACATAAGCAAAAAGAAAAAAGCCAAAAGTGGCGCTATGGCTCAAGTGGTAGAGCGCTAGCCTTGAGCTGAAGAGCTCAGGGACAGCGCCCAGGCCCAGAGTTGAGGCCCCACAACTGACCCAAAAAAAAAAAAAAAAAAAGCTAGGTGACAATGGCCAAGCCCTGAGTTCAAACCCTAGGACTGGCATGTATGCACGCACACACACAAGCACACGAGCACATACACATCCCTAACTCTGTCTACTAGCAAGGGACACTGGAAGAATGGAGTCAGCTGGACTGAACTTCATCAACACTCTCTACACTTCAGTAGTCTTACTGTTATCTCTGGTCCTTGCACTTTACCCACTGATTCTCTTGGAAAATCCCGGAGGCAGAGGGTGTGCAGGGGGCCATACCAGGAGGCAAGCTTGGATTTCTGGGGTCAACCCAGTGGGCTATGGAAGTAGAAATAGGTTGTAGACTTGGAGCTCGACCACATGCGGGTCCTAACTCAGCCCCTGAAGTGAGTTTTGATGTTCTGGGTTGCAGGGTCTGGTCTACTAGGAGTGAGGTTCTAAGTCTATTTCTGTCCAATCTGCTGCATGACCAGGAATGGGGTCTTGGTCCCTAGCTGTCCTCATGTGTACAGGGAGGGGACTCCATGCTCAAGGCACCAGGGATCTGAACTCCTCCATGGATTGTCCAGGGTTGGCAGAGTCCAGCGTCAGAAGCAGGATTTGAAGACAGAAGAGGCGGGAGCCCTCCCACACCTGTGCAGCACCTAGCACACACCTTGGCGTCATCTGCCTCCTGGACTTCGAGGGGAACCTTGACAGAGTAGCCGGAGGCGGTGCGGCGCTCCCGCAGACGCTGGGCCTGCCTCTGCGCCTCACTTCGTTTGGCCTGCAGTTTGCTCAGTTCCCGGGCTGGATCCACTAGTCCCTGCAGCTGCAGGTGGATGGAGCAGCGGTCAGAGGCCAGAGCCACGGCGCAGCCCTGGGGTGCAGGGGCCCCCAAGGCCAGGACAGCCACCACACCCGCGCTGGCCAGCGCCTGCACATATCCAGACACCGCGGAGGCCACAGCACCCGTGGCCTCATCAGCCACTTCCAGGAAACCTGCAGGGGAGGGAGGAAGGTGAGGCCTGGCCCCAAGGATTCAGGACACTTGGTAGCTGCAGCAGGACTCTCAATGGGCAGGGGGTCTTGGGGGCCTGAAGCTCACAGTCGGGCCGGATCCGGGTCAGGTTGTAGTCGGCACGTAGGGAGCGCACAGCTCTAGTGATGCTTAGCGCGAGTTCAAGGGAGGCTTCTGCTTCAGTGTCCTTCCAGGAGCACTGTGGGCAGAGAGGAGAGGAGGTGGTGAAGGAGGCTGTGGAGTGGACCAGAGCCCTCTCCAGATCACACTCCATACCTCTGCAGGCTCTGGATAAGGGGTAATGCAAAGGCTAGCGGGAGCTTGTGGTGTCCGTCGGGGAAGCCTCTGGAACAGCTCCTCCGTCACAAAGGGCATGAAGGGTGAGAGCAGCCGCAGGCCAACGTCCAGACAGGTGTAGAGGGTCTGGCGGGCGCTCTCAGCTGCCGCCTGGTCTGCTCCATTCAGTACTGGCTTTATGCACTCCTAGAGAGGGATGGGGAGGCCCAGGGCTCAGGGTGGGGGGGTCTAGTCTCAAGCTCTCATGTGCCTGTGAGGACTGAGGAGAGATCAGGTTGACTCAGCCTCAGAGCCGGGCACAGGCACAGCTGCTCCCACGCTCCACCCCACTGATCTGCTTCTCACCAAGTACACGTCGCATAGCTCATAGAGCCAAAAACTGTACTGAGCAGTGGTGATGGCTGGGAAATCATAGGCCTGGAAACCTTCATTGCTAAGCCGCACAGCCTCGGTCAGCCGGCTGCGGATCCAGCGGTCCACCAGGCTCTCGTGGCCTCCAGGCTGCAGGGAAGAAGACTATCAGCAGCAGGCCACCACAGGCCTGGGGAGAAGGAATCAGACTCCACAGGGTAGGAACCGTGGGCGACTCTATATTCCTACTGGGGCCCAAGGCACCCAAGCATGTGCCCAGGCCCTGGCCACCTTGGGAGGACCAATGCCTCCAACTGTCTGCTTTAATCTATCCCACTGGCATTGGGGCGAGGCCCTTTTGGCTATAATCCTGTCATAACCTTGGAGTCTGCTTGGTGCCTAAAAGGTAGAGATGCAGCCCATGTGACATGAGAATTACCAACTTTACCACCCACTAGGCCCTCACCTTGGAGGTGGGTGAGGGCACAAAACCCTTCCCAAGGCCACGGAGGGCAAACTTGGTGGCGTTCCAGAGCTTGTTGCAGAAGTGGCGGTAACCCAGAATCCGGTTCACATCCAGGTTGATGTCCCGCCCTGGGAGACGGGTGAGCATGAGTCCTTCCAGTCCTCCCTCCTAGCCAGACCCACAGGGACCCAGGGCAGAGGGTGGGTGGGCCCCAAGGAAGGAGGCTACAGTAGGTGAAAGGGAGGGGAGGTGTGCAGGCCATACCCTGAGATGTGTAGGCACAGAGTCCAAAGCGGAGGGCATCAGTGCCACACTCAGGAATCCCTACCGGGAAGTCGGCTTTCTGCAGTAAGAGGCAAACGGAGCAGTGTCCCTGGTCAGCTCTGCCCACCTTCTGCTGGGCTCCACCCCAAGGCCCTGCCCTCCATACCTGCCCTTCTCTAGCTTTCTCCACCTCACTGGGATCCAGGTTGCTATTCAGTAATTGGTCATGAAGGCCCTGAAAGGGAGGAGCGGTCAGGTAGTCAGACAGCTGTGCCCACAGCCCCACAGCCGTTCTCAGCTGGCCCAGCACCTGCCTTACCTGCAAGGAGACTCCATGGATGACGTCCAGGGGGTCGATGACGTTGCCTAGAGACTTGCTCATCTTCCTGCCATGAGCATCACGCACGATAGCATGCAGGTAGACCTGCAGAGCAGGCAGTGGGGAGGCCACCAAGGCTGAGTCCTCTCTTCCAGTCTCAGTGCCCTCCACCAGGCTCTACTTCTCCGACCTCAAGCCCCTCTGTGCCTACAAGCTTTATGTCACTTGCTGGCACTCCCACCTCACCCCGGGCCAGGACACAGGAATTGCTAAGTGTAGCTGAGGCCCCACAAATCAGGCTCACCCAGAGCCATCCTGAAGCCAGTCTGTGTTCCCACCCATGGGGAGCCTGAGAACAGGTAAGGAGAGTGGAGGCTGTGGGAGGCGTGGTCACTTTCCTACCTCTCTGAAAGGCAGCCTGCCAGTGAGCTTTAGGCCGAGCATGACCATCCGGGCCACCCAGAAGAAGAGGATATCATGACCTGTTTCCAGCAGTGTCCCTGGGTAGAACACACTGAGGTCTTCGGACTAAAAGCAGAGCAGGGTGTGAAGGGCAGCCAAGTATCCCCACTTCCAAGACCTCACCCCAACCCAGCCGAGACCCAGGAACACACCTGATTGGGCCAGCCCAAGATGGAGAAGGGGAAGAGACCAGAAGAGAACCAGGTGTCCAATACATCCTCATCTGAGAAGAACAGAACAAAGGTCACTGATCAGAGGCGGTTGTAGAGAGGGTCAGAGACTCAGCTGTCCCCACCCACAAGGCCCTGCCTTGCCTTGCTGGAGGCTGATCTTGTCGGGGGATACTCCAAACTCTTTGGCTGCCTTCTCCCGCGCCTCTGCCTCACTGCGTCCACTCACCCAGTATCGCCCATCAGGGTCCTGTCACAAATGGAGTGAGTACCCAGAGGGGTGCCTTCGCCTTGCCCTGTCCCCTTCCCCAACCGACGGCTCAACAAACCATGGCGCCCACACATGTTTAGCCCGGTGCCATCCTCACCTCCCCAGGGGGCACTGTGGGATCATCAACAGTAACAAAGTAGGCTGGAATGCGATGGCCCCACCACAGCTGCCGGGAGATGCACCAGTCCCTGCAAATGGCGACATGGGGAACCAGGGAGGCCGTGAGGAGCCCCTGCCTGGGCCCCTTACCCTCGCTCAGCTACACTCTTCCCCCTGAGAGGGTCTACACACCGGATGTTGTCCATCCAGGAATGCCATGTCCGTTGATGGGCCTCAGGCAGGATACGGAGGTCGCCCCGGGTCACAGCAGCGCTGGCAGCCTGGGCCATCTCCCCACAACGCACGTACCACTGCGGCCTTAGCAGAGGCTCCACCACATCCTTGGAACGGCTAGAGGTACAGGTGGGGTAGAGAGGCCAGGCAGTCAGCCCGAGAAGCTCCCACCCACCCTTTCCCCGGCCCCCGCCCCGCCCTGGCCCCTGCCCTCACTTGCAAAGCGGCACCACCATGGGGTTGTCCTCAACGCCACGGAACAGTCCCTGCTCTTTCAGGGCTGCCAGCACTGCCTTCCTGGCCTCAAACCTGGGCATGTTCTGGAAGAGAGGACTGTCACGGTGATGCCTAGATACCCCTCAGCCTCCTCCAACTTGGACCCATACCCTGGCAACCTTACCAGGAAAGGTGGGGGCACGTTTACGAGGGCCCCACGGGAGTCCATGATGCTGATGGCTTCCAGCCCATGCCGCTGCCCGACCTCATAGTCATTCTGGTCATGTGCAGGGGTGATCTTCACAGCACCTGGAGTACACGGAGGGGTGCCAGGTCCCAGGTGACTGAAAAGCTCCTTCCCACACTCACCCTCCATGCTGAAGGATATGGCGCCAAGACCTCCATAGCCACTACTTCACTAATAAGTTTCCTAAGACCCAGCCCCAGTCCTGCCTGATCAGGGGAAGATTATTTTCTCTTTGAGAGAGGAGAGGGAGGGCTGAGGTACACCTTGTGGGCTTCCCTCCTTTAAGAGCACCAAGCAGGCCCCCTGCTCACCTGTGCCAAACTCCATGTCCACAAACTCATCGAAAACAATGGGGAGGCTCCGAGACAGGAACGGGTGGATCAGGCTCTTCCCCTTCAGATGCTGGGGACAGAGATGATAAAAACGCACTAAGAAGCCAGGTACCGGTGGCTCATACAAGTAATCCTACTCAGAAAGCTGAGATCTAAAGATTGAGGCTCAAAGCCAGCCCAGACAGGGAAGTCCAGGAGACATTAATCTCCAATTAACTACTCAACAAGCCAGAAGTGGTGCTATGGCTCAAAGTGGTAAGCACTAGCCCTGAGCACAAAAAGTTCATGGAAAACACCCAGGGCCTGAGTTCAAGCTCAAGACTGGTGTGTGTGCGCACATGCGCGCACTCAGAGGCACGGGACCCTGCTAAGTTATAATGTCAGTTAACTATCATATGGCAAAATATACTTTATTTTAAAAACAAAAAACTGCACACAGGACTGGGCCTGAGTCTGATTAACCTGTAACACTCAAACACCCCTGAATGGTGTGACAACTTCATCTTCAGGGCTGGGAAAGGATCTAGAAGATGAGTTTCGTACCCAATCTTCCTGGGGCATAGCCATGGGCCTCAATACCCACCTCCCTTGCCCCATAAATGGGGGAACCTTTTGAGAATGGCATCTTTTCCCAGCCGTGAGCAGCACCCTACCTTACCTTATACCTGGGATCATTGGGGTGCACAGCCACAGCCACGTCTCCCAGCATGGTCTCAATCCGAGTTGTTGCCACCACTACCTCCTCGTTGTGGTCTGGAGGGACGAAGGCTTTGTGGTTTCAGCCCTGGTTTGTTTCCCTTAACTCCAACCCACTCAGCCCAGATCTTGGTGCCCTTGGCTCTCACCTGAGCCTTCCACCTTATAGGCAAAGGACACAAGGACCCCAAACTCCACTTTCTCCTTGTAACCAGGTACTGAGAGTAGGGTTCGGCCCGTCAGCTCTTTTTTATCGACCTATACGTAAGATGGACATTTAGAGTAGTGGCCCAGTGGCTGGGGTGAGGGATGGAGATGAAAGGCTTGGGAGTAGGGGTGTACCTCAATATCAGAGATCGCGGAGTTGAGTGTGCAGGACCAATTAACCAGGCGGGTACTGCGGTAGATGACACCTTCTTCATGAAGCCGGACAAAGGCTTCAGTCACAGCTGTTGACAATTTCTGGGCAGAATAGGGAGAGGTAAGAGAACTGGGTCTTCGTACTTGGCAGACCCCCACCCCAGGGAACAGGACCCAGTGATATGTGGCTGGTCCAGAGTCCCAACAGGTGACACACTTTCCCTGAATGGGAGAAGGGCTTATAGGAGCATTAGGACAGGTGTCAAGCCTGAGGATTCTGGGGCATCAGGGCAGCCACACAGCAGGAGTCATGAGCTGGGCAAAGCATCCTGGGAGCTCAGGCGCCAGGAGGAAGGTGGTCTGATTCCATCCACGTGGGGAACTCTAGAGCTCTTAAGCAGCCATCTGGTGAGATGGGAGGTGCTAAAGATCTCTGTGGTGTCCTAGCAACCGGCATCTCCTAGGGGTGTTTATACGTGTGCCATCCCTTGTCCCACTCAAGAAGCCTCTCACTCCCATCCCAGCAGAGACCCTGCCTGCTCACTGGGTCCATAGTGAAACAGGCTCGATCCCAGTCCAAGGAGCTGCCAAGCTTCTTTAGCTGGTGGTAAATCCGGTCGCCCTTCCTAAGTAGACAGAAAGACCAGGATCAGCACTCAGGTCTGGGCTTGAGGGAAGCATGACAGGATGCTGTGAGCATCATTCACAACCCTAAAATTGACCAGGGCCTGGAACCAACTGACCCCTGGGATCTGTGGGACGGTATGGGTAGAACCCTGCAGGCAAGGTCATGGTAGGGATGGAGAGGCAGGGCTTTGGGGCCTGCAGTAATGAATGTGGTGTACTCACTCCTCCTTCCACTTCCAGACCTCCTGAAGAAAGGCCTCTCTGCCCAGTTGGTGCCGGTTCAGCCCCCGCTCTCGCCATAGTTTCTTCTCCACCACCACTTGGGTGGCAATGCCTGCATGGTCACAGCCTGGGTTCCACAGGGTGGTCTCCCCACGCATGCGGTGCCTATGGGAGGGTGTGAAGACCTGAGTGTGAGCCAGGTGCTAGAGCCTGGCAGCAAAGAGCTTCTAGGCAGGGAGACAATAGATGTGCAGGGCAGACTTGGAACCCTAGAGTTCTAAATCTAATCAGGGGGAAGATTCACAAGAATAGCCAAGCAATCCAGAAAAGAGCAAAGAGGAGGCTCTGGCCCAAGTAGATAGCAAATTGTGAGGAAATTATGCTTAGTGAAATAGGGTATCATCAGGAAAAAAGTAACAAATTAAGAAAGCAAAACAGTAGGGGAAATGGATCAAAGCAAAGTAAGCATCTGTGAAGGGCAGCAGTCCATATTAATAGGTAAGGATAAAGGATTGTGTAAGTTTTTTTTGAGATAAGCTAATTATTTGAAAAAAACCTACAGACACAAATAAATTGTATACACACTGAAGTACTTAACAATAAGCAACCAAAACTACGAGAAAAACATAGAAAGTAAGTTTCCAAAAATTGGGAGGGAAAAATAAAAGGAAAAAATAACATGTGAATAGGAGGGGACTTCTGTAGTAAGATACAAAAGCTGTATTCAAAATAACATTATTGAGAAACTGGCTAGATTCAGGCTAATGCCAGAAACTACCTCCCAGTAGAATTAAAAGACATGAGCACTAGTCCATTTTGGATAAAATGAAAGTAATGTTTTAGGGAATTAATCAACTGGAGACAGTAATATTTTTTGGGTGTGACATCCTTTTAGAATTACTAGGTACAGCCAGGCTGCTGGTGGCTCACACCTGTAATCCTAACTATTCAAGAGGCTGAGATCTGAGGATTGCAGTTCAAAACCAGCCCAGGCAGGAAAGTCCCTGAAACTCTTATCTCCAATAAACCACTAGAAAACTGGAAGTGGCACTGTGGCTCAAGTGGTACAGCACTCGCCTTGAGCTGAAGAACTCAGGGACAGCACCCCGGTCCAGAGTTCAGGCTCCATGACTGATAAAAAAAAAAAAAAAAAAAAAAAGAATTACTAGGTATACATAAAAGTGGTGGAGAGGACTGGAATATAGCTCAGAGGCAAAGCATTTGTCTAGCAAGTACAACATCCTGGGCTGGATCCCTAGTAACAAAAAAGAAAAGAAAAGACTAAAAAAACTCCACAAAAACCCAAACAACAAAAGCAAAAGTGGTGGAAAGAAAATTACTACAGCCAGGTGCCGGTGGCTCATATGCCTGTAATCCTAGCTACTCATGAGACTGAGATCTGAAGATCATGGTTCAAAGCCAGCCCCAGAAGGAAACTCCGTGAGACTCATCTCCAATTAACTACCGGAAGTGGAGCTGAGGCTCAAGTGGTAGAGTGTGAGCCTCAGCCTGAAGAGCTCAGGGACAGCTCCCAGGCCGAGTTAAAAAAAACTGTAACATTCATACATTACTTTTAATGACTCATGATTTACTGGGTTCAATCCTCAGTACCAAAAAGGAAAAGACTAAAAACCAAAAAAACAAAAACTCAAAGAACAATAATTAAAAAATGATGGAGAGAAAATTACAAAAAACTATAACATCCATACCTTATTTTTAATGACTCATTCAAATGGCTAGTCATGATTTTACCCTGCTATGTTCAGACCTTGCAGATAGAAGTATGCTCAAGAATTGGTCCTTAAGGGCTGGGAAGATGGCTCAGTGGTAGAGCGCTTGCCTTGCATGCCTGAGGCCCTGGGTTCGATTCCTCAGCACCACATAAGCAAA
This sequence comes from Dipodomys merriami, assembly GCF_024711535.1. Lineage (NCBI taxonomy): Eukaryota > Metazoa > Chordata > Mammalia > Rodentia > Heteromyidae > Dipodomys > Dipodomys merriami. The sequence continues at coordinate 11,313,635 of NW_027202937.1, read as the reverse complement.
AAGAAAAAAGCCGGAAGTGGCGCTGTGGCTCAATTGGTAGAGTGCTAGCCTTGAGCTGAAGAGCTGAGGGACAGCGCCCAGACCCACGACCGGACCCAAAAAAAAAAAAAAAAGAATTGGTCCTTAAATGCCAGAAAATACCCAAACATATTTAATGCACTCCAAGATCGTTATTAGGTATAACTATTAAAGAAATGAAACACGTGGCTGGACCGATGGTTCAGTGGTAGAGAGCTTGCTTATCAAGCATGAGACCCAGCAGTACAAAGAGGAAAACTATAACCACAATAAAAGTAGTTTCACTAGAAGCACCTCTTGAAAGTTCATATAAACTTGATTCACACACACACGCACGCAAGCACGCACGCACGCACGCACATATGGCAGCCAGGAGCTGGTTGTTCATGCCTGTAAGCCTAGCTATAAAAGAGGCTGAAATCTGAGAATCCTGGTCAGTCAGCCTGGGCAGAAAACTCCATGAGACTTTTATCTCTAATTGGCCACTTAATAAGTAACCAGAATTAGAGGTAGGTCTCAAGTGGTAGAGAACCAGCCTTGAACAGAAAAGCTTAAAGATAGTCCCCAGGCCCTGAGTTTAAGCCCCAATACTGGCACACACAAAAAAAGTTAGGAGATGGGTACTGGTAGCTCATGCCTGTAATTCAACTCAGGAGATTGAGATCTGAGGATTGTGGTTCAAAGCCAGCCAGGAAAGGAAAGTTCATGAGACTGTTATCTCCAGGAAACCAGAAGTAGTAGAATGCTAGCCTTGATCAAAAGAGCTCAGGGACAGCACCCAGACCCCAAGTTCAAGCCTCATAACCAATACAACAACAAAAAAGTCAGGACTATTTGTAGAAAAATACCCCTATTCCTGGAGTAAGGAGAAGGAAAAAAATATATATAGTTAACAACTCAATTACTTGCTTTTTATAATCTTCTATTTGATAGAGTCATTTAAGGTTTTATTTCAGCTCATTTTTTGGTTATCTTTTCCCTCATGCTAGAGTTTTTTTTTTTTTTTTTTGTCGGTCGTGGGGCTTGAACTCTGGGCCTGGGCGCTGTCCCTCAGCTCTTCAGCTCAAAGCGAGCGCTCTACCACTTGAGCTACAGCGCCACTTCCGGTTTTCTGGTGGTTTATTGGAGATAGGAGTCTCACGGTCTTTCCTGCCCGGGCTGGCTTTGAACCCAGATCCTCAGATCTCAGCCTCCTGAGTAGCTAGGATTACAGGCGTGAGCCACCAGCGCCCGGCTCATGCTAGGGTTTTGAACTCAGAGCCCAGGACTTGCTAGGCAGGTACTCTTAACACTTCAGCCACGGGGCTGGGAAGATGGCTCAGTGGTAGAGTGCTTGCCTTGCATGCCTGAGGCCCTGGGTTCGATTCCTCAGCACCACATAAGCAAAAAGAAAAAAGCCAGAAGTGGCACTGTGGCTCAAGTGGTAGAGCGCTAGCCTTGAGCTGAAGAGCTGAGGGACAGCGCCCAGGCCCAGAGTTCAGGCCCCATGACTGGACCCCCAAAAAAACAAAACAAAACAAAACAAAACCCAACACTTCAGCCACATCCCCAGCCCTTTTTTGCTTTAGTTGTTTTTCAAATAGGGTATCAAACTTTTTCTGAGGCCAGCTTTGAGCTGTGAACCTCCTTAACTATGCCTCCTGAACAGCTGGGATTGCAGGCATGTACCACCATGTTTGGTCCTCAAATGTAATTTTTATTCTAAAATGTTGATGTAAATCTATTCCATTGAAAGGAGCTGGGCATGGTGGTGTGTATTTGGGAAGCTGAGACAGGAGAATCATCTAAGAGCTGGAGAGTAGCCTAGGCATAGAGTGAGATCTCAGCTCCAACAACAACAACATCGAGAGAGAGAGAGAGAGAGAGAGAGAGAGAGAGAGAGAGAGAGAGAGAGAGAGAGGGAGAAGGGGGAGGAGGAGGAGGAGGGAGAGGGAGAGGGAGAGGGAGAGGGAGAGGGAGAGGGAGAGGGAGAGGGAGAGAGAATATGAAGGGAGTCTATATGGAAGGAAAAATCTATGTAACTCAGACTGGTAAGAAACACAAGATCCTCCTATCTTCATCTCTGTATGCTGGGATTATAGATATGTATTATCATGCCCTGTATAAAGTTATTAATTTCCATAGGTGTATGGATATGTAAATAAAATAAGAAAGATTGGAAAGATACATATATCCAAGTGACAATACTTATTTCTCTTTTTCTCTTTTGTTGGTGTGGGTCTTAAACTCTGAACCAGGTGCTGGTGACTCACACCTATAATCCTAACTACTCTGATAGTTGAGTTCTGAGGGTCTCATTCCAAAGCCAGATTGGACAGACAAATCTTAGAGACTCCTATTGCCCATTGACAAGTAAAATTATGGAACTGGCTCAAGTGGTACAGAGCCAGCCTTGATCGAAAAAGCTGAGCGAGGCCTGAAATTTAAGCTCTATTAAAAAAAAAAAAAAGTTGCAGGGAGCCAGTGGCTCACGTCATAATCCTAGCTACTCAGGAGGCTGAGATCTGAGGATTGCAGCGTAAAGCCAGCCCGGGCAAGAAACTCTGTGAGACTCTCATCTCCAATAAACCATTAGAAAACCGGAAGTGGCACTGTGGCTCAAGCGATAGAGCATTCACCTTCAGCTGAAGAGCACAGGACAACACTCAGACCCAGAGTTCAAGCCCACGACCGATTAAAAAAAAAAAAAAAAACAGTTCTCCTGGACTGGGAGGTATACTCAGTGATGGCATGTATATTTCATATGCAAGAGGTATTGAGCTCAATTTCTACCACTATTAAATAAAATGTAAAATAATGTTTTTTCTTAGTAAACAAAGAAGGGAGAAGAGAGGGAGCTGGTCTAAGTGCTATTCAGGATGAGATTACTTGACTAGAAGAGGCAACTAAAAAGCAGAGGGAGTCTGGAGAGAGAGGTGGAGTGCCACTGGGGGGCAGAACAAGGCCAGCACAGGCCTGGTCAGGAAAGAGGAGCCAGGGAGGGCAGAGGGCACCAGCTGGAGGCAGACAGGAGCTCACCATCGAGTCAGGGAGTCCTGGATGGCGTTGGTGAGCGCATGACCCAGGTGCAGGGAGCCTGTCACGTTGGGGGGTGGGATGCACATCATGAAGACCCCTCGGGGATTTGGTGCTGACACATTAGGACGCTGATGACGGAGAAGGATGGGCACATGCTAAGGTCTCATGTCACCTCACCTAGCCCCCTCCCAGGCCATGGCTCCTTTAGCCCTGCCCTTCCCCACTCCATACTCCTTAGGGCCTTGGCGACAGTGACTGCTCACCCCATATTCCGGCTTGAAGAAGCCCTGCTGCTCCCACCAAGGGTACCAGGCAGCCTCCACATACTGAGGGCTGTAGGAGTCCGGCATGGTGCCACTGACATCTGGGGAAAGGAGGGGAGAACTCAGTGCTGAGGCTGGGTGCAGCCAGCACAAAAGAGCCTCTGGCACAGGCAGCTGAATGATCTGCAAACCCTTACAAAACCTGGAAGATGCCAGGACAGGGCAACAAGGGGAGAAAACTTGGGAAGGAATAGCTAAGGGGGCGGGGGGTGGTTCCCTCCTAGTACCTTTCTTTTCCCCAGGTGGGGTTGGGAGGTCATAGGTAATGACTCCAAGCTCCCGCTTCTCCTTCTTCTCTTGTTTCGGTTTCTTCTGCTTGGGAGGGAGAGAGTAGAAGCTAGACATCTACCACCCCACACAGAACCCAGCCTTCTCCCAACTCCTCCTGTGGCCTCTCACCTCTCCAGGGGGTGGCTGCTGCTGTTGGTTCTTCTGCTTTTGTTGGAATTTCTCTAGCTTCTCCCGTTTCTTTGCCTCTTTTTTGAGTTGAGCAGCTGTCTTTGGGGGTGCAGGGACCTCAGGACCTGGAGAGAGGCACAGAAGTTCAGACTTAGCCTGCTGGCAATCCTCTACCAATAGTGCTATTTCAGCTGCCCAAGGCTTGTGGTGAGCTGACCTCCTACCTCCCACTCCCATAGGACCCAGTGATTCACTCATTCCTAAGATAAACAAGAGTGTGGGTTGGGAGCTGGTGGCTCACACCTGTAATTATAGCTACTCAAGAAGTTGAGATCTGAGGACTGAGGTTCAAAGCCAGGCCAGGCAGGAAACTCTGTGCAATTCTTCTTCTTCTTTTTTGGTCAGACCTGGGGCTTGAAGTCAGGGCCTGGGCACTGTCCCTGAGCTTCATTCCCTCAAGACTAGCACTCTACCACTTAAGTCACAGCATTACTTCCAATTTTTTCTGTTTATGTGATACTAAGGAATTGAACCCAGGGCTTTATGCATGCTAGGCAAGTACTCTCCACTAGGCCACATTCCAAGCCTCATCTGTGAAATTCTTTTTTTTTTTTTTTGTCAAACGTGGGGCTTGAACTTGAGGACCGGGCGCTATCCCTGAGCTCTTCAGTTCAAGGTGAGTGCTCTACCACTTGAGCCACAGCGCCACTTCTAGTTTTCTGGTAGTTAACTGGAGGTAAGAGTCTCACGGACTTTCCTGCCTAGGCTGGCTTTGAACTGTGATCCTCAGATCTTAGCTTCCTTAGTAGCTAAGATTATAGGAGTGAGCCACTGGTGCCCAGCTCATCTGTGAAATTCTTTTTTTTTTTTTTTCTTTTCTTTTCTTTAAAAATCAGTCCTAGGGCCTTAATTCTGGGCCCGGGCATTGTCCCTGAGCTCTTCAGTTCAAGGCTAGCACTCTATCACTTAAGCCACAACGCCACTTCCAGCTTTTTTCTGCTTATGTGGTGCTGAGGAATCGAACCCGGGGCCTCATGCATGCGAGGCAAGCACTCTACCACTGAGCCACCTTCCCAGCCCCTCATCTATGAAATTCTTATCACCAATTAACACACACACACACACACACACACACACACACACACACACACACACACACACACACACACACACACACACACACACACACACACACACACACACACACACAGAACGTGGGTTACATGGCAGACCTCAGAAAAGCCCTTACCCCCAACCCCCTTCACCTGGCTGTTGAGAGAGAGACTTGGACCCTGAGTATAGAACCACTTCTCCCAGCACGGCTCGGAACTCTGGCTGCCGGACACAAGTGATAAACCAGCGAGTCACATTACCCCAGATCCGGCGGGCAGAGGGGTCCAGGACCTGTCAGGGAACAGAAATAACTATCATTCACCCTACAGTGAAGTCTAACAGAAGTGCTCTGGTTCCTCCCCCCAGACTCAAGTGACTTACGTATCGGAAAGGTAGCAGCAAGGCTGTCACAGCAGCTAGGTCAGCCAGAGTGGGGGCATCTCCAGCCAGGTAGGTGTGCAGTCGAAGCCACTCCTCCAAGGGGCTCAGGGCCTTACCCAGGGCCCCCAGTGCAGCCTAACAAGAAGAGAAAGGGGTGTGAAACAAAGCTTGCCCACTTCAATCTCACCCCATCCTATGTGGCTTCCCTTCTCTCCCCAAAATCACCATCTGAGGCCAGTTCCTTCTTCATACAAATGATCATAACAAAAATACTTCTAGCCGGGCCAGGCGCTGGTGGCTCACGCCTGTAATCCTAGCTACTAAGGAGGCTGAGATCTGAGGATCACAATTCAAAGTCAGCCCAGGCAGGAAAGTCCATGAGACTCTTATCCCCTTAATTAACCATCAGAAAATCAGAAGTGGCACTATGGCTCAAGTGGTTAAGTGTTCGCCTTGAGCTGAAGACCTGAGAGACAGTACCATACCCAGAGTTCAAGCTTCACAACAACAACCAAAAAAACCCAAACAAACAAACAAAAACCTTCTAATCTGGGCACTGTTGGGTCATGCCTGTAATCCTAGCTACTTAGGAGCCTGAAATCTGAGGATCAAGGTTCAAAGTCAGCCTGGGCAGGAAAGTCCATAAGACTCTTATCTCCAATTAACCACCAGAAAACAGGAAGTGGTGTTGTGGCTCAAAGTTGTTGAGTGCTAGCCTTGAGTAAAGAGCTCAGGGACAGCACCCAGGCCTCAAGTTCAAGCCCCACAACCAACCAAAAAAAAATCCAAAAGAACAACAACAACAAAAAAATCTCACTTTCTAAGTGGAGATGTTGCTCAGTGGTAGAATGCGTGCATGGCGCGCAAGGTGCCCTGAAAAGTATAGCTGTTATATGTAAATCTATGTATTTTTGATTTATCCAACAACTCCCTACTGAACACTTTTTGCATGGAAGTTGGACTAAGGATTATATGAAGAAACCTAGTAATTGCAGGATTTAGAGCATCAACAAATATTTCCCACTTAGGGAACAACAAATGAGCAAATACGTGAAGCATTATTCTATTTTTTTCTGAACTTTTATGAAGAAAAACATGTTGGCTGAGAGTATAACTTGAGGAAAGGCACTCACTCTATTTTAGCTGGATGATCACAGTATGAGGAAGCAAGCCCAGATATACATGTCAAATTCATTTGTTCAGTCCCTCACTGCAGAAATACTAAGCATTCACCATATGCTGCTACTCTTCAGGAGGCACAGTTTTTTTGTGTTTTTTGGTTGGTCATGGGGGCTGAACTCTGGGCCTGGGTGCTATCCCTCAGCTCTTCAGCTCAAGTCTAGCATCCAATCACTTAAGCCACAGTGCCACTTCCGGCTTTTTTCTGTTTATGTGGTGCTGAGGAATTGAACCCAGGGCCTCATGCATGTGACGCTAGCACTCTACCAGAGCCAACTTCCCAGCCTAGAGGCACAGTTTTGTTCCTTTTGGCTGGTCATGGACCTTGAACTCAGGACCTGGACACTGTCTCTGAGCTGTTTTAAGGCTAGCACTCTACCACTTGAGCCACAGCTCTAATTCCAGCTTTTCCGTGGTTAACTGAAGATAAGAGTCTCATGAACTTTCCTACCCAGATTGGCTTTCAACTGTGATCCTCAGATCTCAGCCTCCTGAGTGGCTAGGATTACAGACCATGATACCTTGCAGGAGACAGAGTTTTAAGTACATTAAGGCAAAGCCCTACTCTAGTCTTTTCCTCTATTTTCCTGTCTCATAATTCATTCCAATCCTTGCTTCCTTCTTCAGAATGTCTCCCTCCAGGGTTTGTCTTCTCTTCTCACCTGGGAGTCCTGAGCAGGGCTTCGGAGTCCCAGAGCTGGTAGTGTTGCCCCACAAGCAGCTGGTATGAGCTCCGTGTCTGCATAACTGACCCACTGTTGGACAAGGACAGCTGCCCGGCTACCTCCAGGGCCTCCTAGACCTGCTGGCCACAGGAGCTGAGCCACAGCTGTGGCCCCCCACACCCAGAGGCCACCGGGTCCCTGCTCCAGGGCAGGCAGGCGAGGTGGGGGAAAGGGAGTCCGGCTGGTAGGGGGTGGCTGGAGACAGATGCGAGGGTGGGGTCCTCCCCAGCCCGGGCCCTCTCCAGCCTCCCCATAGCGAGCCGCTATGAGGGCTCGGAGGCTGGGGAACGCATCTGGATGAGGGGAGACGTAGAGGATGGACATGGTCTTGCAGAGGTCCGAACGAGACGGAGAGACCTACGGAGGAGAGGCAGAGAGACGCTGAGGGACCGTGGAAGTCCGACACTTCAGGAGAAGGGTCCCTCAAGGCGCTGCTCGGTCGCAGCTGTCTGAATGGGCCTCGGATGCGGAGGGTGGCGGTGACAGGGGGGAGCGTCCTCTGGATTTGGGGGCCCGGGGAGCAGGCCGCGCGTACGTACTGGAGGGAGGCGGTCTCACGGAGCTGGGAGTCCACCTGGCAGCTGGTTTCTGCCACGGCTGGACGGGTGGGGAGGCCGGGGCAGAGGAGCGGGCCGGCGGAGATGGTGGGCGGTTCTCCGGAGACCCCAGCTCACTGCGCCGCCACAGGGGCAGCCTGCACCCACGTGTCCGCCGCCCCCCCTTTGTGACAGCGAGCGTTTCCGGGACCGCGGGGCCTGGCGGGGGCGGCCGTGCGCCCGCCTGCGATGCGCGCACTTGCCCGCCCGGCCTGCCTCGGGCACCGGCCGCCGCCGCCCGCCCGCCCGCCCGCCCGCCGAGCTCACGAGAGAATGCGCGGGGCGCAGGCGCGGGGCGTGAGGATCCCGCTCCCGTACCCCACCGGCGGCGCCACGCTCCGGTCAGGCGTCGGCGAGGACACCCCGAGGGGTCCTCGGGCCGGGCCGCTGCGGGCGGGGCCGGCCGGCGGCGGGGCAGCCAGCGCGGGAGGAGCCGGCCGGCTAGGATGCTGGCATGTCCGCGAGGTCCTCACAGCCTAGAATGGCTGAGTGGGGAACTTAGCTGCAGAACAAAGGAATGACTAAGTTAACTGCCAAGCCCAGGTGGCTCACGCCGGTAATGCCAGCTGCTCCGGAGGCTGAGCGCTGAGGATAGCGTTCGGAAGCCAGCCCAGGCAGGAAAGTCCTGAGACTCTACTCTCCATTTAACCAGCGAAGTGCTAGGAGAGGTGTGGCGCGAGGGGGCTTGAATTCAACCCCAGAACGGTACACAACATCCCCCCCCAAAAAAAAACAAACCCCCCACAAGACTTAGTAACCTCCCCACGGTACAAGTTTCGTCATTTGTATTTATCATTCAGAAAAACTTAGCTGGAGTCTGGTGGCTCATGCCTGTAACCCCTAGCTACTCAGGAGGCAGAGATCTTGAAGATCGGTTCAAAGCTAGAACTGGAATATCCATGAGACTCCAATAAACTACCAAAAAACTCAAAGAGGGGCTGTGGCTCCAAGTAGTAGAGTGCTAGCCTTGAGCAAAAGACGCTCAGGGGTAGTGCCCAGTTCCAGGGTTCAAGCTCCAAGACCAGCACACAAAACCACGGATTTGGTTGGATTGAGAAATTAAAGTATCAAAGGCATCTTCATGGTAGAACTCTTGATCATCTCTGGGTTTTATATCCAACACAAGTTAATAAATAATAAATGCCAAGGGTATTTTTGTGTTTCATTATGTTGTCATGTTAATGGAAAGACATAGAGATGGAAAGATAGTAAGCACTTGAGTTATGGATACAGTGTAAGCAAAAGGCTTGAGAACTTGTGAGTAGGGCCACAGTTCAAGAAGGTAAGTCCAATTGAAGTGTTCCTTATATACATTTTGACAAAGGCAGATAATGCTAGGGACTTTTAAATTTTGACTGGAAATGAAGAATACCAGATCTTGGAGAATTGAACACCTTTTCCACCACACTCATCGCATCCCACCCTCCCTCAGCCTCCTGCTGTCAGAGCACAGACCACAGAACCAAGACTCAATTTTGCATCATAAATTTTATTCCCGATGCGGGACAGATGCCTTCCATCCCCCAAATGCTGCCCTAGAAAGACCTGAGGTTCCCAAATCCACGGAAGGAGTGTGAAAGGCAGATGCTGAGTACTGGGAAGGCTTTGTTGTTCCCCAGGCTCTTTATCCCCCTTAACAGGGGGAAGGATAGTTGCCCCCATTATTATACTATTATTCTTCTCACCCACCCAATCCTTTAGTTAAAAAAACAAAACAAAACAAAAAGCAACTATTAAAAAAATCAAGTGTGGGGGGGATGTGTCACTAGCTGGGACATGAAGTTAGAAGGTCACCAATGGACAAGGGAGGGGAAAGGGAGTAGGAGCCATCACTGTTTTTGCTGCAGGGCTTCCTTCCTTGCTGCATCCTGTAGCAACTGTGTGTCCACTTCATCTGCTGGCAACTGTACATAGCGGACCACTGAACCCCGGATGAAGCAGTTCTTCACTGATAACTGTACAGAGAAATATGAAAACATCCTTTTAAAAATGTCCTCCATAGACTGGGAATGTGGCTTCGTGGTAGCGTGCTTGCCCAACATGCATGAAGCCCTGGGTTCCATTCCTCAGTACCACAGAAACAGAAAAAGCTACAAGTAGAGCTGTAGCTCAAATGGTAGAGTGCTAGCCTTGAGCAAGGACAGTGCCCAGGCCCTGAGTTCAAGCCCCAGGACTGGCAAAAAAAGAAAGAAAAAAATGTCCTCCATGCTAGGCACTGGTGGCTCATGCCTATAATCCTAGCTACTCAAGAGGCTGAGATGTGAGGATCGAGGTTCAAAGCCAGCCCAGGCAGGAAAGTCAGTGAGATTCTTATCTCCAATAAACTATTCAGAAAAGGCCAGAATTGGCACTGTGGCTCAAATGGTAGAGCACCTTGAGCCAAAAAAGCTTAGAGACAGTGCCCAGGCTCTTAGGTCAAGCTCCAGGACTAGCAAACACCCATGCAAACACCCACGCAAACACCCATGCAAACACACACACACACACACACACACACGTGTCCTCTGACCACTCCAGTTGCAGGCTTCCTGCTTTTCTGCACCACCCCAACTCACCATGTGAGGATATTTCTCAGGATCTGTCACACTGATGTCAGTTAGTTTGATGTTGAGATACTAAGAAAGGAAGATAAACACTTTTATTAGCCCTAGAGACAAGATATCAGTATCCAATCCTTAAGCTCTCTCCACTCCTTCCCTAAACTCTTGAGTCCTTGGTATCTCTCACCTGATCCACAGAATGGAGGGTTCCACAGATGCTGTCAAAGGCAAAGAGAGGGAAGAACCAAATTAATTTATACTAAAATCAACATAGAAGTGACTTCTAGCTAAAATAATGTGGTTGGGACAGTCAGGCCTTGAAAAAGCCAGTAAAAGAGCTGGGAAGGTGGCTCAGTGGTAGAGCGCTTGCCTTGCATGCATGAGGCCCTGGGTTCGATTCCTCAGCACCACATACGCAAAAAGAAAAAAAGCCAGAAGTGGCACTGTGGCTCAAGTTGTAGAGCGCTAGCCTTGAGCTGAAGAGCTGAGGGACAGCATCCAGGCCCAGAGTTCAGGCCCCACAACCGGACCCAAAAACAAAAACAAAAACAAAAACAGAAGATTTCATGATTTCCCCCTCCAAAGCAAACAGTGTAACACAGTATATGTACTTGGAATATGCTAAAGGTTGCTAATCGTTTTTCCATAAAATAACTGCTCTTGTCATTCTTTTCCTTTCTGGCATTAAACAAAAACAAAAAACAAAGCAGGCACCAGTGGCTCACACCTATAATCTCAGCTATTCAGGTAACTGAGATCTTAGGATCATAGGTCAAAGCCACCCTGGACAGGAAAGTTCATGAGACTTTCATCAACAAGCCAGAAGTGAAGCTTTGTTTCAAGTACAGACCACCAGCCTTGAGCAAAAAAGCTAAGGGACAGTACCACCTAAAAAAAAAATTTCAGGGCTGGGAAGGTGGCTCAGTGGTAGAGCGCTTGCCTTGCATGCCTGAGGCCCTGAGTTTGATTCCTCAGCACCACAAAAGCAAAAAAGAAAAAAGCCGGAAGTGGCGCTGTGGCTCAAGTGGTAGAGCTCTAGCCTTGAGCTGAAGAGCTGAGGGACAGCGCCCAGGCCCAGAGTTCAGGCCCCACAACTGGGCCCAAAAATAAATTTAAAAAAATAAAAAAATAAAAAAATTTCAGGGGCTGGAGGAGTAACTCCCAGTAGTACAACACCTGATTAACAAGCCAGAAGTCTTAAGCTGAAGCCCAGCCACCCTAACACTCCTGAAAAAAAACTTTGAATTAGGGCTAAGAGTGTAGTTTAGTGGTAGAGCACTTGTCTAATTGTGTTTGTTCCCAAGAAACTGAGCCAGGTGCTGGTGGCTCAAGCCTGTAATCCTAGCTACTCAGGAGGCTGAGATATGAAGATCGAAGTTCAGAGCCAGCCCAGGCAGGAAAGTCCATGAGACTCTTATCTTCAATTAACCACCAGAAAACAAGAAGTGGCACTATGGCTCAAGTGGTAGAGCGCTAGCCTTGAGCTGAAGAGCTCGGGGACAGCACCCAGGCCCCTCGACTGACCCCCCCCCCCTCCAAAAACAAAAAAAGAAAGAGAAACTGAGAGGGCCCTTTGTGCTTGAAACTTAAGATTAGGGAATGCTCAGGAAGAGAAAATTTATGCATTCCTTGCTAATTTTTTATTTTTGGCCAGTCTTGGCTATTTAACTCTGGGCCAGCTCCTTTTGCTCAAGACTAGCACTCTATCACTTAAGCCAAGGTGCCACTTCTGGCTTTTTCTGTGATTACAGATAAGGGTCTCATGGACTTTCCTGCCCAGGCTGCCTTCAAACCATGATCCTCAGATCTCAACTTCAGGATTATGGGTATGGGCCACAAGTGCCTCGTGGATTTTTTTTTTTAAGCCTCAGGTAGCTGAGATTGAGATCTCAGGAAAATCCATGTACTCTTTTTTTCTCTATTTTTATTTTTTTATTGTGAAAATACCGTACCATTACAATTACATGGGCAACATAATGTGTACATTTCTTATCAAGCATTGTTGCCTTTGTTTCCCCTTCCCATCCCTTCCCATACTCCCCCCCCTCCACCCCCCGCCCCATGATACTCATCTCCAGTTAACCACAAAAAAGCTAGAAGTGGAGCTGTGGCTCAAATGGTAGAGTGCTAGCCTTGAGCAAAAGCAGCTCAGGGAGAATGCCCAGGCCCTGAGTTCAAGCCCCAGGACCAGGAAAAAAAAAAAAAAAAGCTGTCATGTGTTAAATAGCAGTAATATAATGTCTAATGTCACATAGGGTGAATTTGGTAAAAAATGTATTCAGAGCAATGTCTAGTGGGTAGGATATCTTCATAATTTATTTTTCTTTATACCCTTACTATATACCCATCCTATATTAGACAATAGGTATAGCTATGCACTTATACACTGTCCTGATTCTATTATAAGAAGAAAATACATTTCTCTGAAATAACAATTTGTAAAGCATCCCAAAAGAAAAGAGTGTGGCCGGGTGCTGGTGGCTCACGCCTGTAATCCTAGCTACTCAGGAGGCTGAGATCTGAGAATCACGGTTCAAAGCCAGCCTAGGCAAGGAAAGTCCGTGAGACTCATCTCTAACAAACCACTAGAAAACTGGAAGTGGTGCTGTGGCTCAAGCAGTACAGTGCTCGCCTTGAGCTGAAGAGTGCAAGGACAGTGTTCAAGCCCCACAACCGACAAAAAAAGAAAAAAACAGACTGTGACAGGAAGATCAATATGACTAGAAGAACTAGGAAGTCTCCCAAAGATACAGTACTTAATCCAAGTCCAGAATGATTAGGAGCCATGATCCAATTGAGTTCTTGCTTAGCTTACTTTTCACTCAAGTCTGGTGCTCTACCACTTAAAACCATATGTATACTTCTGGCTTTTTGTTGGGTATTTGGAGACAAGAGTTTCAGGCCAATTTCAAACCATACTACTCAGTTCTCAGCCTTCTGAGTAGCTAGGATTATAGGCATGAGCCCTTCAGTGACTGAATAACCCATTATCTTTATTAGTATTATTACTACTACTTTGGCCAGTCCTGGGATTTGAACTCAGGACCTGGGTATTCTACCTGAGTTTCTTTTGTTCAAGGCTAGCACCTTACCACTTGAGCTACAGCGCTACTTTCTGGCTTTTTTTATGTGGACCTGAGGAATCGAACCAAGGGCTTCATGCATGCTAGGCAAGCACTCTACCATTAAGCTACATTCTCAGCCCCCCATTATAAGTTAATAATGAATGGATATTTGTTTCTGATTATTACAAATAAACCTATTAAAGGCCAGGCACCAGTGGCTCAAGCCTGTAATCCTATTCAGGAGGCTGAGATCTGAGGATCAGAGTTCAAAGCCAGCCCAGACCAGAAAGTCTGTGAGACTCTTATCTCCAATAAACCACCAGAACAACCAGAAGTGGCACTGTGGCTCAAGTGGTAGGGCACTTGCCTGCCTTGAGCTGAAGAACTGAGGGGCAGCACTCAGGCCCAGAGTTCAAGCCCCACGACCGACAAAAACAAAACAGACAAAAATAAACCTACTCAGAAAAAAATTTCTCCCACCTTACAAAGCCTTCCAATATTTGTCAAATTAAATGTCCATTTCAGGACACTGGACACACCCATACTCCACAGACTCCTTAGTACCTACCTCAGGTCATTCTTGAGCTCCACGACCACATCCTTGCCCACCAAGGACTTGAAAAAGGAGTAGAAGAGCTAGTGGGCAAAGTGGGGAAATGATTACTTGGAAGAGGACATGGTAGGGAGGAGTGTTCCCCTGCCAATATTTTCAAATACTGCTACGTGCATCCCCCACTACATCTCAGGTAGTTCTCCAAATTTTCCAGCAGCTGGAGAAAGGAGGCTGAGATCTGAGGGTTTCAGTTCGAAGCTAGCCTTGAGCAAAAAAAACTCAGGGACAGTGCCCAGGCTGAGTTCAAACCTCAGACCCAGCGTGCACACACACACACACACACACACACACACACACACACACACACACACACACACACACCTCAGACCCAGCGTGCGCGCGCACACGCACGCACACACACACACACACACACACACACACAAAATTTCCCAGCCAAGGCTCGGTTAATAAAGATGAGGCTGAGGCGCATAGGATTCTGCACACCTTACGGAGCTGCTCATTTAAAGCCCCTGAGACACTACCCTGCACCCCTGAGACCCCGGCCGGATCTCTCGCCCATCGTCCGCCCGGGTCCCTCCCCATGCTGGCAGTGAACTGCAGGGGTCCCAGGAGCACTGCTCGAAGCCAGGCCTCCCCCAGGGAAACGCTCCTCCGGGGCTGGCTTTCCTATCTCCTGCGGTCCCCACAGACGCTCGGATTTTTGTTTTTCCCTGTTAGGGGATAAAAAAAAAAACAAGGCCAGCTGCTTCCAGAAGCGTGTTCAAAGAACTCCAGCCCAAAGGGACAAAATCACTCTCCGGGCCCGCCGCTAACAGTCGGAACCGCCCGAGCCCGGACCGGCGCTCCCGCGTGACGTCACCGTACCCACCATGGTGCTGGCGCCGCGCGCTGTGGGCCGGACCGGGAAGAAGAGATCTGAGCGCCACGGGCCGGACACCGGGTGGCAACCCGCGCAGGAGCCCGCGCGTGGGGCGGGGCGGGATTACGCAGGCGCAAAGGGAGAACCACGGAAAACTCCGAGTACTGACGGAGAGCGCGCGAAGATTTGTAGGCCGGGAGAATAGAGCCGAATGGCCGGTGGAGCCCGGGGAAGGGGCGGGGCTTCCTGTCTTCGGACTTCCGGGGGTGGCGGTAAGGACTCGCTGCGCACGCGCGAGCCAGAGCGCCTCTGCTCCGAGGTTTGTATTTTCATTGTGCTTTGCGCAGTGGGATTTGCTAGCAACACCTCGCCCGCTCCCTTTCACGTTTGTGAAAAACTCGTAAGGACTGTACTCTAAAATGTGTTGGGAAAGGTCTGGGAACGTGGCTCAGTGGTAGAGTGCTCGCCTAGCATGCACAAAACCCTGGGTTCGATTCCTCCGCACCACATACACAGAAAAGCCAGAAGTGGAGCCGTGGCTCAAGTGCTAGAGCCCTAGCTTTGAACAAAAGAAGCTCAGGGACAATGCCCAGGCACTGAGTTCAAATCCCAGGACTAGCAAAAAATAAAATTAAAATGTGTTGGGAAGTCACATACCAATGGGTCACACCTGTAATCGTAGCTACTCAGGAGGCTGAGAGCTGAGGATTACGATTTGAAGCCAGCCTGGGAAGGAAAGCCGGTGAAACTATCTTCAATTAATTACTGAAAAGCTGGAAGTGGAGCTGGGGCTAAAGTGGAGAGCTCCAGTCATGAGCTGTAAAAGCCCTGAGTTCAAGCCCCAGTATGGGCAGACACACACGGGAAATTGAGGTAGGGTCCTCCAAATTTTTTGTCAGAGGTTCTCAGTATTCTCCCAGCTTCTGTTGTGTTTTTGTTCTGGTTCTAGAAACTGAAGCCAAGGCCTTATCCATGCTAAACAAATTTGCTAATAAGCTACACACCCACATCCCCAGCCTACTTTTACCTAGACTATCTTGTAAAAAGGATTAAAACTAAACGTCTGTGCATCAGGGATAGCAATATTTCACTTCCAAACCTTACCCCTTTTCAAGCTGAAAAATATGCAGTTGCATTCACTTCCAAACTCATGTTCCTCAGGCTTTGAAAAATAGGTGAAATTGTAATAGGTGAAATTGTAACAGATATTTAAAAACTGCTTTTGCTAGGAGCTGGAGATGTAGTTTAGTGGTGGAGCATTTGCAAATATATAGAAACAGACCTATTTCACTCATTTCTCATCTTGCCAAAAGTACTCATTTCTCAGGAGTTTGAATTTGTAGAAGAAATATTTTCTGCATGTGAACTATATAATAATGGATTCTTGAGTGCATAGACAGTGGATCCACAGTATCTACTCTCAGATCCCATCTATAAAAATCAGGACAAGGGGCTGGGAAGGTGGCTCAGTGGTAGAGCGCTTGCCTTGCATGCATGAGGCCCTGGGTTCAATTCCTCAGCACCACATAAACAAAAAGAAAAAAATAAAGCAAGCCAAAAAAAAAACCAGGACAAGCAGCACTTGCTCCCATCCCCCAGCTAAACCCAAAGTACTTGGATCAGCCTATAATGTATATTAGCAGTAACCATAGTTAGCAGCCATTCCATTTGGACTAAAGATGCCTGAGCGAATATTATTTTGTTTGAAACAACAAGTTCATGAAACTCCAAGTACTTTGCCCTTACCAGTTTAATAATTCCCAGTGAGCTCACAGAGAACACATGCTGTCCATGAATTCTCTGTCTCCTTACTTTCCAAGGTATACTCATAGCCTAAAGATACCAGAAGTAATTTCCTTTGGGAACACATTTACTGAGTGACAAATAACCATCCTCACAGCAAGGAGAAAGTCGGGGTGGCTGGAAATAAATAACAGACATTCAAATTCTTCAAGTGGTTCAAAGAGATGCCTAGTTTTCCTAAAAGTTCATTTCAGAGTCACAGTCACAGATATTGGCATATGAAAAGATGGTATATGAAACTCCTCCATCAAAACTCAAAAGGGATGGTAATTGAAGTTCAGTCAATTGAAGAACCATAACAATGTCTGAAGATGAGGGTATAAATTTCACTTCGAGACACCCTAGCATTCTCCAGTTCCAGACAAGGTTAATCTACTTCTTCAATGGTAGGGCCAGAAGCAGCCCTTCCAGGTGTATACCCTGTCCCACAGGTAGGTCCAGTGCATCCTCCCTGGTAGAGTTTTGTGATGATGGGGTTACACAACTGCTCCAATTCCTTTCTCTTATGATCAAATTCATCTTTCTCAGCTAGTTGATTGGCTTCCAGCCAGGAAAGGACCTCATTGCATTTTTCCAGTATTTTCTTTTTATCAGAATCACTAATCTTTCCCTTCAAACCTTCGTCACTCACAGCACTCTTCATGTTGAAAGCATAGGATTCTAAGGCATTTTTTGCAGCGATTTTGTCCCTCTGGATCTCATCTTCAGCTTTATATTTTTCTGCATCCAGAACCATACGTTCAATCTCCTCCTTGCTCAGGCGGCCCTTGTCATTGGTAATGGTGATCTTGTTAGCCTTCCCAGTGCTCTTGTCCATGGCTGTGACATTGAGAATACCATTGGCATCGATGTCAAAGGTCACCTCGATCTGAGGAACTCCCCTAGGTGCAGGAGGTATTCCAGTCAGGTCAAAGCGTCCCAACAGGTTGTTGTCCCTTGTCATAGCTCTCTCGCCCTCATATACCTGGATCAATACCCCAGGCTGGTTGTCTGAGTATGTGGTGAAGATCTGAGTCTGTTTAGTGGGGATGGTGGAGTTGCGCTTGATCAAGATAGTCATCACCCCCCCAGCTGTCTCCAATCCCAGGGAGAGGGGAGCTACGTCCAACAAAAGCAGATCCTGCACCTTCTCAGACTTGTCACCCATCAAAATAGCTGCCTGGACTGCAGCTCCATAGGCTACTGCTTCATCTGGGTTGATACTCTTGTTGAGATCACGGCCATTAAAATACTCCTGAAGTAGTCTCTGTACCTTCGGGATGCGGGTGGAGCCCCCTACTAAAACAATATCGTGGATTTTAGACTTATCCATCTTGGCATCCCGAAGAGATTTTTCCACAGGCTCCAGGGTACCCCTAAACAAATCTGCACACAACTCTTCAAAACGAGCCCTAGTGATGGATGTGTAGAAATCAATGCCTTCATAAAGTGAGTCAATTTCCAGGTTGGCCTGGGTGCTGGATGACAGAGTCCTCTTGGCCCTCTCACAGGCAGTGCGCAGCCGCCTCACAGCGCGCTTGTTCTGGCTGATGTCCTTCTTATGCTTCCTCTTAAATTCCTCCACAAAGTGGCTCACAAGTCTGTTATCAAAGTCCTCCCCACCCAAGTGGGTGTCCCCAGCTGTAGCCTTTACCTCAAAAATCCCATCGTCTATAGTCAGGATGGATACATCAAAGGTGCCTCCACCCAGATCAAAGATGAGGACATGTCGCTCCCCCTGTCCACCTTTATCTAAACCATAGGCAATGGCAGCTGCAGTGGGTTCATTGATGATTCTCAGCACATTGAGGCCTGCGATCACACCTGCATCCTTGGTGGCCTGGCGTTGAGAGTCATTGAAATAGGCTGGCACGGTGATCACGGCATTGGTGACAGTGTGGCCCAAAAAAGCCTCTGCAGTCTCTTTCATCTTGGTCAGTACCATTGAAGAGATCTCCTCAGGGTAGAAAGCTTTCTTCTCCCCTTTATAAGACACCATCACTTTGGGCTTCCCTCCTTCATTGATCACTTGAAATGGCCAAAGTTTCATATCTGACTGTACAACGGGATCGTTAAATTTCCTGCCGATCAGACGTTTGGCATCAAAGACAGTATTCTGCGGGTTCATGGCTACCTGGTTCTTAGCCGCATCTCCAATGAGCCGTTCAGTGTCTGTGAAGGCCACATAACTGGGGGTGGTGCGGTTGCCCTGGTCGTTGGCAATGATCTCCACCTTGCCATGCTGGAACACCCCCACACAGGAATAGGTGGTACCCAGGTCGATGCCGATGGCTGTACCCTTAGCAGCAGCCATGGTTTTCCTAGGCCTGTAGACAAAAAGTGACATAATTTTGCGGAGGACTTTTTAAATTTTATTTACTAGGTAGCAAATTGTTTTTATTATAAGCCACCTATTGATTATTCTGTTTTTGTAAAAAAAAAAAAACACACAAGTATAAGAATAATAAACATATCTAAGACTCACTAGCACTTATAAGAGGGGAAAATGCCCGAAGCAGAGAACCTGTAGATGTGTCTTTCTTTCTCTCTTTCTCTTTCTCTTCTCTCTCTCCTTTTTTTTTTTTTGCTGGTACTGGGAATTGAACTCAGGGCTTTTTTGTCTTGTTTGACTTTTGTTTGGCTCTTTAACTCATGGCTACCACTTAAGCCACATCTCCCATCTCCACTTTTGGCTTTTTGCTGGTTAAACAGAGGTAAGAGTCTCACTGCTGGGTCCAGGTGACTCACATAATCCAAGCTACTCAGAAAGTTGAGATCTCTGAACCAAGATTTGAAGCCAGCCTGGTGAGGAAAGACCATGAGACTCCTATCTTCAATTAACCAGCAAAAAAGTAGGAAGTGATTCGAGTATGCCTGTAATCCTAGGTACTCAGGAGGCTGAGATCTAAGGATCACAGTTTGAAGCCAGCCTGGGCAGGAAAGTCCATGAGACTCTTATCTCCAATTACCCACCAGAAAACCAAAAGTGAGCTGTGACTCAAAGTAGTAGAGCATTAACCTTGAATAGAAAAGTTCATGAGCAGCACCCAGGCCCTGATTTTAAGCCCAAATACTGACAAAAAAAGTGGGAAGTGGAGCTATGATTCAAGTGGTAGAGCACTAGCCTTGAACAAAAAAAGCTCAGTGCCCAAACCCTGAATTCAAGTTGTTGTTGTTTTTAATGTCTTATAGCTCACAGACTTTTCTGTCTGTGCTGACTTCAAACCATGAGCCTCAGATCTCAGCCTCCTGAGTAGGTAAGATTACAGGTGTGAGCCTGTAATCTTGCAATTGCAAATGTTTTCTTTTCTTTTCTTTTCTTTTTTCATGGTGGGGTTTGAACTCTGGGCCTGGGCGCTGTTCCTAAGCTCTACAATTCAAGATGAACACTCTACTACTTGAGCCACAGCACCACTTCAGTTTTCTGGTGGTTAATTGGAGATAAGAGTCTCACAGACTTTCCGGCCTGCACTGGCTTTGAACCATGATCTTAAGATCTCAGCCTCCTGAGTAGCTAAGATTACAGGCATGAGCCACTGGCACCTGGCTTGGCAAATGTTTTTATTTATTTATTTATTGCCAGTTGTGGGGCTTGAAGCCTGGGCACTGTCCCTCAGCTCTTCAGCTCAAGGCTGAAGCACCATTTTCGGCTTTTTCTGCTTATATGGTGCTGAGGAATCAAACCCAAGGCCTCATGCATGCAAGGCAAGCACTCTACCGCTGAGCCACCTTCCCAGCCCCCAAATGTTTTCTTTATACCTAATTTCTGAGCTTCATCTAGAGATTCATATTTTGGCACCTCTTACAGAGAAAGGTTAAAGATTTCTGCATAAGAAGGTCATAACAACTTTAACCTCTATCTGATAAATAGCTTAGACATTCTAGTTTGCCAAACTAGAAAAAGCACCAAATAAATACTATTAAATACCTCCTCCCAGCAACGTAATAGTCCTTATTCCTTGAAATTACCTTTATAATTGATTTGCTTTTATTGTAGTTTGTGTTTTCCCACAGTGTAAAACCTAAGACACGTATGTAGTTCTCCAGATGTAAGTATAGAAGTTTACTTCAAGATAAACTGCAGTTAGCTGGGTGCCGGTGGCTCACGCCTGTAATCCTAGCTACCCAGGAGGCTGAGATCTGAGGATCACGGTTCAAAGCCAGCCAGGATCACAGTTCAAAGCCAGCCAGGGAAAGGAAAGTCTGTGAGACTCTCATCTGCAATAAACCACTAGAAAACCGGAGGTGGCGCTGTGGCTCAAGCAGTAGAGTGCTTGCCTGGAGCTGAAGAGCTGAGGGTCAGCGCCCAAGTCCAGAATTCAAGCCCCACGACCGACCTCCCCACCAAAAAAAGACAAACCATGGTTACTATTGTGTTTCCTTTATATTACTGTAATGTCCACTGATGCCATGCAGTTGGACAGGCTAAGTGGCAGCACAAAGCAACTGTGGGATTTTCCATGGCTAGACTGGCTTTCTGTTCAATCAAACGTGGCCCCACAGACAAGAATGAATGTGCTAAATAAATGGTTATCTCAGCCTAGTTGATTAAAAGTTGCAGAACTATGTCAAAGGAATTTTTTAGACAGGATCTTGATATGTTATACAGGCTAGGTTGTTGGGTTCTAACTGGGGGTCCTCTTGCTTCAGCCTGTCAAGTGCTAGCATTACAGCATGTCTTACCCCCTTTCTCCAACACAATCCCTTTCTTCACCATTAATTAAAAAGAATTTTGCTTTTGAGACAAATCTATGGATTTGATTACTCATAAAAGTGGAATTTCATGTGTGCTTTTGTGGTCTGGCTTATTTTACTTTGAATAAATGTCCTCAATTTTCATTCATGTAGCCATACTATAACATATATTGGAACATCTATTCCCTTTGTGTGTGTGTGCGCGCGCGTGCACATGTGTGCGCGCGTGTGCACATGTGTGCACGCACACACACATGTGCTTATATTGTGACTTGAAGTAAGGGGCCTCACACTCTCATTGTTCATACTTGGCACTCTACCACTTGAGCCATGCCTCCAGTCCAATATTTTGCTGGTCAGTTGAAGATGAAGCCCTGAGGATTTTTTCTGCCCAGGCTGGCTTTGAATTGTGCAAGATCTGTTTATGAGTAGTTAGGATTCCAGGCATGAGCCACTAACCAGGCTGGAACTTCAGTGCTAAGGCTGCATAATGTTCAGACCATCTTTTTGGGGTTTGGGTTTTTTTGTTGTTGGTGGTGGTGGTAGTGGTGATGGTCCTGGGACTTGAACTTGGGGCCTGGAAACTGTCCCTGAGCTTTTTTGCTCATGGCTAGCACTCTATCATTTTGAGTCACAGATCCTCTTGATTTTCTTGTGGTTAGAGATAAAAGTCTCACGGATTTTCCTGCCCCAGCTGGTTCCAACAGTGATCCTCAGTTCTCAGCCTCCTAGGTAGCTAAGATTACAGGCCTGAGCCACCAACACTGGGTTTTTGTGTGTCTGTGCATCTGTGTGTGTGTGTGTGTGTGTGTGTGAGGGGAGGGTGGTCATAGGGCTTGAACTTAAGGCCTGCGCACTGTCCTTGAACTTTTTACTCAAAGCTGGTGCTTTACCACTTGAACCAAGCTCTACATCAGGCTCTTTGGTGGTTAATTAGAGATGAAGGTTAGGGCTGGGAAGGTGGCTCAGTGGTAGAGCGCTTGCCTTGCATGCATGAGGCCCTGGGTTCGATTCCTCAGCACCACATAAGCAAAAAGCAAAAAGCCAGAAGTGGAATTGTGGCTCAAGTGGTAGAGCGCTAGCCTTGAGCTGAAGAGCTGAGGGACAGTGCCCAGGCCCAGAGTTCAGGCCCACAACCGGACCCAAAAAAAAAAAAAAAAAAAAGGAATGAGATGAAGGTTGTATGGACTTCCTGCCAGGAATGGCTTCAAACCAGGCTTCAAACCACTACCGCATATTTTTTTTTATTGTAAATTCATCTCTGCATGGACATTCAGATTGTGTCCATCTTTCAGGTATTGGAAATGAAACCAATAATGTGGGGGTACAAATACAGTGAGACTTTGCTTTTATGGCAAAGTGATTGTTACACTGCATTGACACCAGTACTCTCAGCTACTAAAAGGAGATAGGAGGAAACTCGGTATATATTCTCAATTTCTTTCTTTCTTTCTTTCTTTTTCTTTTTTTTTGGTTGGTCTTGGGGCTTGAACTGTGGGCTTGGGCACTGTCCCTGAGCTCCTTTTGCTCAAGGCTAGCACTGTACCACTCAAGCCACAGCCCCACTTCCAGCTTTTCTGTGATTTATTTGGAGATAAGAATCTCACAGACTTTCCTGCCAGGGCTGTCTTTGAACTGTGATCCTCAGATCTCAGCCTCCTGAGTAGCTAGAATTACAGGTGTGAGCCACCAGTGCTGGGTTAACTGTCCTGTTTCTGTGTCTGTATTTTATCTATTGTGGTATCATACTTGTCTCCTGCTAAGATTAGTTTTTGTTATGGACCACATTAACCTCCACTTGTGTTTTGCTGCCTTCCTTCCTTGCTCTCCTTGTATGAATCCATAGGATATAATTCAATCCACTCTGAAGATGATTGCTAGCAACCCAATTAAACACAAGATTTCTTTTCCTTTTAAATTTATTTATTTATTCATTTATGCTGTGCAAGCGTTTGAACACAGTTGCCCATGGCTCATTATAATCCTAACTACACATGAGGCTGAGTTCTGAGGATTGGACCCAGCCTGGGAAACAAGTCAGGGAAATACTTATCTCCAATTAACTATTAAAAAGCTAGAACAGGAGGTAGGTCAAGTAGTAGACAAACAAGGATCTGAGTTCAAGCCTAGGTTTGGCACAGAAAAAGAGGGGGGGAGGGAAGAAGGAAGGAAGGAAGGAAGGGAGGGAGGGAGGGAGGAAAGGAGGGGAGGGAGGGAGGGAGGGAGAGGAAGAGAAAAAGACAAAGCCAGGCAGGTGGCTTGCTCCTGTAATCATAGCTACTCAGGAGGCTGAGATCTGAGGATCACAGTTCAAAGCCAGCCTGGGAAGGCAAGTCTGTGAAACTCTTATCTCCAATAAACTACAAACAAAAACAAAAACAAATAAAAAAACCCACCAGAAGTAGTGCTGTTGCAGTAGAGGGTTTGCCTTGAGCAAAAGAAGATCAGAGAGAGCTCCCAGAAAGGGACAAGATCTCTTTAAGAAGGTTAATTTGATCTTGGATTCATTATGAGCTGTTAGGAAACGGAGTCATGTCTGTTAGGAAAGATTTAGCAGACCAAAGGAGAGAAAGAAGGTAGAGACCTCAGCAGACCAGAACAAGCTTTAATAATTGCTGCAGAAGGACTTCAATGTAACACTGAGCAGCACAGGAGAAACAAAGAGCTGGGCAGGAAGGGGGTCTGAAGCTTCAGTACAATTTGTCAAGAAAACATGTGGAGGTAGGGTCAATAGTAGCAGTCACAGATATTATAAGGAACATTTAGGATTCAGATCAAAAGGCCATACTGCCATCTACTGAGGCTGAAAAGAAAGGCTTAAATTTAGAGAATGTGTGGGTGGGGGGGAAGGGGTAATAAGGTTTTTCCCAAGAACTGTTCCAGGAAGAGTTTCAGATAAGGGGAGGGGGAGGGAGCTCTGTGGGCTGTGGGAGCAACATTGGGAATACACACACACACACACACACACACACACACACACACACACACACACACACATATGTGGCTTAGTGGTAGACCTCAGTACCACATACACAGAAAAAGCCGAAGTGGCACTGTGGCTCACATGGTAGAGTGCTAGCCTTGAGCAAGAGAAGCTCAGAAACAGTGCGCTGAGTTCAAGCCCCAGGACTGGCAAAAAACAAACAAAACGGAAATTTCCCATCAGTTGGGCCACCAGACCCATCTATTTGTGTGTGTGTGTGTTTGTGTGTGTGTGTGTGTGTGTGTGTGTGTGCCAGTCCTGGAGCTTGAGCTCAGGGCCTGGATGTTGTCCATGAGCTTTTGTGCTCATGGCTAGTCTATACCACTTGAGCCACAGCTCGAATCTCAAGTTTTTCTGGTGTTTAATTAGAGTAGAGATAAAAGTCGCAGGGGAATTTCAGCCCCTGAGATGGCTTTGAAATGACATCCTCAGATCTTAGCCCCCTGAATAACCAGGATTTCAGGCATTAGCTACCGAGATTGGGCACTGGGCTTTGTCCTTCCAACAGCATAGCAAAGAAAGGTCTTAAGCTCTCCCCTGCGCCCCTACCTCAGTTCCTAAACTATGTCCACACTTTTTTTTTTCCTGGCTCCCATTACCTTGGCTACCCACTACTCCTACATCAAAATTAAAACAAAGGGAAGTTTCCGGCATTTTCCCAAACAAGGACATGCTGGGTCATATTTCTAGATACCGACTCCATTTCAATCAGCGTACCCGCCACTCACCTGTTTTCACGCCGCCTGCGCTCCAGTTTGGAAACCTTGGGGTTACAGAACCACCGAAACGACCAAACTGCTCAGCCGGTGTTCCCCCACCCCCCACCCCGCCCTGCCCTGCCAACTTTGAGTGGGCTCCAGTCTTGGTTCACTGAATCCTAAATTAGCCCGTGAGGTCAGGGACCGCGGGCCATTGTAACGCGAAGAAAGGGGGCGGTGTCACCAGACACGCCCTGAACCGGTGGGTCTCCCCGCGACCCCACCCGAGGGCTCTTCCCCCGATCCGACCAGCCCACCCCCCCCATACAGATCCCTGCTAATCCCCGTGTCCCTAAACCCTAGCCAGACCTTTCCTTTCAAAACTATGGGGCAGAACCAATCATTTGCCTGAAGGGAAACAAACCCTTCTCGCCACACCCCTCCGCTCCTCCCACCCGCCACACCCCCCTACTACGGGGTCTCGGGTTTCCAGAGAACTCTAGAGGCCTCGGGAGAGTTCGGCCCCGGCGAACCCCCTGGAAGATTCCAGGCCCGACTGACTCACCAGAATCCCCGATTGGCCTAGGAGGGAGCAGGCGGGGCTCCTACGGGACATAAAAGCAGAGCTGGCTTAGCGCTTCCCATTGCGAGCTCCAGCCAGCCCCTGGGAGCAGCTTTTCCTGACGCTATTCCGAAGCTGAGCCTCGAGCCGCGCGTCCTCACTCGATCCGGTCCCAACCCAAAGCGGAGCATCCCGCGCAGATCCGGTCCCAACCCAAGAGCATCCCGCATACCGACTCGAAGCGGAGCCTGAGCGCGCAGCCCCCCGAGATGGCGCAGAGCACGGCGATCGGCATCGACCTGGGCACCACCTACTCGTGCGTGGGGGTGTTCCAGCACGGCAAGGTGGAGATCATCGCCAACGACCAGGGCAACCGCACCACCCCCAGCTACGTGGCCTTCACCGACACCGAGCGGCTGATCGGAGACGCCGCCAAGAACCAGGTGGCGCTGAACCCGCAGAACACGGTGTTCGACGCCAAGCGGCTGATCGGCCGCAAGTTCGCCGACGCGGTGGTGCAGGCCGACATGAAGCACTGGCCCTTCCAGGTGATCGGCGAGGGCGACAAGCCCAAGGTGCGCGTGAGCTACAAGGGCGAGACCAAGACGTTCTTCCCGGAGGAGATCTCGTCCATGGTGCTGACCAAGATGAAGGAGACGGCCGAAGCCTACCTGGGACACCCGGTGAGCAACGCGGTGATCACGGTGCCCGCCTACTTTAACGACTCACAGCGGCAGGCCACCAAGGACGCGGGCGTGATCGCGGGGCTCAACGTGCTGCGGATCATCAACGAGCCCACGGCGGCCGCCATCGCCTATGGGCTGGACCGCACCGGCGGCGGCGGCGGCGGCGGACGCGGCGGCGAGCGCAACGTGCTCATCTTCGACCTGGGCGGCGGCACGTTCGACGTGTCGGTCCTGACCATCGACGATGGCATCTTCGAGGTGAAGGCCACGGCGGGCGACACGCACCTGGGCGGCGAGGACTTCGACAACCGGCTGGTGAGCCACCTGGTGGAGGAGTTCAAGAGGAAGCACAAGAAGGACTTGAGCCAGAACAAGCGCGCCCTGCGGCGGCTGCGCACGGCCTGCGAGAGGGCCAAGAGGACCCTGTCGTCCAGCACGCAGGCCAGCCTGGAGATCGACTCGCTGTTCGAGGGCATCGACTTCTACACGTCGGTGACCCGGGCGCGCTTCGAGGAGCTGTGCGCCGACCTGTTCCGCGGCACGCTGGAGCCCGTGGAGAAGGCGCTGCGCGACGCCAAGCTGGACAAGGCGCAGATCCACGACGTGGTGCTGGTGGGCGGCTCCACGCGCATCCCCAAGGTGCAGAAGCTGCTGCAGGACTTCTTCCACGGGCGCGACCTCAACAAGAGCATCAACCCCGACGAGGCGGTGGCCTACGGGGCGGCCGTGCAGGCGGCCATCCTGATGGGCGACAAGTCGGAGAAGGTGCAGGACCTGCTGCTGCTGGACGTGGCGCCGCTGTCGCTGGGGCTGGAGACGGCGGGCGGCGTGATGACGCCGCTCATCAAGCGCAACTCCACCATCCCCACCAAGCAGACGCAGATCTTCACCACCTACTCGGACAACCAGCCCGGGGTGCTGATCCAGGTGTTCGAGGGCGAGAGGGCCATGACGCGGGACAACAACCTGCTGGGGCGCTTCGAGCTCAGCGGCATCCCGCCGGCGCCACGCGGCGTGCCGCAGATCGAGGTGACCTTCGACATCGACGCCAACGGCATCCTGCAAGTCACCGCCACCGACAAGAGCACCGGCAAGGCCAACACCATCACCATCACCAACGACAAGGGCCGCCTCAGCAAGGACGACATCGAGCGCATGGTGCAGGAGGCCGAGAGGTACAAGGCCGAGGACCAGGTGCAGCGCGAGCGCGTGGCCGCCAGGAACGCGCTGGAGTCCTATGCCTTCCAGGTGAAGAGCGCCGTGGATGAGCCGGGCCTGCAGGGCAAGATCGCCCAGGCCGACAAGAGCAAGGTGCTGGACAAGTGCCACGAGGTGCTCTCCTGGCTGGACGCCAACACCCTGGCCGACAAGGACGAGTTGGAGCACAAGAGGAAGGAGCTGGAGCAGGTGTGTAGCCCCATCCTCAGCGGGCTTCACCAGCAGGGTGCGGGCGGCCCCGGGGGGTCTGGCTCTGGGCCCACCATCGAGGAGGTGGATTAGAGCTGCTTCTTTGCTCCCATCTTGTCGTCTATGGGACAGACTCTTGGGACTCGGGAACCTCGTTGTCATGCCTTAGGTTACCCAATTTGTCCCCTACTTCTTGAGTTTATTCTAATGCTGTTATAACCCAGTAGCAATAGTTAACTTATATGTTTGTATTATAACCAGTGTAATCTCTATCTATAGTGTTATAATTTGTTATAAAAATAAAATATAAAATGTTTTGAAAGTCGTAGCTTTATCAGCAGATTGTTCCAGGGTTCCCGTGGCACGTGCTGCACTGTCCTTTCTTAGAGAGGTAGAGATCCTCTCTTCTGAGTTTGTGTTGGGAATAGTGGAGAGTCAAGACTTTTATTTTTCATTTTCTTTCTTTCCTTCCTTCTTTCTTTCCTTCTTTTCTTCCTTCCTTCCTTCCTTCCTTCCTTCCTTCCTTCCTTTCTTTGTTTCTTTGTTTCTTTCTTTCTTTCCTTTCTTTTTTTTGGTAAAGGCGATGTACATAGGGGTTACAGTTACATAAGTAAGGTCAGGAGCACTTTTTTTTAAATCAGTGTTACTCCATCACTGATTTTCTCCCATTAATGCCCTCACTATCTTTCCCCCAAGTTGTAAAGTTCATTTCCAGCACAATGTCTACTGATTATCACTGTTGCATTGGCTCACCCTCAGTCCCACTAATTCTGTGACTCTCCTTCTCTTCCCCAAATCAGATAAACTTATATACAAGACAAAGAGTACTGAAATAAAAACAGTGACAACAGGGAATAAACCAAAGGAAGAAAAAAGAGAATAAAAAAAAAAAAGAGGGGCTGGGAAGGTGGCTCAGTGGTAGAGCCTTTGCCTTGCATGCCTGAGGCCCTGGGTTCGATTCCTCAGCACCACATAAGCAAAAAGAAAAAAGCTGGAAGTGGTGCTGTGGCTCAAGTGGTAGAGTGCTAGCCTTGAGCTGAAGAGCTGAGGAACAGTGCCCAGGCCCAGAGTTCAGGCCCCACGACTGAACCCCCCCCCCCAAAAAAAGAAAGAGCTGTGCACTGGTGGCTCATGCCTATAATCCCAGCTACTGAAGAGGCTGAGATCTGAGGATCGCAGTTTAAAGCCAGCCCAGACAGGAAAGTCTGTGAGACTCTTATCTCAAATAAACCACTAGAGGCTGGGAAGTTGGCTCAGTGGGAGAGCGCTTGCTTTGCATGCCTGAAGCCCTGGGTTCGATTCCTCAGCACCACATAAGCAAAAAGAAAAAAGCCAGGAGTGGTGCTGTGGCTCAAGTGGTAGAATGCTAGCACTGAGCTGAAGAGCTGAGGGACAGCGCCCAGGCCCAGAGTTCAGGCCTCACGACCGGCCACCCCCCCAAAAAAATCAAATAAACCACTAGAAAACCGGAAGTGGCGCTGTGGCTCAAGCTGTAGAGCGCTTGCCTTGAGCTGAAGAGCGCAAGGACAGTGACCAAGCCCAGAGTTCAAGCCCCATGACCAACCAAAAAAAAAAAAAAAAAAAAAAAAAGATATAACTACAAACAGTACACAAAATAATTAAAGAAAAAACTTGTTTCCAATGCTTCCATCAGAAAGAATGACATTGTCCCATCTGTAAGGAAATGGAAAGACTTGGAAAAAATTATATTAAGTGAAGCAAGCCAGACCTAAAGAAACATAGGCTGCATGGTTTTCCTCATTTGCAATAACCAGAATATGTCTAGTATATTTGTAGCAGAGGACCACAACAGCTCCATAGCTATGTGCCTATGCATATATAAAATGATGATTAGCAAAATGAGCTCCAGGAAATGCAAACAAGACTTTGTTTTCTAAGTTGAAGTTAATATTTTTGGATGAACTGCTAAACTTGCTGTTCTAGTTTTTAAATATGGAGGTGCGTTTATACTGTTACCTGTTGTTCCACTTTCTTTTTTCTTATATTGAACTCATCAATTTTTATTGGTTATTTGAAAATAAACTTAAATAATTTGATAGCTTGTGTGACTAATTTCTTTTTTGCCAGTCCTGGGGCTTGAACTCAGGGCCTGGGCACTATTCCTGAGCTTCTTTTGCTCAAGGCTAGCGCTCTACCACTTGAGCCATAGCACCACTTCCAACTTTTTCTGTTTATGTGATACTGAGGAATCAAACCCATGGCTTCATGCATGCTAGGTAAACACTCTTCCAGCCCTTGTGTGGCTCTTTATTAATGTCAGAAGGATATATGTAACTTGCCTTACAGTGTATAAAACAGTGTTATTTTGTCCTGGTAGAAGCGGTAGACTGGAGAGCTAAGGCTATGTTGCATTGTGGACCATTTGAGTTAGGGAAATTCTATTACTTGAGTAAAAATAAAAAGCCATGCTGTGGTATAGTATAGTCAGTGGTAGAGCACACTTGACTAGCATATACCAGGCCTTTGTGTGTGTGTGTGTGTGTGTGTGTGTGTGTGTGTGTGTGTGTGTGTGTGTGTGTGTGTATGTTTTCTTCTTGTAGTTGTTGGTCATGGGGCTTGAACTGTGTGCCTGGACGCTGTCCCTCAGCTCTTCAGCTCAAGGCTAGCACTCTACCACTGGAGCCACAGAGCCACTTCCAGTTTTCTGGTGGTTAATTGGAGATAAGAGTCTCAGGGACTTTCCTAGCCTGGCTGAGTTATGAACTGCAATCCTCAGATCTCAGCCTCCTGAGTAGCTAGGATTACAGGCGAGAGCCACCAGCACCCAGCTTTTTGTTGTTGTTGTTGTTTGTTTGTTTTGAACAAACAAAATGCCTTGCTGCAATAGTGGGTCCAGACAAAGTTAGACATACACCTCGCAGAATGGCCTCAAGGTGATGAGCATATGGAACCATGTAAAGTGGCTTCAAAAGAGGTGGGAGTTTAGGGGTGTTTCCTGCACAAATGAGAAATGGTGAGCAGATAATAGCACAACTCTTCTCAAACTACGTACATGTGCCTTAACTTCTATGATCCCTAGTTGTCTTCTTTACTTTCATACTTATTTTTTGAACTTAGGGCTTTGCAAGTTAGGCTTCTAGCCACAAAGTCACATGCAACTCTGGGATGGAACCCAGAGCATTGAGCATTTTAATTCTACCCCTGAGCTGCACCCTCAGCTCCAAGTTCTTACCCATTTTTTACATGTGTGTGCTGGGCTTGGGTCTTGAACTTAGAGCCTGGGCACTGGCACTGTCCCTGAGTCCCTGTGCTGCTTCTCTCCCCCCACCCCACCCCCCAGCTCAATCTACCGCTTGAGCCACAGTTCCACTGCTGGCTTTTTTGGGGGTAGTTAATTTGGAGGTAAGAGTCTCAAGGACTTGGCTGGCTTTGAACCTCGTTACTGAGATCTTAGTCCCCTGAGTAGTTAGAATTACAGGCAGGAGCCACCAGGGCCCAGCTCCGTGTGTGTGTGTGTGTGTGTGTGTGTGTGTGTGTGTGTGTGTGTGTGGCACTCTATCACTTGAGTCACAGTTTAGTGCAATGCCTGCCACTTTGGGCTTTTTTTTTTTTCTTCTGGTTAATTGGATTTTTTTTTTTTTTTTTTTTTTGGTTGGTTGCGGGGCCTGAACTCTGGGCCTGGGCACTTCAGCTCAAGGCTAATGCTCTACCACTTGAGCCATAGCACCACTTCCTCTTCTGGTTAATTGGAGATAAGAGTCTCATGGAATTTCCTGTCCAGGCTAGCTATGAACCATGATCCTCAGATCCTCAGCTCTCAACCTACTGAGTAGCTAGGATTGCAGGCATGAGCCACTGATATCCAGCTGAGCCCAGGTGGTTGGGCCACTCTCAGTGACAGGATAAAGTATATCTGAAAACAAAATAAAGAAGCTCAGGGATAGTGCCCAGACCCTAAGTTCAATCTCCAGGACTGTCACACAAAAAAAGAAAGAAACAGAGAGAGAAAAGGAAGAAAGAAAGAAAGAGAGAGAGAGGGAGGAAGGAAGAAAGAGAAGGAAGGAAGGAAGGGAGGAAGGAAGAAAGGAAGGAAAGAAGGAAGGGAGGGAGGGAGGGAGGGAGGGAGGAAGCCTTAGCTTAGCATCAGGGGCTCACTCCTGTAATCACAGCTACATAGGACTGAAATGAGAATCTTAGTTCAAAGTCAGCCAAATCCATGAGACTTCTATGTTCAACTAACCAGCAAAAAGTCAGAAGTGGAGGTGTAGCTCAAGTGATAGAAATGCCAGCCTTGAGCAAAAATACCAAATGAGAGTACAAGGCCTTGAGTTGAAGCCCCAGTTCCATCCCCCCTCCCTCCAAAATTCTTAAGGCAGAAATAAGAAGCCTTCAATCCTCACCCTACTGACTTCTCCCCCAGTGTCCCTGGTCCACCTGGTCCACCTGGCTCTCTCCTAAGGCATCCAGTGCAGTTCAGCCGGCCCTCCAGGCCTTGCTTTTCCTGTCTAAATGGACATACGGACTCCTACAGCCTGCCATGCAAAATGCATCCACTTACCTCTACCAGATCCAGAATGAAAGGTGAGGGTACCACCTTGGGGAGAAGGCCAGGGCCACCAGGTATGGTTGGAGAGGAGGCCAGAAACTCAGAATCACTCTTTTATCTCTCTAAATGCTCTACAGGGACAAGGTGGTGGCAGAAGCCAGAGGACTCACTCCTCTTCCAGGCCACCTGATTCGGCCCAGCTAGTGCTCGGTCCCCACTTACCTCTGGTGATAGGGACTTCTCTCTCCTCTGCCACCCAATTTGTCTAGCTCAGTAGCAGCAGTCACCGAACATTCCAATGTTTCTATCTGAGCTCTGTGTAGTGACGCATGCCTGTGGACCCAGCATTGGAAGGTGGAAGCAGGAGGGTCCTGACTTCAAAGCCAGCCTGGGCTCATAGCTAGGACCTCCATCTTTCAAAACAAAACAAAACAAAATAGAAGAAAGAAACTAAACAAGTTGGGAAACCTCGGGTACTGGCTTGGCTGCCCACCTCATCAGACGGCACGCCTCACCCCTCCCCTCGTCCTAATCTGTCTTGGTTCATCAGGCTTGGGCACCTTTGTCCCATGTTGGCCCAGCCAGGAACTTTATGGAATTTTCTGGTCTGTAAGGCAGAGAGTGCCCTGTCATTCCTAGGAACACTGCTCAACTAACTCCTCAACCAAATCTCCCTGACGCCCAGCCCCACCCTAGAACATCCAGCTTAGCCAGGACTCCCTCCCCTATCTAGAAGATTCTGTGAACTATGTGTCAGCCTTGAGACAGGATTTCCTCCCCTTTTCCCATTACTGACAGAGCAAGTTCATCTATAGGGACAGGTGGGGATGGCTGGAAAAGGGAGCAGCAGCTGGGAAGGAAAGTTCCTGCCTATTCACACACTATTTCCATTTCATTTCTTTCTAGAAGTAATCATTCATATGTTTGGGCTCACTGCCTTTTTTTGTTGTTGTTTTCAGTTGTAGGCTTGAACTCAGGGCCTGGGCGCTGTCTCTGGGCACTTTTGCTCAAAGTTAGAGCTCTACCACTTTGAGCCATAGCTTTACTCCCAGTTTTGTTTGTTTTTGTTGGTGGTGGGGCTTGAAACGGTAGGCCTGAGCATTTTCCCTCAGCTCTTCAGCTCAAGGCTAGCGCTCTACCACTTGAGCTACCGCACCACTTTCCATTTTCTGGTGGTTTATTGGAGATAAGAGTTTCACAGACTTTCCTGCCCCAGCTGGCTTTGAACTGTGATCCTCAGATCTCAGCCTCCTGAGTAGCTAGGATTACAGGCGTGAGCCACTGGCGCCGGCTTTCCACTTCCAGTTTTTGAGTGGTTAATAATTGGAGATAAGAATCTCACAGGGACTTTTCTGCTTGGGCTGGCTTCCAACCTCAATCCTCAGAGCTCAGCCTCCTGAGTAGCTAGGATTACAGGCTTGAGCCATCAGCATCCAACTGGGCACACTGTCTTCTGATGGAAAAAATAACTAGAGAGTTAGAGTGGCAGAGAAAGCTTTATTAACAAGTCTATCCTGTTGGAAGATGGCAGGCTCTTGCCTATTTTTGTTTTTTGTTAGTCATAGGGCTTGAACATAAGGCTTGGGCACTGTCCCTGAGCACTTTTGCTCAAGGCTAGTACTCTACTACCATGTTGAGCCACAGCACCACTTCCAGTTTCCTGGTGGTTAATTGGAAATAAGACTCTCACAGACTTTCTTGGCCTGGATGGATTTGAACCATGAGCCTCAGATCTCAACCTCCTGAGTAGCTAGAGAATCTTTAGTATGAATTTGTGTGTGTTCACGTTTGTTGGAGGGTATTGGAGATTGAATACAGGGCCTTGTGCACTCAGCTTTTTCAGCTCAAGGTTGGAGCTCACCACTAGAGCCAGAGCTCAATTTCCATCTTGTTTTTCTCCCTGAATTGGAAAAACCACTCATGAAGTCTGCCTCAGATCTCCTGAGTAGCTAGAATTAAAGGCATGAGCCACCAACCAGGGCCCAGCTTGAACTCAGGGTCTTGAGCTTGCTCTGCTAGCACCCTACCACTTGCACCACACATCCAGCCCTGATTTTTTTTGGGTCTGGTTGTGGGGCCTGAACTCTGGGCCTGAGTGCTGTCCCTCAGCTCTTCAGCTCAAGGCTAGTGCTCTACCAATTGAGCCACAGCGCCACTTCCGGCTTTTTTCTTTTTGCTTATGTGGTGCTGAGGAATCGAACCCAGGGCCTAAGGCATGCAAGGCAAGCGCTCTACCACTGAGCCAACTTCCCAGCCCCAGCCCTGATTTTTACTGGTTAGTTTGGAGATAAAGTCTCACAGACTCTTCTGGCTGCTGGCTTTTCTGATGACAGTTGGCTCTGAACTGTAATCCTCAGGATTGCAGCCTCCTGAATAGTTAGATAGATGTAAGCCACTGATAAATGGCTGGAGGTATGTTTTGTTTGGTGTTAAAGGAAGGCATGTGGAAGGTATGTGTGTTTCAGACAAGCAGGTGCCTCATTTGTCCAAAAACCAGACTTTCAGAATGTGGACAGTATACATCTTATTGACATAGGTCGAA
Organism: Dipodomys merriami; assembly: GCF_024711535.1. Lineage (NCBI taxonomy): Eukaryota > Metazoa > Chordata > Mammalia > Rodentia > Heteromyidae > Dipodomys > Dipodomys merriami. Next base: position 11,278,983 of record NW_027202937.1, on the reverse strand, counting down.
GAGTGCTGAGTGGATCAAAGTTGAGACTTGAATGGAAAGTTTCTGTGTTGATTAAAACAACCTGTTGTAAAAAATGAGAGGCAAGTGGGAGCAATCAATACCAGCTCAAGGCTTTATTGGGGGGCAGACCTGCCAGGCTGCTCCAGGCAGGAATGGAGGCAGCAGCCATGGACAGGTGTAATTGAATTTAAACAAAGTATTAGGGGGCAGTCACATAGGTCACATGGGCAGTTCTGAGAAGAGGTGTTATGAAGGTATGATGTGGACTACAGGAATTGGGGGGAGAGCACTGTCTGAGAAGGAGTGTAGCAAGACTGTTGCAACTGGGGCAGGGATTTGTAAGTCACACCAGGAAAACAATACAGCATCAGGGATATAGAAACTTTACAATTTTTTTGCAAACAGGGAGGGACACGGGGCAGGGCCTTAATCAGCAAGCTGACTCTGAGACCTTAGACTTGTATTGTGTGTGTGTGTGTGTGTGTGTGTGTGTGTGTGTGTGTGTGTGTGTGTGTGTGTGTGTGTATGTGTGTGTGTGTGTGTGGTGTGGACAAAATGTAGACCTTTGTACCTTCAGGGCAATAGCACTTAACACTGAACTCCATCCCTAGCCCCCTCCACACACACTTTTTTTTGAGACAGTGCTGGGCAGGAATTTGCAATTTTTCTGCCTCAAAAGTGCTGGCCCTGCCAGGTGCTGGTGGCTCAAGCCTGTAATCCTAGCTACTCAGAAGGCTGAGATCTGAGGATCTCGGTTCAAATCCAGCCTGGGCAGGAAAGTCCATGAGACTTTTTTTTTTTTTTTTTTTTTTGGTCCGGTCATGGGGCCTGAACTCTGGGCCTGGGCACTATCCCTCAGCTCTTCAGCTCAAAGCTAGCTCTCTACCACTTGAGCCAGGCCACTTCTGGCTTTTTTCTTTTTGCTTATGTGGTGCTGAGGAATTGAACCCAGGGCATCAGGCATGCAAGGCAAGTGCTCTACCACTGAGCCACCTTCCCAGCCCCATGAGACTCTTATCTCCAATTAACCACTCAGAAAACTGGAAGGAGCACAGTGGCTCAAATGGTAGAGCGCTAGCCTTAAGCTGAAGAGTTGAGGGATAGCGCCCAAGCTCAGAGTTCAAGCCCCATGACCGACAAAAAAAAAAAAAAAAGAGTGCTGGCATTACAGATCTATACTACCATGCCCAAACCAGCCTGTGTCTAGCTTTGGTTGTAACCATGTTTCTGGCATGTGCTCTTCCAGGTGTAGCCATCTGTAATTTGAGATTAGGGAGTGCTCAGGAAGGGAGGATGTATGCATTTCCTGCTGATTTTAGCTTGTAGTTTTTCTGTAAGTCGTGGGCTTCAGTGGACAGCTAATCTTTAAGAGACCAGGCAGGAACAAGCAGAAATTTCTGAGAATTGGGACATAGGAGCACTTTCACTTTTTCCATGTCTGTCCACTCGTTTCCACTTTATTAGATATTTATTTTCGTGGTGGTGAGGGTTGAACCCAAGGTCGTCTGCATTCCTCTTTTTGGAAAATAAAACTATCAGGTCAATGAGCCAGTGTAAGAACAAGATGAGCATAGATGGGTCCAATCACTGCATCTGTAATCAACCTGTCTTCTAGGCGCCTATGTCAAGCTACCCATACTCTTGGGTAGTTTGTGCTTATCTTTAAAAATAAAAAGTTGAGGGGCTGGGAAGGTGGCTCAGTGGTAGAGCGCTTGCCTTGCATGCATGAGGCCCTGGGTTCGATTCCTCAGCACCACATAAGCAAAAAGAAAAAAGCCGGAGTGGCGCTGTGGCCCAAAGTGGTAGAGCACTAGCCTTGAGCTGAAGAGCTGAGGGACAGCACCCAGGCCCAGAATTCAAACCCCACGACTGGACCCAAAAAAAAAAAAAAAAAAAAGTTGAAAGCCAGGTGCCAGTGGCTCATGCCTGTAATCCTAGCTATGCGGGAGGCTGAGATCTGAGGATCACAGTTCAAAGCCAGCTGGGGCAGGAAAGTCCGTGAAACTCCTACATCCAAAAAACCACCAGAAAATCAGAAGTGGCATTGTGGCTCAAGTGGTAGAGTGCTAGCCTTGAGCTGAAGAGCTGAGGGACAGCACCCAGGCCCAGAGTTCAGGCCCCACAACCGGATCAAAAAAAAAAGGAAATTAGACCTAGGAGTAGATGACCCTGACCCCCAACAAAAGAAGGAAAAGGAGCTAGGCACCAATACTGTAATCTTAGCTACTCAGAAGGTTGACATCCAGAGAATGGCAGTACAGGGCCAACTCAAGCAGCAATCTTTGAAATTCTGTCTCCAAAAATAATCAAGTGGTAGAATGCCAACTGAGCAGGGCAAGGCCCTAAGTTCACAAGCTCAGGTCCTGCCAAAAGAAAAAGGGATATACTTTTTTTTTTTTTTTGGTCAGTCTTGGGGTTTGAACTCTGGGCCTGGGCGCTGTCCCTCAGCTCTTCAGCTCAAGGCAAGCGCTCTACCACTTGAGCTACAGCGCCACTTCCGGTTTCCTGTTGGTTTATTGGAGATAGGAGTCTCACGGTCTCTCCTGCCAGGGCTGGCTTTGAACCACGATCCTCAGATCTCAGCCTCCTGAGTAGCTAGGATGCCAGGCGTGAGCCACCAGCGCCTGGCGTAGAAAAAGGGATATACTTCTGAACACATACTCTATAACGTATACTAAAGCTTGTCCTAAGCTTGTCCTAGTACAACTGATGACACCATCTTCTGAACTAGATGTGAATTCTTTTTTATTTTTTTTTTTTTCCGGTTGGTTGTGGGGCTTGAACTCAGCCTGAGCTCTGTCCCTCAGCTCTTCAGCTTAAGGTGAGCACTCTACCACTTAAGCTACAGTGCCACTTCTGGTTTTCTAGTGGGTTATTGGAGATAAGAGTCTCATGGACTTTCCTGCCCAGCCTTGCTTTGAACCATGATCCTCAGATCTCAGCCTCCTGAGCAGCTAGGATTACATGCGTGAGCCACCGGCAGCCGGCTTAGATGTGAATTCTTTTTATGCCATAGTTTCACTTCAAGACCTCTTGCTTGCTTGACTGGAGCCCTACCAGTTGAGCCACATTCCCATTTCTACTTTTTTTCGTGGTTATTTTAGAGATGGAAACTGGAGGTCTTTTTCTGACCTGAGCTAGCTTCAAATGGTGAACCACTGGATGTAGATAAACTAGATGTTAATCTACCTCAGAGATGAGCCTACAGAAATGTACATAACCTAGTCAATTTACAAGTACTTTGCTGTTCAAAAGAAGAGGAAAACAATCTTAACAAGGAAGGAGATAAGCAGGTCTTCCCCTTCCTAGTTGTTTTCTATGATGCTGGAAATTTCCAGGGTTCCCCATTACTGAAGCCTTTGCAATCTGATTCTTAGAAATACCTTCTTCTACTCAGACCAGTTGTTTCTTTTGCTTTCTGCTGGATAAACTTAAATTACACCAGCATTTAAAACTCAATAAGATTGGAGCCCGGCGCTGGTAGTTCACGCCTGTAATCCTAGCTACTCAGGAGGCTGAGATCTGAGGATCGGGGTTCAAAGCCAGCCTGGGCAGGAAAGACTGTGAGACTCCTATCTCCAATAAACCACCAGAAAACTGGAAGTGGCGCTGTAGCTCAAGTGGTAGAGCGCTCCCCTTGAGCTGAAGAGCTGAGGGACAGCGCCCAGGCCCAGAGTTCAAGCCCCACAACCGACAAAATAATAATAATAAGAAGAAGAAGATTGGGGCTGGGAAGGTGGCTCAGTGGTAGAGTGCTAGCCTTGAGCTGTAGAGCTGAGGGACAGCGCCCAGGTGGAGTTCAAGCCCCACAACTGAGAAAAACAAAATACAAAAACAATAGGATTGCCTGGTGGCTCATGCCTGTAATTCTAGCTACTTAGGAAGCTGAGATTTAAGGATTACAGTTCAAAGCTAGCTCATGCAGGAAAAGCCTGTGAGACACTTGTCTTCAATTTACTACCAAAAAGCTGGAAGTGGAACTGTGGATCAAAGTGGTAGATTGCTAGCCTTGAGCACAAAAGCTCAGGGACAGCGCCTATGCCCTGAGTTCAAACCCCAACACTAACAAAAATAAATGCATAAATAAATTGCCCAATAGGATTGAGGAGTAAATTACATAGCTCAAAAAAGTATATGAGGGCTGTGAAGGTGGCTCAGTGGTAGAGTGCTTGCCTTGCATGCATGAGGCCCTGGGTTTGATTCCTCAGCACCACATAAGCAGAAAAAAAAAAGCTGGAAGTGGTGCTATGGTAGTGCTATGGCAAGTGGTAGAGCGTTAGCCTTGAGCTGAAGAGCTGAGGGACAGCGCCCAGGCCCAGAGTTCAGGCCCCATGACCCAACAGACACACACACACACACACACACACACACACACACCGCCAAAAAAAAGAGTGAAAGTCAGTTGTTGGCAACTCACAGCAATAATCCTAACTATTCAGGAGGCTAAGATCTGAGGATCATAGTTCAAAGCTAATGCGACTCTGATCTCCAATTAGCCACAAAAAAGCTGGAAGTGGAGGTGTGGTCCAAGTGTGGTACAGTGTCAGCCTTTTGAGAAAAAGGTAAAGCCAGTGCACGTGTTCACACAAGTGTGTGTACACATACTCTCTCTCTTTCTCTCTCTCTCTCTCTCTCTCTCTCTCTCTCTCTCTCTCTCACACACACACACACACATACACATACACACACACACATGAAAAGGAAAAGGAGAGGAAAGAAGAAAAAAATAAAACCCACAGCATCAGGCTGAGGCAGGCTCTTTTCCCCCACTTATTGCTGTGACAGCCAGTGTTCTTGGCATACTCTCCAATTCCTGGTCCCTCTTAGAAATACCTAACAATCCTAGCTTTGGAACTGAACTTGATTCTTTCCATCATACAGCCCAATAAAAAACTAAATTAAACAAAGTTTTCTTAGTTCTGGTTTTTTTGTTACTCTTTATTTATTTCTACTTTTTATTTTTATTTATTTATTTATTTTGGTTAGTCATGGGCTTGAACTCTGTGCCTGAGTGTTGTCCCTGAGCTCTTCAGCTCAAGGCAAGCACTCTACCACTTGAGCCACAGTGCCACTATTGGTTTTCTGGTGGTTAATTGGAGATAACAGTCTCATAGACATTCCTGCCCAGACTGGCTTTGAACTGCAATCCTCATTTCTCAGCCTCCTGAGTAGCTAGGATTACAGGTGTTAGCTACCAACGCCTGGCTTTATTCATTTATTTATTTGAGACAGTTTCATTATATGGTTCAGACTGGCTTTGAACTCTGGATCCTCCTGCTTCAGCTTCCTAAGTATTGGGATTACAGATGTGCAACATTATACCTGGTTTTGAAGGCTTCTTGAATGCTAAGTATACACTCTACCCTGAACTATATATCTATCCTCTGCCCTCTTGGAAGTCTTACAGTCAGTTACCCTAGACAGGAAATAAACCTGATTCTGGGTTTCTTCTTTGACAAATAGCTAGACAAGAGGAAAGACACTTTAGGATCCATCTCTAGAACCCCCCCAACCCCCCACAAATTATGATATGTTTCCCGTGCTGGAAGTGTGCTCAGCAGTACATGTGACTGCCTGACAAATGGATGGCTGGTGTTCAAATTCCAGAACCATTAAAAAATTTAAAATTAAAAGTTCAGGTTTCCATCCCAATCCATGGAAAGACTTCACAAAATGTAGGTTAACTTTAGTAATACAAATCAGTGTAGTTCACTGATTCACTGATTCAAAGAGAAAACATCCCCCTGGATCTTATCTTTTCCTGCTTTCCTTCCTTCCTCTCTCTCTCCCTTCCTTCCCTTTCCCCTTTGCTTTCCTTTCCTTTCCTTTGGCACACACTAAGCAGTCATGCTACCACTTGAATCATGCCTTCCCCAAGATCTTTTTCTGCTACACCAGTACCAGATTTAGGCCTTATCACTATATCTACCCACCAGGCAATAGAGATAGAGATGCCCTTTGCTTCTTGGGAAGAGGGCATGGCTCCCAAGGTAGAGTACCTGTCTAGCAAGCTGGAGGGCCTAAATTGAAACCCAATACTGCTAGCTAAAGAAAGTATTCTCAATTGTTTTTCTGAAGGGAAGGAATGAGGTAAGTTGAACTATCAGTGGTAAGAGCTGATGGCAAGGAGGCTTCTGGCAGGAGACGTGAGTCAGGGTCTCTGGAAGTGTTGATATAGAAGGTAGCTAATATGGAAATTTGAAGGACTCTCCAGACAGTTGCATAGAGTAATGGAAAATTCTTGAAGTTTGACCAGCTTGACTAGATTAGGGTGATGACTCATTAGAGAACTACATCTAAATGTAAAAATAGTTTTGAGCTGTGTACTTTCACAGAGAGGATTGTTAAAACAATATATTTGCAACACCAGTTTAGATCAGCGAATTATAAAACAGCTGGATATCCTTGTAAGTAAGAGCAGTCTTGATAGTGGACAAGTGTGGGCTGGGAATGTGGCTTAGTGGTACAGTGCTTGCCTAGAGCATGGTTCAATTCCTTAGTACCACATAAACAGAAAAAGCTGGAAGTAGTGCTGTGGCTCAAGTGGTAGAGTGCTAGCCTTGAGCAAAAGAAGCTCAGGGATAGTGCCTAGGATCTGAATTCAAGCCCAAGTACCCTCTCTCTCTCTCTCTCTCTCTCTCTCTCTCTCTCTCTCTCTCTCTCTCTCTCTCTCTCTCTCTCTCTCTCTCTCTCTCTCCTCTCTCCCTCTCTCCCTTTTTTTTTGGTGTCATTCCTGGGGCTTGAACTCAGGACCTGGGTGCTGTCTCTTAGCTTTTTCGCTCAAGGCTGGCCTTCTACCACTTCGGCCACAGCTCCACTTTATGGCTTTTTTGGGTTAGTTTACTGGAGCTAAGAGTCTCACAGACTTTTCTGTCCTGGCTTGATTTGAATCTCTATCATCAGATCTGAGCCTTCTGAGTAACTCAGGATGACAGGTGGTGAGCCACTGGCATGTGGCTGTATTTTCTGTACTCTTGGATTAGTTACTGTGAGCATTAGTGTTGTTTTAATGTTCACATTTTTATTTCAGGCCTTTAACAAGGGGTGTCTGTTCCCTTCAAAGGATAAAGAAAAAATAGCCATACTTGTCACTCAGACCAAGAATCCTAGCTACTCAGGAGGCTCAGATCTGAGAATTGGAGCCAGCCCAAGACAGACATATCTGGGACACTCATCTCTGACTAACCCACCCCTCACAGAAAACAAAAAACAAAAAACAAAAAAACACAGAACTATAGGCATCGCTCAAGTGTTAGAGTTCTGGCTTTGAGTGGAAAAAAACCCACCTCTGAGTTCTCAGCTCCAGCACTGGTGCCCTAACACTTGCAGTAAATTGCTACATGTATTGCTAACAGATCTGGAGCAGCAGGAAGTTAGTACCTAGGTTAGAAATCAAAGAGGGAAGGAAAAGGCTAAGCACAGGATATAGGAACACAATGGAGGGGGTGCACTTGTTCAAAATATATAGCTTGTATCTGTGGAATTATCACAATGAAAGTCATTCATACTACTATTAATGCATGGAAATAAAACAAAATTTGAAAAAGGCTAAGTGAGAAAATTATGAAGGGGCCCAACTCCTCCTGCCTCCTGCCTTACAGGATGAACCCTGTTTGCTTCAAACAAGCTTTGACAAGTTAGCACACACACACACACACACACACACACACACACACACACACACACACACAGAGTCTCCCTTGAGGCTTACTAGCCCTTACAGTTAATCGAACAATGGTGAAAGCCCCAGGAAGTTGCTGGAACAGGCAGTCTCTGAGACTAACCCTGGTCTTACCCCTTCCATCGGAACCAGGAATTGAGAAGGTAAAAAGTTGGGAGGGAAGGGTGAGAGAAAGGGACAATCTAAAGGCCTTAAAACCCCCAACCCCAGGTAATGACCAATGCAGTCTCTCTCCCTCTCTCCTCTCCCTCCCCCCTCCCCGTTCCTGCCCAAAGCAAAGGGGACACACTGCAGACATTGGGGGCGACCCGGTGAGTGCTGCTCACCAATACCCCCCCCAAACCCCCCGCCAGGCCCGGGAGGAAAAAGTTCCTTCCTCACAGCAGGGGACCTGTAGAACTACTTCATATCATTCATTTCTTTTCAACATGAAAAGTCTCCCATCCCCAGGTATCCCAAGCAGTTATTTAACAACGATCTAAAAACCAAACTCTATTTCTTATTTCAAACCTAAGACACCCCCCCACCCCCTGCCCAACCCCAACCCCGGCTGCACTTCGGCAGCGGGGCCATCGGCCGACCATTTCCCCGCTCCATGGAGAAGCTCCAGCACTTGGGGGGCGGATCCAATAGTGATGTAAACCTTCATTCTCCCTTAAACCCCCAAAGTTGCCAGAGTCCCCCGAGCCATCGGCCCCTCGACAAACAAGCCTAGCGCTGTCAGATCCGGAGCATTTCACTCTAACTGGACGCGAGCCAGCATCGCCGCGGACGAGACAAACAACCCCGACCCGCCACACCCCACCGCTTCACGCTCCCACCCCCGCCATACTCCACCGCTCCCCGATCCCGGACTCCAGCGAACCCCAGAAGCATCTGGAGAGTTCCGTGGCGGAGAACCCCCTGGAAGATTCCAGGCTCGACCGGCTCACCCAGATCCCCGATTGGCCGAGGCGCGGGCAGGCGGGGCTCCTCCGGGACATAAAAGCAGAGTAGGCGTCCGGCTACCCATTGCGAGCTCCAGCCAACCACTGGGAGCAGCTTTTCCCAACACTATTCCGGAGCGAAGCAGCGAGACGCGAGCCGCGTCCTCACTCGATCCCGTCCCAACCCGTAGCGGAGCAGCGAGCCGCGTCCTCACTCGATCCCGTCCCAACCCGAAGCGGAGCATCCCGCGCAGAGCCTGAGCGCGCAGCCCCCCGAGATGGCGCAGAGCACAGCGATCGGCATCGACCTGGGCACCACCTACTCGTGCGTGGGGGTGTTCCAGCACGGCAAGGTGGAGATCATCGCCAACGACCAGGGCAACCGCACCACCCCCAGCTACGTGGCCTTCACCGACACCGAGCGGCTGATCGGAGACGCCGCCAAGAACCAGGTGGCGCTGAACCCGCAGAACACGGTGTTCGACGCCAAGCGACTGATCGGCCGCAAGTTCGCCGACGCGGTGGTGCAGGCCGACATGAAGCACTGGCCCTTCCAGGTGATCGGCGAGGGCGACAAGCCCAAGGTGCGCGTGAGCTACAAGGGCGAGACCAAGACGTTCTTCCCGGAGGAGATCTCGTCCATGGTGCTGACCAAGATGAAGGAGACGGCCGAAGCCTACCTGGGGCACCCGGTGAGCAACGCGGTGATCACGGTGCCCGCCTACTTTAACGACTCGCAGCGGCAGGCCACCAAGGACGCGGGCGTGATCGCGGGGCTCAACGTGCTGCGGATCATCAACGAGCCCACGGCGGCCGCCATCGCCTATGGGCTGGACCGCACCGGCGGCGGCGGCGGCGGCGGACGCGGCGGCGAGCGCAACGTGCTCATCTTCGACCTGGGCGGCGGCACGTTCGACGTGTCGGTCCTGACCATCGACGATGGCATCTTCGAGGTGAAGGCCACGGCGGGCGACACGCACCTGGGCGGCGAGGACTTCGACAACCGGCTGGTGAGCCACCTGGTGGAGGAGTTCAAGAGGAAGCACAAGAAGGACTTGAGCCAGAACAAGCGCGCCCTGCGGCGGCTGCGCACGGCCTGCGAGAGGGCCAAGAGGACCCTGTCGTCCAGCACGCAGGCCAGCCTGGAGATCGACTCGCTGTTCGAGGGCATCGACTTCTACACGTCGGTGACCCGGGCGCGCTTCGAGGAGCTGTGCGCCGACCTGTTCCGCGGCACGTTGGAGCCCGTGGAGAAGGCGCTGCGCGACGCCAAGCTGGACAAGGCGCAGATCCACGACGTGGTGCTGGTGGGCGGCTCCACGCGCATCCCCAAGGTGCAGAAGCTGCTGCAGGACTTCTTCCACGGGCGCGACCTCAACAAGAGCATCAACCCCGACGAGGCGGTGGCCTACGGGGCGGCCGTGCAGGCGGCCATCCTGATGGGCGACAAGTCGGAGAAGGTGCAGGACCTGCTGCTGCTGGACGTGGCGCCGCTGTCGCTGGGGCTGGAGACGGCGGGCGGCGTGATGACGCCGCTCATCAAGCGCAACTCCACCATCCCCACCAAGCAGACGCAGATCTTCACCACCTACTCGGACAACCAGCCCGGGGTGCTGATCCAGGTGTTCGAGGGCGAGAGGGCCATGACGCGGGACAACAACCTGCTGGGGCGCTTCGAGCTCAGCGGCATCCCGCCGGCGCCACGCGGCGTGCCGCAGATCGAGGTGACCTTCGACATCGACGCCAACGGCATCCTGCACGTCACCGCCACCGACAAGAGCACCGGCAAGGCCAACACCATCACCATCACCAACGACAAGGGCCGCCTCAGTAAGGACGACATCGAGCGCATGGTGCAGGAGGCCGAGAGGTACAAGGCCGAGGACCAGGTGCAGCGCGAGCGCGTGGCCGCCAGGAACGCGCTGGAGTCCTATGCCTTCCAGGTGAAGAGCGCCGTGGATGAGCCGGGCCTGCAGGGCAAGATCGCCCAGGCCGACAAGAGCAAGGTGCTGGACAAGTGCCACGAGGTGCTCTCCTGGCTGGACGCCAACACCCTGGCCGACAAGGACGAGTTGGAGCACAAGAGGAAGGAGCTGGAGCAGGTGTGTAGCCCCATCCTCAGCGGGCTTCACCAGCAGGGTGCGGGCGGCCCCGGGGGGTCTGGCTCTGGCTCTGGTTCTGGGCCCACCATCGAGGAGGTGGATTAGAGCCGCTTCTTTGCTCCCATCTTGTCGTCTATGGGACAGACTCTTGGGACTCTGGAACCTCGTTGTCATGCCTTAGGTTACTCAATTTGTCCCCTACTTCTTGAGTTTATTCTAATGCTGTTATAACCCGGTGGTAACAGGTGACTTTTTTTTTTTCGTGTTATTTACTCATATAACCTCATTTAATTTTAGTATTTTTTCTTGTTATAACTAAGCGTATCAACATCGCCACCTGGTGTCCTATTTTTTGCTTTGCAACACTACCACGTTAGAAAATAATTGTTTTTATACTTTATGCAAAATAAAAAATTTAGAACTCGATCTGTCTGCCTGTTTTATGGGGGGAGACAATGCATTCCTAGAATATATGCATGTCCTAGTGTAAGGATGACAGAATAGGCGCAGGACTGGTATGGGGAGGTGCACATGCTTTCAGTTACAGCTCTGGGTGTTTCTGTTAGAATTTAAAAGGTAGGCAATAAATGTGTTTGACAGAAAACACAAATTGCAGATCTCCATTATGATAGAAGTGAAGTTATTTATTAGAAAGTTATTATTGTTTCAAAGGTGTTGGGAAGGAAATGTAGTTAGTGGTTGTCGCTTAATTGCCCCCAGGAAAGGCTGGGCTGGCCTCTAAATGGGAGCATGAGTCTTTATTCTCACAGCCCTCTGCTTCTGTTTTCACTCTGGTTTTAGAGTTGTCTAGACTTTTGGTGATAGCCACAGGGTGGACATAAGGACTGTGTTCATACTACTTCTGCCTCAGTAAATACCAAACTGGGTAACTTAAGTACAAATTTTATCACTTCCTTTCAAAGCATATTGTCTGAATGGCTTCACTTAAAATTTTTTAATAATGTTATAAGTAGAAATGTGAAGTAGACATGCCGTATTTTCAACCACGGCTGTCTTAGCTATATTATCCAGATGGGTGTGTGGAGATACTGAGAAGGGAGTGTGACAGAATGAGAGCAATTGGCTGTTCGCACTGTCTTCATCCTATCACCCTTCATATATTCTGAAACTTTTCATAGTTGAGCTTGTAGAGCCAGTGATGTGAGCTGAATGCAAGCAAAAATAGGAGCAACAAGTGAAGGTTCAGGGTGCAAGTCATATATTCCACCCTGCCCTAGACCTCCTGGCATTTGCTTGTTCTTGTTTGGTTCTAAGGGGGGAAAAAGGTTTTTATGTATTCAATCATGGGGCTTTAACTCAGGTCCTGGGCACTGTCCCTGACCTTTTCTGCTCAAGGCTAGTGCTCTACCCATTGAGCCATGTCCCTACTTTCAGCTTTTTTGGTGGTTAATTGAACACAAGAGTCTTAGGGACTTTCCTGCCCAGACTGGCTATGAATCACTAAGCTCAGATCTCAGCTTCCTGAGTAGCTTGGATTACAAAGTGACTCACCAGTGCCCACCACTAGGGTTTCTTTGTTTATTTATTGGTGCTGGGACTTGGGCACTGTCCCTTAGGTTCCCCCCAAGCTCTGAAAAAAAAGCTAGTACTCTACCACTTTGAGCCAGTGTTCCACTTCCAGTTTTCTGTTGGTTAATTGGAGGTAAGAGTCTCACAGATTTCCTGCCTGGGCTGGCTTGGAACCACAATTATATCTCAGCCTCCTGAGAGTATTACTGGCACGAGCCACCAGTGCCTGATGATCCTGGAGTTTTAACTCACATGGCTCTACTGTAGAGCCAAACCTCTAGCCAGCCCTAAGTAATGGTTCTATCCTGGATTTTTTTTTTTTTTTTAATGTGCCAGTTCTGGATTTTGAACTCACAGCATGGGCCCTGGCCCTGAGGGCTTTTGCTGCAGGCCTAGTGCTCTACCACTTCAGTCAACTCCACTTTCAGCTTTGGTGGTTAATTGGAAGTAAGATTTTCCTGACCAGGCTGACTTCAAACTGCTAACTTCAGATCTCAGCCCCCTGAGGAAGTAGGGCTATAGATGAGCTGTTGGCATCCAGCTAATGATTTTTTGCCCCCTGGTCCTGGGGCTTGAACTCAAGGCCTGGGTTATGCCCCTTAGCTTCTTTTTGCTCAAGTCTAGTGATCTACCACTGAAGCCACAGTTCTACCTTTGGCTTTTTGAAGTGAATTGGAGCTAAGAATCTCATGGTTTTTCTTGCCAGGGCTGGTTTCAAACCTTGATTCTCAGATCTCAGCCTTCTGAATGAGATTACAGGTGTGAGCCACAGGTGCTCATCTTCCCAGTTCAACTTTTAGGCCATATACTTGCCTTTTATTTAAAAAAAAGAAAAGAAAAAAGAGAAAGGTGAATCTGGAGGGAATGGGGGTATAGTTGCTTAAAGTTACATAGCATTTCTGTGTTAGATATTTTTTAAAAAGCTTGGAGAGCCTTTGTATAATAATAGTAACATTTAACAGCATGGAACTATACAGGTATTTTTTTTTAACCAGTCCTGGGGCTTGAACTACGGGCCTAGGTGATGTCCCTGAGCTTCTTTTGCTCAAGGCTAGCACTCTACCACTTGAGCCACTTGTGGCTTTTTCTGTTTATGTGGTATTGAAGAATCAAACCCAGGGCTTCATGCATGCTAGGCATGCATTACATTCCCAGCCCTACAGGCAATTTTTATGAGGCAAACTTATGAAACGATCTGTTTTCTAGTTTAAACAACACAACAACAAAAAACTCTTTAACATGTGCATTACAGAATGCAAATACAAGAAAGGAAAGAAAAAAGTCAACGCAGCCACAAGCAGTTCAGTTGGACATGACTGTCTAGATTCTCCCTGCACACACACACCGCTCCCTTTTACAATTGGTACAACTTATATATACACAGCTTATTGCATGACATTGGCCAATAAAGCTTCAGGCTCAAGAAGGTTAATGAGGTCGGCAGGAATCGAGGTGCAAATTTAAGATTTTGCTGGATTGTGAGACTAAGGTCTCTGGGGTGAGGCGTACTGCCAGGCGAGGGCCAGGACAGTCTCTTCCAGGACTAAGCTCCACTGCGGGAAAGAACGGAGCGCTCCTGTCTCATGCCCGCGGGTCCTTCAGGCAGGGGGTGGGATGGGGGTAGACTTTCTCTCGCCTGACCCGCCAGAAAAAACTGGAGATTCATGTTTATGAGTAAAAACTCATTTAAAATGCCCCTGGAGTGTTTGCTCAGAGTATGTGGAACCTTTTTCCTAGTTTATCACTTGATTTTATTTCTATTTGGACGTGTGATGCGGAAAATGTTGTGGATCAGGACAGGCATATGAAAAGATAGCTACGTCCCGTCAGGACCCCGGCATGGTCCGGGGTATAAATACCTCTGGCGCGGCGGGGATGATTCTCTTGGTACGGCGGGCTTGTTCACCTCCTGTTGTTTGTCTGCTAAGCCCTGGGAAGGAGCCGCACCTCTCGCGCAGTGTCCCACGTACAGGTACCTCGTGGTCCCGCTTGGTGTGGGAGACAGGGAACGGCTCTGGGGCTGAGCGGGATGAACCACCATTGCAGACTAGAGTTTCTGATGTCCACGTGACGCCACCCTTGGAACTGACCCGGCCCGGGGCGGGGGGGAAGCCGGCCGGCGCTCGTTCCCGCCTTGCCGACTCATTGGTTTCTTTCTTAGGGCCTTGATCGTCGTGGGTGGGTCCACTGCACGGAGGTAAGCAGATGGTGCGAGTGATTTCGAGAACTGGGGAACGGCTAGCGGTCGCCACCTTTGGGGAGGACGGGGATGATGATGACTCCTGGTGACTCTGAGTGTCTCGCTGACGCCATCACCGCAGCGCGCTGATTGCCCCTCTGATGGCCACACGGTTCTTGGGACCTGGACTTGGGGAAGCTGGTGACTAGAAACACCTTGCTAATTAAGGGATTGTGTCTCATATCTCCACTTAGGGGTTTTAAGATGCCCGCTGGTGTGTTATCCTTGGAAAAAAGGTGAGTGTATGAGGGAGAGTTCTCCACGTGCCTTCTGCCGATTATTTCCCCAAACTAGCCTCTGCCTGTTTTTCTAATTGCCAACTTTAATTTTATTATGAACCTATTTTGTTAGTGACCCACCTGGGTTGTACTAATGGAGTAATGTGTGCAGTGTGGAGTTAATTCCGCCCTTTTTCGAACTTTCCCTAGCCTTTTCTGAATTAACTTTGTGTGTGTGTGAGAGAGAGGAGGTTGAACTCAGTTATCCCTGTTTTGCTGGTTAATTGGGTATAATTTGTTTCCTTGGGCTAGCTTTGAATGGAGAATCACAAGTCGGATTATGGGTATGAGCCACCCAACACAAGACCTATCTATCCCTTGGGTTCTTTTTTATAGGGCTGTTGTCTTTGAACAGTAAGACTTCCCAGAATGTTTCCCTAAATTGGGAATGATGATTTCACAGACTAGAGTCTCTGACACTGGTCTTGATGTCAAATGGAAATACTGACTCAATTGGGGAACTTGGTTAAACTCTCTGGGAAGGCCCAAGTGTTGCCTTTTTTTAATTGCAAGGTTGAAGATAAAACACAGAGCCTCTTGAATGTGAGGCAAAGGCTCTAACAAAGAACTACTTAGCCAGCTAGTTCTTAATGTCTTTTCATTCTTTCTAGAATGAGGTATCTGGAGACCCACAAGGGGGAAGTGCCCCTTTGTAGAGATTTTGCTGTAACCTGAGGACTGGAAGTCTAAAATCTGTTGAATGTTAAATCTACCACTTGGGAGACCTGGAATGGCCAGAATGCCTAGGGTGATGCTCCTGCTGTCAGCACCAGACTGTTGTGGAGTATGTGCCCTGGCTGTGGTGAGTCTTAATTTTGTGTATTTCAGCCTCAGTGGTAATTCTTTGGGATATGTGTATATCCTGGGTCTAATACATTTATCTCCCCAGGCTGGCTTCAAACTAATCTTACTATTTTCTAAACCAGCTGATTACTCTGAATCTTTGTTTCTACTGTTGGTTGTCTTCATGGTTCTGATGTTCCTTTTATGAAATTTCAGGATTTTCCTGGTACAAAGGATGGTGACTATCTTGTTTCAGTTTGCTTTTCCTGATAAACCTGTGAACACCTATCAACTAGACAAAACTTCCTGCAACCAGTGCTGTGGTTAAAGGGAATGGTGGGGTCTTATCCAAAAGATGACAATAAAATCTTAACCAAATAATTCATTGTTTGGTCTCTAGAAATAGGATTATTTAGAGATGAATGGAAATTCATAATCATCTCATGAATAACAATTAGGTTTCTTGACCCCTAGAGTACACTATAAAGTCAGATCAGAGCTAACATTAATGTTAAGGATTTCAGCCAGGTACTGGTGGCTCATGCCTGTAATCCTAGCTACTCAGATGGCCGAGCTCTGAGGATCACAGTTCAAAGCCAGCCCAGGCACAAAAGTCCTGAAACTTACCTCCAGTTAACCAACCAGAAAACCGGAGTAGTGCTGTGGCTCACTGGTAGAGCACTTGCCTTGAGCTGAGAGACAGTGCTCAGGCCCAGATTTCAAGTCCCATGACGAAAAAGTTAAGGATTTCTAGGTTAGGTGCAGTGTTGTACTGAATGTTAAGGTTTTCAGTGAAGGCAAAGTAACATTAACACAGTCTAAGCCTTTTGGTGAGGCAGTCAAAGAATGTTTATTTCTTACTCTTGGGGTCTGAATGATTTTGGGATAAGAATCAGGCTGGAGCCACCAAGGCTGCAAGACTTGACATTTCTAAAAACTTTTTTTTTTTTTTTTCTAAAACCTTCTTACAAGCCAGGTGCCAATTGTTCATGTTTCTAGAGGTTGAGATGTTAGAATTGTGCATCAAAACCAGCCTGGGCAAGAAGTCTGTGATATTCCTCCAACTGACCACCCAGAAGCCAGAAGTGGGCCTATGCCTTTAAGTGGTAGAGCACTAACCTTGAGCAAAGGTTAAGAGACTGCCCAGGCCCTGACTTCAAGCCCCAGTACTGGTACAAGGAAAAGTTGCTCTATGATGTTAGATGAAATAGTTAGTGGTTTGACATCAACATAGGCATTTAATAACAGTTGATAAAATACTGAGCAACTCAAGTGATTGCCAGAATTTCACATTTAGTATTTCCTAATCAATCACACAGATAATAGTGAAGCTACTGTGACCAAGCCTACTACATATTTCCATTCTACCTCGTTTGGCCAGTACTAGGACTTAAACTTGTACTCCCAGCCCAGTTTTTTTTTTTTTTTTTGTCCAGTCATGGGGCCTGAACTCTGGGCCTGGGCGCTGTCCCTTAGCTCTTCAGCTCAAGGCTAGCACTACCACTTGAGCCACAGCGCCACTTCCAGCTTTTTTTTTCTGCTTATGTGGTGCTGAGGAATCGAACCCAGGGGCTTAAGCATGCAAGGCGAGCGGTCTACCACTGAGCCACCTTCCCAGCCTCCAGCCCAGTTTTTGTGTATATGGTGGGGGGTATTTTTTTGTGTTTTTGTTTTTTTGGTGTTGCTTTGGGCTTGGGTGCTACCAGCTCTGCTTTTAGGTTTTTTTTTTCCATCCAGCATGGGACTTGAACTTGTCCTGGGCATTGTCCCTGAGCTCTTCAGCTCATGAGTGCTCTACCACTTGAGCTACAGCAACACTTCTAGTTTTGTGTTGGTTAATTGGAGATGAATCTCATGGAAGTAGAGCTGTGGCTCAAGGCGTAGAGAGCTAGCCTTGACCAAAAGGAGCTCAGGGACAGCGCCCAGGCCCTGAGTTCAGGCCCCATGACAGGTACCAAGCGAAAAAACAAAAAAAAAAAATGTTGGAGCCGAGCGCTGGTGGCTCACGCCTGTAATCTTGGCTACTCAGGAGGCTGAGATCTGAGGATCTCGGTTCAAAGCCAGCCTGGGCAGGAGAGACCGACCATGAGACCCTATCTCCAATAAACCACCAGAAAACCGGAAGTGGTGCTGTAGCTCAAGTGGTAGAGCGCTCCCCTTGAGCTGAAGAACTGAGGGACAGCCCCCTGGTTTAAGCCCCATGGCTGACAATTTGGGGGCTGGGAAGGTGGATCAGTGGTAGAGTGCTTGCCTTGCATGTATGAGGCCTTGGGTTCGATTCCTCAGCATCATAAAAGCAGAAAAAGCCAGAAATGGCACTGTGGCTCAAGTGGTAGAGCACTAGCCTTAAGCTGAAGAGCTGAGGGACAGCGCCCAGACCCAGAGTTAAGGCCCCACCACCGACCAAAAAAAAAAAAATCAGACTTTCCTGACCATGATCCCCCAGATTTCAGCCTCCTGAGTAGTTAGAATTACAGGTAAGACCTACCATTTTAAAAGCTCTCACTAACTGGCAATGTATTTTTTTAAATTTATTTATTGTTGGTTGTGGGGCTTGAATTCAGGATCTGGACACTATCCCTGAGCTATTTTATAGTTTAAGGCTAATGCTCTACCACTGTGAGCCACAGTAGTACTTCCAGTTTTTGAGTGGTTACTTGGAAATGAGTCTCACAAGAACTTTTATGCCAGGTCTGGCTTTGAACCGCAATCCTCAAGTCTCAGACTCCTGACTAGGATTACAGGCATGAGCCATCCGCACCCCACTTGTCAATTTTGCATAAACTGGTAATGTAAGGTTACTTTTGCAGAGAGGACTGTGACTTAAATTGTCACCACTGAAAATGTACTTCATAATAGAAGGTCCCATACATAATTGGCTTTTTAATTTTTTTTAATTTTTTAATTTTTATTTTTTATTTTACTTATTTTTGGGTCTGGTCATGGGGCCTGAACTCTGGGCCTGGGCGCTGTCCCTCAGCTCTTCAGCTGAAGGCTAGCGCTCTACCATTTGAGCCACAGCGCCACTTCCAGCTTTTTTCTTATGTGGTGCTGAGGAATCGAACCCAGGGCCTCAGGCATGCAAAGCAAGCGCTCTACCACTGAGCCACCTTCCCAACCCCATAATTGGCTTTTTTAAAAAAATGAACTTAATTCTCTTTTCTCTTGAAATTTGCTGCCTATTTTTTGATGCTTCTAAAGACTGACTCTCGAATCTTTTTTTCTTTTTCTTCTCTTTTTTTTTTTTTTTTTAATGGTCCTGGGGCTTGAACTCTGGGGCTGGGTGCTGTCCCTGAGCTTTTTTTTTTTTTGTCCCAGAGCTGCTTTTGCTCAAGGCTAGCACTCTACCACTTAAGTCACAGCGCCACTCCCAGCTTTTTTTTTCTTTTTCTCTTTCTTTTTTTTTTTTTTTGTAATGTAATGGAGAAAGAGTCTCATGGACTTTGCTTCCCAGGCTGGCTTCAAACTGTGGTCCTCAGATCTTAGCCTCCTAAGTAGCTATGATTACAGGAGTGAGCCACCAGCACCTGGCCTGACCCTAGCATCTTAACACAGGCTAAACTGTTTTTAATGTATTTTTTCCTATACTTAGATTTTATTCTTCCACACACATTTCCATCATCCTATATTAAATTTTTGTTTTGTTTTGTTTTTTGGGTCCGGTTGTGGGGCCTGAACTCTGGGCCTGGGCACTGTCCCTCAGCTCTTCAGCTCAAGGCTAGCACTCCACCACTTGAGCCACAGTGCCACTTTTATGCCAAGGTCACAGGACCCCCACCAAGAAGACCACCGAGAGACTCTACAGCTGTTTTATTTAAACGGGCTGTAGCTCGGGCCTAGTCCTACACCAACACCGCGGAGCCCAGGAGGAGAGCCCCAAGCTAAGGATTTGCAGGTCTTATAAAGGCACACAACCAGGTGGTTTAGCACCACATGTTGCTCTGCCCTGAAACAAGCAACAAAATGGTCACTGCCTCAAGTACTTTAACCCTTCATTCCCTACTCCCCCTCCCCTTGACTTATGGTCCTGAGACACAATCTTGTGGCTCCGGCCCAAAACTAAACTCGATCTTGAACAGGTATACCAATAACAACCAGTCCATTTTTCTCTTCTTGAGGCGTATGTGGAGTGGTTGGGTAGGATGCTTGGAGACTTCCCATGTTTCCCCACGGTCCAGGGCAAAGGGGTCAGCCAGTCTGGCGTGGGAGCAGTGGATCCAAGCAGCAATGCCATCCACCTTAAGGGCAGTAGGTGTAGCCAGTAGCACCATGTAAGGTCCCTTCCACCGTGGTTCTAGAGATCTCAAGTTGTGCCTTCGAACAAACACCCAGTCCCCTGGTTTAAACAAATAGGGGGTAGGAATCGAAGCAAAATCATATAATGCTCTAAGCTGGGGCCACATACTCTTATGTACCAGCTATAAACAGTCAAGCTTACACAGAAATTCAGTATCATCTAAATCAGCAAGCAATTCAGTCTGAAGGCTAGGGATAATGGGTGGAGGATGTCCATATATTATTTCAAAAGGAGTGAAGCCAAGCTGATAGGGTGAATTTCTTACTCTAAACAGGGCAAAAGGAAGGTGTGATACCCAGTCTGTGCCAGTCTCCAAGGCCAATTTAGTTAAGGTCTCTTTTAGAGTCTGATTCATTCTATCTGCCCTGAACTCTGGGGTCTATAAGCACAGTGCAATTTCCAATCTGTTCCTAGTGCCGCGGCTCTTCCCTGACTTACTTTTGAGACAAAGGCCGGCCCATTGTCCAACCCAATGGTGGATGGGAAGCCATACCTGGGTAGGATTTCTTCCAGGATCTTCTTAGCCACGACTTTTGTGGTCTCATGCTTTGTTGGATAGGCTTCAACCCATCCTGAAAAAGTGTCTACAAAAACTAGCAAATGGGGCTGGGAAGGTGGCTCAGTGGTAGCTTTTTGGTGGTAAATTGAAGATAAGAGTCTCATGGACTTTCCTGCCTGAGCTAGTTTCAAACTGAGATCCTTAGATCTCAGCCTTCTGAGTAGCTAGGATTACAGGCATGATCCACTGGCACCCCGCTCTGATGAGATTTTTTTTTAATTACTTAATAACCTAGTTGGGATCTAGGAGTCCCAATGGGCTGAGTAAAAGCTAAACTACTCTGCAGGGACACCCCAGACTCTAGAACTCACATATGGTGCTCCCCTGGATGATCACCATTGGGAAAATGAAGCAGAAAAAAAATACAGGGAAATATATTTCCACAGGAATGAGCCAACAGCACAATAACAAATGACTACAGCTAAAATATAACAGTACACTGGATAGAGAAATGAGGCTGAGAACGTTCCAAGAGATAAAGGAATTAACCCCTATTTGCATGAACTAGATATCAAAGAAAAAAGGTAAAAAGAAATGAACTCAGCCAGTAATCCTAGCTATTCCAGAGGCAGAGACCTGAGAATCACAGTTTGAAGCCTGCCTGGCCAGGTAAATCAGAAAGACTTACCTCCAAATAACTGGCAAAGAGCTAGAAGTAGAGGTATGGTTCAAGTGGTAGAATGCCAGCCATGAGTGAAAAATTGAGCTCAAGGCTAGAAGTTCAAGCTCCGGTATTACCACACTTTCATGCACATGTACACATATACAGATAACAAAAAATCAGGCACTGGGGTATAGCTCAGAAGTTGTGCTAAGCACAAAGGAAGTATGAATTCTAGGGTAGAAATAAACAGAGAGCCAGACACCGGTGGCTCATGCCTATAATCCTAGCTATTCGGGAGGCTGAGATCTGAGGAGCACGGTTCAAAGCCAGCCTGGGCAGGAAAGTCCATGAGACTCATCTCCAAATAATCACCAGAAAACCGAAAGTGATGCTGTGGCTCAAGTGGTAGAGCAGCCTTGAGCTGAAGAGCTGAGGGACAGTGCCATGCCCAGAGTTCAAGCCCCACAACTGACAAAAACAAAACAAACAAAAAAACCCAGAGATACAAGAAGCACAACAAACAGGTAAAAATAGACCAATTGAATTCAAATTAACGATCTGCAAGACTCCTCCTCAATGTGGAGCAGGGAAATCAGTTTAAAAAAAAGGCGGGGGGGAGAGAAAAGGAAGTTTGGAAACATGAAGGCTAGAATAAAATGTGCCACCTTGGGCTGGAAATGTGTAGTGCTTGCCTAGCATGCTTGAAGCCTGGGTTCCATTCCTCAGCACCACATAAACAGAAAAAGCCAGAAGTGGAGCTGTGGCTCCAGAGCTAGAGGGCTAACCTTGAGCAAAAGAAGCTCAGGGACAGTGCTCGGTCCCTGAGTTCAAGTCCCAAGACTGGGAAAAAAAAAAAAGTTCCACCTTGTCATGGCTGATTTGGAGTTGTGCCCCCAGACTGGCTTGTAACAGCTATAAGTGCCAACTTTACCTCTGCCCAATGACAGATGAAGGCATCTGGGGCATCTGCTTCCAGCACATCAGGACCTGGTTAGTTTGTTTATTGTAGTGCTGTCTTTTCCTTAACAGCTTTAATTCCATGGTTTCCTTCCTCCCTTCCTTCCTTCCTTTCTTCCTTCCTTCCTTCTGTCCTTTTTTTTTTTTGGGTGGAACTAGGGCTGAATTAAAGTAAGCACTGTCCTGCTGAGTCAGAATCCCAGCCCCCCATGATTGTCTTTTGATGGTCCTGGTGTTTTCCCAAAGAATAAGGAAACCAATTATTCCAAAGGTTAAAGTACCTGCTGACTCTAAAAATGTTAGATTTTATTGCCTCAGTCAGGTGAATATCAGGTGGAAATGGGTCACATTTCAGGCTGGTTATTGCCTGCCATCAAACCACTTTAAAAAAAAAAAAATAGTGGGGCTGGCAAGGTGGCTCAGTGGTAGAGCGCTTGCCTTGCATGCCTGAGGCCCTGGGTTCGATTCCTCAGCACCACATAAGCAAAAAGAAAAAAAAATCCGGAAGTGGCGCTATGGCTCAAGTGGTAGAGCGCTAGCCTTGAGCTGAAGAGCTGAGGGACAGCGCCCAGGCCCAGAGTTCAGGCCCCATGACCGGACCCCCCAAAGAAAAAAATAGTGAAGATAAGGATGTCAGCCACTATTTTTCAGTTGCATGATAGGTAATGGGCCTGGGGGGTCACTCAAGTGGTAGGAGGAGGCCCCAGTTAGTTCAAGTACCACCAAAAAAGAAAGAGAGGAAGGGAAGGAAGGAGGGGAAGTAAACAAGGGAAATTATCTCCAAACGGTATTAAAATAAGGTAGATACCACCCCAGTTTGGAAGCCCTCCCATTTCCCAGCATCACACGGGAAAAGGCATCTCTCTGCAATACCTTGATTCCTTCTGAAACAGGCTGAACAACTGCTATTAAAAAAAAAAAAAAAAAAGGCTGGGAATGTGACTTAGTGGTAGAGTGCTTGCCTAGCATGCATGAAGCCCTGGGTTCGATTCCTTAGTACCACATAA
The DNA here is from genome assembly GCF_024711535.1 of Dipodomys merriami. Classification (NCBI taxonomy): domain Eukaryota; kingdom Metazoa; phylum Chordata; class Mammalia; order Rodentia; family Heteromyidae; genus Dipodomys; species Dipodomys merriami. The sequence goes on along the minus strand of NW_027202937.1, from coordinate 11,256,020 downwards.
ACAGAAAAAGCCAGGGGCTGGGAAAGTGGCTCAGTGGTAGAATGCTTGTCTTGCATGCATGAGGCCCTGGGTTCGATTCTTCAGCACCACATAAGCAGAAAAAGCCAGAAGTAGTGCTATAGCTCAAGTGGTAGAGCGTTAGCCTTGAGCTGAAGAGCCGAGGGACAGCACCCAGGCCCAGAGTTCAGGCCCCAGGACTGACAAAACAAAAAAACAAAAACAAAAACAAAAAACAAACCCCAAAACAAGAAAACACCACCTTTTCAGTCAAAAGTGGAGGTATGGCTCAGATGATAGCCAGCCATGAACAAAAAAGCAAAAGGTTCAAGTCCCTGTACTGGTATATACACAGGCACATATAAATTTAAGCTACAAGGGCTCACACTGAGGCAGACAAATTGGAGAGTCTCTTATCTTGAATTAACCAAAAAAAAGCCAGAAGTAGAAGTGTGGCTCAATTTGATGAAGCACCAGCCATGAACAGAAAAACCCAAGGGAAAAGCTAAGAATCAAGCCCTAGCAACAAACAAACCCACCATAAAACAAAAAACAAAACAAAACAAAAAAATCCGTGTACCGGTGGCTCGTGCCTGGAATCCTAGCTACTCAGGAGGCTGAGATCTGAGGATCATGGTTCAAAGCCAGCCCAGGCAGGAAAGTCCGAAGGGCATTGTAGCTCAAGTGGTAGAGTGCTAACCTTGAGCTGAAGAGCTGAGGGACAGCACCCAGGCCCAGAGTTCAGGCCCCACAACCGGACCCCCCCCCAAAAAAAATAGCCACTCCCAACAGATTATGTTTTTGTTGTTGTTTTGTTTTGTGATACAAAGTTTTTGTGGTGCTTGTGAACTCAGTTGAGTGCACTAAGCAGTCACTCTATCTTTTTTTGGCATTCCTATTATTTTTGAGAGAGGATCTTGATTTTGCCCATGTTGGCTTGTACCATGATTCATCTATCTAAAATTCCTATGTAATTTGGGATGACATGTGCACACCACCATAGTCAGGTATTAGTTAAGATAGGGTGTGGTGAATTTTAGGCCTGGCCTGGCCTTAATCTTGATCCTTCTGATCTCAGCCTTCAGCATAGCTAAGATTACAGTGTGATTACACCTTACTCAAACAGGCCAGTTTTAACTGGCATAATAAGGAAGTCCCTTAGCTTTAGCTTGGGAAAAGAAAGTAGCTTTGAAACCACCAGTCTACTTTTCTGATTTCCTCAGCTCCTTTATACTGATAAAACCACACCTTTCTCTTCAGCTCATCAGAATAGTCATTCTATAAAATAGAACAGTCATGCTATTAAAATAGAATAGGTATTGCCTGAATATAGAATTGCAAATAAAGCCTGACTAGATTTTTTTTTTTGGGCGGGGGGGTCCGGTCGTGGGGCCTGAACTCTGGGCCTGGGCGCTGTCCCTCAGCTCTTCAGCTCAAGGCTAGCACTCTACCACTTGAGCCACAGCACCACTTCCAGCTTTTTTCTTTTTGTTTATGTGGTGCTGCAGAATCGAACCCAGGGCCTCATGCATGCAAGGCAAACGCTCTACCATTGAGCCACCTTCCCAGCCCATGACTAGATGTTTATGATAAATGCTTTTGCCTTTAATGCAACACACATCCCTTATAAATTGGTTAACGGAAGAATATAGCAAAGTTAGCCAGGTTCTAGTGGGTCACATCTTTAAAATCCTAGCTACTCAAGATGCTGAGACAAGGAGGATCAAGTTTCAAAAGTGGCCTGAGTAGAAAAGTACAAAAAACTCCATCTCCAATTAACCAGCAAAAAGCTGGACTAGCTCATGTCTGCAATCTTAGCTACTCAGGAGGCTGAGATTTGAGGATCACAGTTCAAGGCCAGCCTAGGGAAGAAATCACATCAAATCTTATCTCCAATTAATCATCAACAAGCCAAAAATAGAGCTGTGGTTCAAGTGGTAGAGCCCTAGCCTTGCTCATAAAAGCTCAGGGACAGTGCCCACATGCAGAGTTCAAGCCCCAGAACAGCACAAAAAAAGCTGGAATAGAGGTGTGGCTCAAGTGGTAGAGCAGCAGCCAAACATACAAGCTGAGAAAGCTCAAATTCCTGAGTTCAAGCTCCACTGCAAACACACACACACACACACACACACACACACACACACACACACACACACACACACACACACACACACACACACACACACACACACACACACACACACGAAAAGTTCCTAAAGCGAAACATTGTAGTATGCTCACTTCTCCTCCACCTCCCTTACTTGAGCTGCACTTTCCCCCAATACTTCCTTCTTTGTTGTCCTGTGTTTGCCAAGCTGTTGATAAAGTCTCCTTTTGTGAAGTTTATATACATGCACAATGAATATAATAATGTACAGGTGTGTGTGTGTGTGTGTGTGTGTGTGTATGCACAAGCACATGCAAGTGGGGGGTTTGTTGAACTCAGGACCTGGGTGTTGTCTTTTAGCTTTTTCACTCAAAGCTGGAACTCTACCACTTAAGCCACAACTGTACTTCTTGACTGTTTGCTGGTTAGAGTTCCATTTGCCTACCCAGGCTGGCTTTGAACTTTGATTCTCAAATCTCAGATTCTTGAGTAGCTAGGATTACAAGAGTGATCTACTGGCACTTGGCATGTATGATATTTTTGTTTGTGTGCTAGTTCTGGGGCTTGACCTCAGGGCATTGGCACTGTCTCTGAGCTTTTTTTGGCTGAAGGCTAGTGCTCTACAACACCACTGCCAGCTTTTTTGGTACTTAATTGGAGATCAGAATCTCACAGACTTTCCCTATGTAGCCCAGGATGGTCTCAAGTCCTCCTGTTTCAGCCTCCCAAGTACTGGGATTACAGATGTGCACCATACCTATACCATACTTAATAAGAGACAGTTTAAAGAAGAATCATGGGTTGAGAATGTGGCTTAGTGGTAGAGTGCTTAGCATGCATGAAGCCTTGAGTTTGATTCCTCAGCACCACATAAGCAGAGAAAGCCGGAAATGATACTGTGGCTCAGGTGGTAGAGTGCTAGCCTTGAGTTGAAGAGCTGAGGGACAGCGCCCAGGCCAAGTTCAGGCCCCATGACTGACAAAAACAAAACAAAACAAAAGTATATCATCCCCATAGACCTTAAGATCTGGTACTACAAAAGAAAAAAAAAAGAAAAAAAGAAAAAAAATGTGGTACCACAATCTCCTGACTTGCACATTTGGAGCAATAGGAAGTATGATTTTTTGGCTCCAATCCCGCAGGAAGTGTGAACTTGGGTTTGGAATTTTCCAGAGACTATCTATGTCCTTTCCTTCCTTCTTTTGCAGTGCCGGAGATTGAACCTCACACATGCTAGGTAAGCACTCTACCACTGAGCTTCATCCCAAGCTCGGGTTTTCTTTTTATTTCTTTCTTTCCCTCCTTCCCTCCTTCCCTCCTTCCCTCCTTCCTTCCTTCCTTCCTTCCTTCCTTCCTTCCTTCCTTCCTTCCTTCCTTCCTTCTTTCCTTCCTTCCTTCCTTCCTTCCTTCCTTCCTTCCTTCCTTCCTTCCTTCCTTCCTTCCTTCCTTCCTTCCTTCCTTCCTTCCTTTCTTTTGGTGGTACTGGAGTTTGAACTCAGGGACCCACAAGTGCTAGGCAGGTGTTCTACCACCTGAGCTGTACTCAGCCCTTTTGGCTTGGATTCTTTGTTGGATAGGGTCTTACATTTCTGTTCCAGGCTGTCCTCAACATGAGAGTCTCCTACCAGTTCCTTGGGATTGCCCACGGTGAACCACACCTGACTTGTTTGTTGAGATGGGGAACTTGCTAACTTTTTGCCTGGGCTATCCTTGAACTTCTCACCTCTGCCTGTGGAATAACCAGGACTACATTTACACCACTCTGGTTTTATTTGAGGGGATTTCCCTTATTTTCTGCCAGCTAAGCCTTGTACTAGAATTTTTTTTAACCCTTTTATCCAGGATTGTGTGGGGCTCAACAGTACAGGGCTGACATCTCACATGCCTCAGGAACCAGCTACCATTTACAAGCACTGGAAAGAAAAAAAAAAAAAAAAAGAGCAAACTCTCAAGTTCTGAACTTGTAGCTTTGTGCTGGGCCTCCAAGTTGCTCTGGTTATCATGGGTCACCCAGTCAGTGGAGATGATGTCCTTGACACTCACTTTGCTAAGCAAAGGGTTCTTGGCCCACAACCACCTGCTGCTTTTGCTTCACCTCACAGTAGCTCTTGAGCAGATATTCTTAGTATCATTGTCTCTATTTTTTTTTTTTTGGTCGGTTGTGGGGCTTAAACTCTGGGCCTGGCGCTTTCCTTGAGCTCTTCAGATCAAGGCAAGTGCTCTACCACTTGAGCCACAGTGCCACGTCCGATTTCCTGGTGGTTTATTGGACATAAGAGTCTCACCAACTTTCCTTCCTGGGCTGGCTTGAACTGTGATTCTCAGAGCTCAGCCTCCTGAGTAGCTAGGATTACAGATGTGAGCCACCAGTGCCCAGCTTCATTGTCTCTTCTATTATCACTTTTTTCTTCTTTTCTTTCTTTCTTCCTTTATTTCTTTCTTTCAGTACCAGGGATTGAACCCAGGGACTTGAGCTTGTTAGAGATGTGCTTTGCCATTTGAGCCAAGCACCCTCTCCCCCCACCCCATACTTGCCTTCTTTCCCACTATGCATGATAAATAAAATGGTCAGCAATACTCTATCAGGCTGGGCACCGATGCCTCACACCTGTAGTCCTAGCTACTCAAGAGGCTAAGATCTGAGGATCATGATTCAAAGCCAGCCCAGGCAAGAAAGTCCATGAGACTCTCATCTTTAATAAACCACTCAGAAAATGCTGTAGGTGGTATTGGAAGTGGTAGAGCGCTAGGCTTGAGCCAAAACAAATCTCAGAGATAGCACCCAGACCCCGAGTTCAAGCCCCAGGACCTGTACAAAAAACAAACAAAAAATCCTTGTCAGGTATGTAATGTTCAGCGTTATTAGACCTGCAGCTGACGACCTAATGGCTGCAACACAGCCCTGCCTTACTTCTGCTTATCTATCAGCAGTCATTACCCTCTCCCTCCTTTTTGTTTTGTGTGTTGGTGATGAAACCACAGCAGCATGCAGGCTAAGCAGGTGACTACCGCTGAGCCCGTCCCCCATCTGTGGCTGCTCCTCTGCGTCCTGCAGGCCTCTGGATATGTCCCTTGGGTGACCCTGGGACATCATTATACTGTGAGAGTTGGTCATTGATGGGGAAAATTAAGCATGGGTCTTGCCTTTCTTGTATAAATCATGCTTTTGGGTAACCAATTAGCTTGGAAAGAGGGAAAGACCATTTTTCTTACTGAAAAATTCTGGCAAATAGCCAGGTGCCAGTAACTCAGGAGGCTAAGATCTGAGTGAGGATTGTGATTTGAAACCAGTAAGACAAGAAAGTCCATGAAACTCTATCTTTTATCTCCTTGAGATAAAAAGTGAAGGAATAGCACCCAGGTGAGTTCAAGTCTTAGTACTAGTGCACATGCACGCATACACACACGCGCACACACACACACACACACAGAGGAAAGGGTTGGCTGGCTAGTAAATGAGGAAGAAACTAGAGAATTTCAGTCACCATTTTGCAATTTCTCATGCAATAACTGAATCAGGCAACTGAATCAGGCTGGCAGTGGAAAGTTCCAGTGGAGGCAGGGCTCAGGTTGTAACTATCTGAAGCCACTGCTGTCTCTGTCAGCCCAGAGGCTCAACCAGCCATCACGAATGTTCTAGCTGGGCAGAGGGAAACACGCTGCATCCATGAAGGAATTTCCTCCAAAATGGACTCCCTGCAGCTTGATAACTGGAAAAATGAGAGATGGAGGCAGAAGTTTAATGGCATCAAGGAGGTGACATGACAAATCCACGGAGTGGAATATTCCGTAGAACAAATGACTGTTTGCTAGAGGGCATTAAAAACAAATCAGTCAAAAGAGGCAGAGGTGGCAGGTTCCTGTAAACTAAATGAGACTTAAGGCTGGGAATGGTCTTAGTGGTAGAATGCTTGCCTAGCATGCATGAAGCCTTGGGTTTGGTTCCTCAGTACCACACAAACAGAGGCCCAGGTAGCTCAAGCCTGTAATCCTAGCTGCTCAGGAGGCTGAGATCTAAGGATTGCAGTTCAAACTAGCCTAGGTAGGAAAGTCCATGAGACTCTCATAGCCAACTAAGAAAAAGCTGGAAGCAGAACTGTGGCTCAATTGGTGGAGTACCTGCCCTGAGCACCAATGCTCAGAGACAGTGCCCAGGCCCTAAGTTCAAGCCCCATGATTGGACAAAAAGGAAAAGGCTTAATTTCCTGAATGGGTGAGTGGGGAACAGAAAATGTTTCTCTTGTTCTTCTTACTTAAACTAAAATACACTAAATTATATCAGATAATATACACTAAATATAAATATATATACTTTAGGGACTGGGAAGGTGGCTCAGTGGTAGAGTCCTTGCCTTTTAGGCATGAGGCCCTGGGTTCAATTCCTCAGTACCATATAAGCAGAAAAAGCCAAAAGTGGCGCTGTGGCTCAAGTGGTAGAGCGCTAGCCTTGAGCTGAAGAGCTGAGGGACAGTGCCCAGGCCCAGGTTCAGGCTCTATGACGGACCAAATCAAAATACAAAAAAACTTTAACTATACTAAAATAACCCTTCACTAGAATTTAAAAAAAAAAAAAAGGAAAGGAAAAGAGGAACAAGAAGAAAACGAGTGTTGGGGACAGAGTTCAGTGGCATAGTTCTTGCCTAATGAATGTCAGGCCCTGGGTTTGATCCCTAATAGGGGGCGAGAGAGCAGGGGACAAAAAAGGAAATGTGCAACACTTTGAAATTTTATTTATTTTGTGTGCCTGTACTGGGCTTGAATTCAAACTTCCTGCACTTGATTGAATTTTTCTGTTCAGGGCTGGCACTTTACCTCTTAAGCCACAGATCCACTTCTGGCTCTTTGCTAGTTAATTGGAGATAAGAGTCTCATGGACTTTTAGCCCCAGGTTGACTTTGAAATCTTGAGTCTCAGTTCTCAGCCTCCTGAATAAGTAGGATCACAAGCCTGAGCCAGCGGTGCACAGCTTTTTTTTTTTTTTTTTTTTGAGACAGGGTCACCTTATGTATCCCAGGCTGGTCTTAAATTATCTTCCTCCATCTGCCAAGGGCTGGAACTATAGGCATGAACCATAGGTTTGGTAACATCCGATCTGTTGTCCCAGCTACTGAGAAACACAAAAGCAAACCTCTAATTACAAATGAACTGACCACCATCCTTCTGTCCTTAATACTTAAAAACATTTAAACTTATTAGTTTCTTAATTTGGGGAGGTTTGAACTTAGAGCTTTTTACTTGCCAAAGCAAGCACTCTACAACTCAAGTCATACTCTCAGTCCATCTGGCCTTCAAATTAAAAACAACAAAAAAATTCTTAATTTACCTTAGCATGGTTAGGTACACAGTTCTACCATGTGAGCCACACCATGAGTCTTTTCTGTTTTAGCTTATTTACTTAACTATTTTCTTTGTGCATGTGTGCTGGTATCATACCTCTACTTTTGCCTTTCTACCGATTAACTGGAGTTAAGTCTCACAGATTTGTCTGCCAGGACTGTCTTTGAAGCAGGATCCCCAGTAATGCTGAGTAGTTAGGACTGAAACATGAGCCACTGGCACCCAGCTTTAGCTTATTTTTATGTAACATCTGTCCTTTTGCAGCCAGTTTTGACTCTGATCCTCTTTAAGAGTGCTTCCCTAGTAGATGGGATTACAGGCATGAATCACCCTGGCTTGTTTCTTGAGCTGGAATCTTGATAATTTGAATCTGTAATCCCAAGGAGTTGGAATTACAGCTATCATGCCTGGTCCTATGTATGATTTTTTTTTTGAACAGGGAATTGAACCCAGAGTCTTTATATACTATGTATATGCTCTACCATGGAGCTACTCCCATGTCCTTTTGTGTGTGGTTACAAACTGCACATGCTAAGCAAGTACTCTACCATGTGGGCTACCCCCAACAACTGTTTTCCTTTTGTTTTGGGCACAAGTCTTGCTACTACATCTCCATCTCCTCAGGCTGGCCTCAAACTCTTGTCTCCACCCTGCCTCTGTCTCCTATGACTGTACATTACTTTGCACATACTGTGTAGGCACTGTGTTTTTGTTTTTTGCCAGTCCTAGGGCTTGAACTCAAGGTCTGGGTATGGTCCCTGAGCTTCTGTGCTCAAGGCTAGCACTCTACAATTAAGCCAGAGGACCACTTTTGGCTTTTTCTTTTTATGTGGTATTGAGGAATCAAACCCAGGGCCTCATGCATGCTAGGCAAGCACTCTACCACTGAGCCACCTTCCCAGCCTGTGCTTCTTTTTCACATGGAGAAGTGCCAAGGCTCTCCCACTCAACAACAGGCTGCAAACATCTACTTCTGGATGAGTTGTGATTTCTCATATCACTTATCATAGGAAGTACTTACTTTGGGTCAGGCTAGCTTGGGATAATTTTCCCATCTGATTTTATTTATAACTGCTTATTTTATGGAGGATAGGAAGATAACAAAAGAACAGGACTGTAGAGGTAGCTCAGTACTACAGCTTGCCTAAAATGAGCAAGGCTTTAGGTTGGATCCCTAGCACCATAAAACAACAATCAAATTTAGTTTAACCAAGCATGGTGGTGCCATCTGTAATCCTAGCACTCAGAAGCCTGAGGCAGAAAGACACGAAATTTAAGGCCAGTCTGAGCTACATAGTGAATCTACACTAATCTGAGCTACACAGCAAGACAGTATCACAGGAAAACAAATAGAACAAGAGAAAAAAAATTAGGTTTCAAAGTGTCTTACAGAGCTCCCTTCTTGCAGCTATGAAAATTAATCTGGTTTCCTGCTTATAAGAAGGAAGTCAGAAAGCCAGGCACCAGTGGCTCACAGCTATAATCCTAGCTACTGGGGAGGCTGAATTCTGAGGATCCCAATTCAAAGCCAGTCGAAACAAGAAAGTTCATGAGACTCTTATCTCCAATTAACTACCAAAAGCTGAAAGTGGAGCTGTGCCTCAAGCTGGTACTTAACTAGTCTTTTTTTTTTTTTTTTTTGTCGGCCATGGGGCTTGAACTCTGGGCCTGGGCGCTGTCCCTCAGCTCTTCAGCTCAAGGCAAGCGCTCTACCACTTGAGCTACAGCGCCACTTCCGGTTTTCTGGTGGTTTATTGGAGATAGGAGTCTCACGGTCTCTCCTGCCCGGGCTGGCTTTGAACCGCGATCCTCAGATCTCAGCCTCCTGAGTAGCTAGGATTACAGGCATGAGCCACCAGCGCCCGGCACTTAACTAGTCTTGAGCACAAAAGCTGAGGGACAGTGCTTAAGCTCAAAGTTCAAGCCCCAGAGCTTAAAAAGAAGAAAAAGAAAAGAAAAGAAAAGGGCTGGGAAGGTGGCTCAGTGGTAGAGTGCTTGCTTTGCATGTATGAGGCCCTAGGTTTGATTCCTCAGCACCATATAAGCAGAAAAGGCCAGAAGTGGTGCTATGGCTCAAGTGGTAGAGCACTAGCCTAAGGGACAGTGCCCAGGCCCAGAGTTCAGGCCCCATGACCAAAAAAGAAAAGAAAAGATAGAAAGAGCTGGATGCTGGTGGCTCATGTCTGTAATCCTAGCTATTCTGGATGCTGAGATCTGAGGACTGCAGTTCAAAGCCAGCCCAGGCAGGAAAAGTCCGTGAGACTTTTTTTTTTTTTTTTTTTTTTTAAATATCCGTGAGACTCTTATCTCCAATAAACCACCAGAAAACCAGAAGTGACACTGTGGCTCAAGTGGTAAAGCACTCGCCTTGAGCTGAAGAGCTGAGGGACAGGGCCCAGACCCAGAGTTCAAGCCCCATGACCGACAAAAAAAGAAAAGGAAGGAAAGGAAGAAAGAAAAGAGAAAAAGTCAGAGAGAAAGCAGGGTGATATGCTAGATTTAAATTTTTCCCATAAGTAGACCAACTACCTTTCCAAAACACAAGTAAACATGATGAAAACAGAAAACATGATATGCATTGATAGAACCACAGAGACTCTACGAATGCTCATCCTCCTTCATTAACAATTTTAAGTTCTTAATACTTTGATTCATAAATAGTGAGGGGAAGGGAGCAGGAGGTATGTACTTAGTTTCTTACCCTGAAACTAAATCTGGAGCTCTTTACTAACTCTTTACAAAGCTGGTATCTTCCTCCAACCCTTCTCAGCAGCTTGGCCTTCCCCCTTTTCCTGAGTTTACATTTATTCACTTCTCTAGGCCCAGCTAGCCCTGCCTGAGAAAGGAGCAGCCATTTTCTTGGGAGGGCAGAAAGGGAAGCAGCCTTACCCAGTGTAGTGGAAAGGAAGCACTCCCAGGGGAGGGCAGGACTTCCTGTGGGGGGGGTGGGGGAAAGCTGAGCTTTTCATTCTAATGGGGGTGATTTCCCTGTCAAAGTGAAGTTGAATTGGCAATTGGTAGAGTGCAAAAAAACGTGGAGCTGTCCTTCAGGCATTCCCAGCAGACCTTCTACACAGCTGTGGTCCTGAAGGCAGACTCTGGAACCTTCTGTCCCAGGGGCAGGACGCAGCTCAGAGAGTCCCATAGACACTGATTTTGACCATGGAGATGCTCTCTGTGTAGTGGTTCAGGCCTTTCTCATACAGGACGTACAGCTGGGGTGACTCCTCTTCTCCATTCCTGCTATTCTCTAGGGCTGCCAGGGATGAGTAGCCACTGGGTCCTGGCCACAGCTGTACTGTCTCTTTCTGCCATGAGGTACCATTGCTGAGGCTCCAGCGCAGGGTCAAGTTCACTCCTAGGGAGAGGCAGGAGTCAGGAGAGGCAGGACATTTGGTCTTCCCAAGGGCTTGTTTAGACAGGGGCAGCCTGGTTCACCCCACCCTCAGGTACTCACTGGACTCTGGATGGGCTGGATTGGAGAAGAAGACAATGCCGGAGTTGGTGGCTACAGCTCCTGCTGCCACCACAGGATCCACAAGCTCACGGTCAAAGGTCACATCCCGAAGCCTCAGCGTATCACAGGCATCGTAGCTGCGGAGGACAATCCGGCAGTGGCAGTGGTAGTTATTCTGATTCCGGGCATTGATGATGACGGAACCATCTGGAAGCTCATAGGGCTAAGGGAAAAGAACAGTCCTATGAGAGGATCTGGTGAGTGGAGGGTGGAAGAGAGCAGGGAAAATGCCTTGTCCCTGAAGGGACCCAGACCTGGGCTTGTGGGAGGAATGGTGTGCTAGAGGGTAGGGCAGGTAAAATGGTGGGCAACTTGCTGTGGACTCCTCACCTGGCATTCATCAGGGTTGAAATCATTTTCTCGCTTGGGCTGGCCATACGGGATGCCACTGATCCCAGTCCCGTAGCGCCAGGTGGCACCGTGGTCATCGCTGAGGAGACAGAAGACCCCATCTCGCTCTAACGTGCCATGGCCACACACGATGAGCCGGCCCTTCCATGGCTCCCGCTGTTTCTGTGAGAAGGAGAGGCAGGTGTCACAGAGGGAGACAGGCTAGGGCCCAGGGAGAGAACAGGGAACCAACCACCTCCTAAGAGTAAGGATACATGTGGTTTCTTTCTTAAGGGTCCCAGAAAAATCCCACAAATGTAGACTGCATAAACCTCATAGACTGCTGCCCAAATTGTTTTTTTTTGGTGCTGGTACTGGGTCTTGAACTCAAGGCCTCACATACTTCGCTTTTCCTGCTCAAGGCTGGTACTCTACCACTTGAGCCACATTTCTACTTCGACGTTTTTGCTAGTGAATTGGAGATAAGAACCTCTTGGGTGATACTTACTAGACACTATGGTGAAAATGAACTATGCAACTTGTGAAGGGGGACCAGGAGGGGAAAACTGGGAGAAAATGAGGGAAGAGGTGACACCGTTTAAAAATAAAAATTTTAAAAGGAATCTCTTGAATTTGTCTGCTCAGGCTGGCTTACAACTGGGATCTTCAGATTTCAGCCTCTTAAGTAGCTAAAATTACAGGTATGGGTCACCAGTATCCAGCCAAATTGTCTTTGTGTGTGTTGGTAGTGGAGTTTGAACTCAGGGTCACATGCTTGCTAGGCAGGTACTAGAATCATGACCCCAGCTCTTTTTTTGGGGGGTTGGGGAGGTCTGGTTGTGGGGCCTGAACTCCGGGCCTGGGCGCTGTCCCTCAGCTCTTTAGCTCAAGGCTACTGCACTACCACTTGAGCCATAGCACCACTTCCAGCTTTTTTTTTCTTCTTATGTGGTGCTGAGGAATCAAACCCAGGGTCTCATGCATGCAAGGCAAGCGCTCTACCATTGAGCCAACTTCCAGCCTGACCCCAGCTCTTTTTATTGTAGTATTTTTCAGATAGAGTATGGCAATTTTGTCTGGGCCAGCCTCAGACCTCCATTCTTCTATTGCCATCTCCTGAGTAGCTATGATTTCAGATGTGGCCACCATACCTACTTAGTCTGTGATGACTTCAAACAAATCCATCTATGTCTACCTTCCACAAGAAGCTCTTTTTTGGGGGGAGGGGGGTCCGGTCGTGGGACCTGAACTCTGGGCCTGGGCACTGTCCCTCAGCTCTTCAGCTCAAGGCTAGCGCTCTACCACTTGAGCCACAGCGCCACTTCCGGCTTTTTTCTTTTTGCTTATATGGTGCTGAGGAATGGAACCCAGGGCCTCAGGCATGCAAGGCAAGAGCTCTACCACTGAGCCACCTTCCCAGCCCCCCTCTTTTTTTTTTAAAGCACAAATTCCTTAGGTCTTTCAATGTGTGCTGCTAAACATGATGTGCACAAGAGGGCCCAAACTGAGAACTTAATGTCATCGAGTTTTATGCTGCAAAAGTTACCCATAGATTGCGGGGACAGTCCTGCTAACAACTCCCAACTGGCAAGCCAGTGGCATAGTTTCACCTTTACCTGGTACCTTGTTCCTCCCAGATGTTTCTTCTTCCAAATATCCCCACCCAAGACAGAAAACCTGAGTTTATGGGATCTTCTCTTTAGGAGGAATCCATTTCAGGGTATCTCCTAGATTTCCCCAGGCAGCCCCTTCCATTCATCTCCCAGGACAGAGACCTGAATGCCAGAGCCTGGTCCTGGGGCAAACATCTCAGTGCCAATATCCAAGGAGAGATTGCGGGGTGGGCTCCAGGAAATGCCATCATCCTTGCTCCATACCAACATGGTGGAGGCCACCTGGCAGCGGACCTTGTGAGCACAGAGGCTGTAGAGAAGAAACACCACTCCTGTGTCCATGTCACTTACTACTGCCCCCAGGTTCAGTCCATCCGGGGCCTCCCCGTCGTCTATAATGAACTCTGTAGTAGACCAGGTGCTACCTGTTCAAAAAATAAGGGGAGGGGGGAAAGAAATGCAGAGTGAGTATCTTGGAGGTACACCTTCTATCATAACTTCTTCCTAACATCTTTCCTTTCCTTAGAAATCCAAGGCTATGTATGATTGGCCCAGGGAATTACAAATTCTGCCTCACCTTACTATTCCGGTTCAAACCATCTAGTGATAAAAGCTCCTATTCCTGGTATTTCTCCCCTCAGGGCTTTTTAAAAAATTATTATTCTTTAAATTGTTTTCTTCCCTGGGAATTACTGGCACTTCGGTAATCCTAGCTACTCAGGAGGCTGAGATCTGAGCATCCTGGTTCAAAGCCAGCCCAGGCAGGAAAAGTCCTTAAGACTCTTATCTCTAATCAACCACCAGAAAACTAGAAGTGGAGCTGTGGCTTGAAGTGGTAGAGTGTTAGCCTTGAGCAAAAAAGAGCTCCAGGACCTGAATTCAAGTCCCATGACTGACAAAAACAAAATAAAACACATTATTCTCTTCAAATAGTTGTATAAAGGGGTTTCCATTTATCATTCTACTTGCCCCTACCTCTCCACCACACCCTTTCCTCATTTCCTAGTTCAGTTTTACATAGCACATTGAATATTAAGACTACAGGGCTGGGAAGGTGGCTCAGTGGTAGAACGCTTGCCTTGCATGCCTGAGGCCCTGGGTTCCATTCCTCAGCACCACATAAGCAAAAAGGAAAAAAAGCCGAAGTGGCGCTGTGGCTCAAGTGGAAGAGCGCTAGCTTTGAGCTGAAGAGCTGAGGGACAGCGCCCAGGCCCAGAGTTCAGGCCCCACGACCGGACCAAAAAAAAAAAAAAAAAAAGACCACACCAACTCTTTCTTTTCCTTCCTTCCTTCCTTCCTTCCTTCCTTCCTTCCTTCCTTCCTTCCTTTCTTTCTTTCTTTCTTCTTTTTTTCTTTCTTTCTTTGTTTCTTTCCTTCTTTCTTTCTTTTTTTCTTTCTTTTGAATATCAGTACTGGGGCTTAAACTCAGGGCCTTGCACTCTCACTTGTATTTTCCTGCTCATGGCTGGGGCTCTATCACTTGAGACATCCCTCTAGTTCTGGCTTTTTGCTGGTTAACTGGAGATTAGAGTCTCCTGGATTTGTCTGTCTGGGCTGACTCTTAACCTCTATCCTCAGATCTCAGCCTCCTGAGTAGCTAAGATTATAGGCATGGGCCACTAGCACTTGGGCAAACCTTTCCTCTGCCTGGGATAATCTTCACTGTTCAGAATTACCTAATTCCGCTCTTTGCCCAGATGTCACCTATTTAAAACTTCAACCAAATGGCAGCACTTGTTCTGCTCCTTGATCTATTTAATTTTTTCTCCATCGATCCGATCACCTCCTCAACCCAAATAATCAAGTTTATTTAATTAGTATACTTATGGACTAGCTCTTGCCAGGAGAATATAAGTCCTTTGAAGGTAGACAGAGAATTTTGGTCTATTTTGTTCATGGCTGTATCTACAGAATCTTTAATCTGACATATAGCAGGTGCTTCAATAGACATTTTTCCCTCCTAAGGGGTTGGCCTTAAGGGTCTCAGGCTTTAGCCCTCCAAGTTTCTCTATCCTTATTCACCCCGGGAACCTTTATACCTTGGTCCGTGGACCTCCGCAGGGCGATGAACTTGGCCCCCTCATCAGATGCAGACAGTTTTCTGGCCTCAGAGAAAGCAAGGAGAGTGCCCCGAGGAGTGGCTGTAATGAGCGGGATTCGGAAGGTGTCCACCGAGCCGATCTGCTTCCCGCTCACCCACAGCAACTGTTCCAGGGTCACCAGCGGCTGCACCTATGCGAGAGGAGGGGGCTGTCAACGCGGACAAGCGGGACTTCAGGCTTTCGGACGGAGGGCAAGCGACTCCAATTGAGACTCCGACCAGGGATGGGGGTAGGGATCCCAGGAAAAGGGGGGGGGGGAAGAGTCCGAAAGAGGGTTTGGACTGAAGATGGCAGGGAGCAGGGACACTCGGGAAGGGGACCACAAAGAAGGAAGGATTTGGAATAAGGAAGGCAGGGATGAGGACCCGGGAGTCCTGCCGGAGTTAGGGGGTGTGGGGGGACAGCGGACAGAGCCCACCGGGCGGTGACTCACCATACTGAAGTCGTTCCTAGTCCTCGCCTCCAATCCATCCAGAGTCAACAGCAGAGGGATGATCGCGACAAACACCCCAACTCTACAGCCTCCCCAGAGACACCGGGTCCGAGATCTCCAGGATCCGCCCTGGAGCGCGCTGACCGAGGGCTCCCGCATCCTCTCTCCCCAAGACCCCGGCCGAGACCCGGACTGGGGCTGAAATCAGTCACCTGACCCGGGCTCTTTAAATGCTCAGAGGCCACCCTGAACCTGCCCCACCGGTACCTCCCTCCCGCCGCCAGTGTGCCACTCTAATTGGTCCTCAAACATCCCCCCGCCTCCCTTCTGGCAGAGCCTGTGAGATGGCCCTGCTGACTGGCTCTTTTTGCCGGAGCGCGTGACCCAGACGGGAAGTTTATTGGCTAGGGCAAAGAAGGCGGTCTCATTCTATAGGAGCTTTTGATTGGCTATGGTTTCAGAGTCCTACTCACAGGGGGCGAGGCCTATTTTAAAGCAATGGGCTGAGGGCTGGGAAGGTGGCTCAGTGGTAGAGCGCTTATCCTGCATGCTTAGGCACTGGGTTCGATTCCTCAGCACCACATAAGCGGAATAAAGCCGGAAGTGGTGCTGTGACTCAAGTGCTAGAGCGCCAGCCTTGAGCTGAAGAACTGAGGGACAGCGCCCAGGCCCAGAGTTCAGGCCCCACCACCAAACAAAAGCAACTGGCTGGGTTAAAAAGCAGCATCGTGGGGCATTGGGGGTGGGGAGGATAATAAAAAAAATCGATTTATTGAGAAAACAAAATATTAATCTTTAATAATACCTATTTACTACAAAATCAATATTTTTTTTAAGGCAAAGTGTGACTGGGGATGGGGGGGGGTCTGTACAGGAGGAATCAGTCAAGGGAGATTCATTTCTTCCTCTTTTTGTTTCCTGGGGGCACTTCGTTCTTTTTGCCTAGAATCTTCAGGAGAGACTTGGGCATGTAGTAGGGCCGGTCCAGGGAGCCATCGTGACGTTCTAGGTCTTCCACTGAAAGGCAACATAAATCGGTTACAGCAGATCCTAGGATCCACTCTCCCCAACACTAGGGAAATGGGGGACTGGGAGATTATCTGTCAAGTTTCTAATCCTGGCTGCACCACCACCAGCTAGTTTCGTTTTCATTTTTTTCTCCTCCCACCCCCACAGAGGTTTGTAAAGCTATTGGCCAAGTTATGGAATCTGTTTCTTTATGTAAAGTGGAGTCAGTGGTATATTTCAGCGTGGTAATGATGATTAACAAATATAAAAATGCCTATCAGCCAGGCTCCAGTAGCTGAGGATCAAGATTTGAAGCCAGCTCAGGCAGGAAGTCAGTGAGACTCTCTTATCTCAAATTAAACACAAAATAAGTCCGCAGTAGAGCTGTAGCTCAAGTGATAGAGCACCAATCTTGATTGAAAAAGCTAAGGGAAAGTCTCAGGTCCTGAGTTCAAACCCCAATTGTGCACACACACGTCAATTGCTTAGCACACAGCTGGCAGTGTAGCTAAGTGGTAGACCATGAGGAGTAATCTAATGCAACCACAAAAGCAACCAAAAAAAAATCTGAATGAATAAAATCCTCTTACTATATCCTCTTTCTGGGAAGTGTCTATTCTGGTTAATTTATACCCTAGATTTCCTAGAGAAAGAGAGCATAGGCCATCAGCCTGAGAATTCACTTCTTTTTTTCCCAAACCTCTGGCTTTATTTATTTATATTTATTTATTATTTTTGTCAGTCGTGGGGCTTGAACTCAGGACCTGGGCACTCTCCCTGAGCTTCTTTTGTTCAAGGCTAGCACTCTATCACTTTGAGCCACAGCACTACTCCCAGCTTTTTCTGTTTATGTGATACTGAGAGATGAAACCCAAGGCTTCATGCATGCTAGGCAAGTACTCTACCACTAAGTCACATACACAGCTTTTTATTTTTGTGTTGGTTGTGGAGCTTGAACTCAGGTGCTGTCATTGAGCTCTTTTTGCTTAAGGCTAGCACTCTACCACTTTGAGCTATAGTATCAGTTCGTTTTCTGGTAGTTAACTGGAGATGAGTCTCATCATAGACTTTCCTGTTCAGGCTTGCTTTGAACCATGATCCTCTGTCTCAGCCTCCTGAATAGTTAGAATTACAGGTGGGAGCCATGAGTGCCCAGCAACCCCTGGCTTTAGAATGTCAGAAGAAGCTGCTCCTAGCTCCTTTGGTTCTCTACAAGCATCAAGTTTCCTAAAAGGCTTAGAGGAAATGGCTTGGGGTGAGGGTGTGTCACTCACAGAAACACAGGAAGAGTGTGTCTACACACATGCCGAAAACACTGAAGAAGCCACTGGCGATGACATAGGCTCCCACAATGGAGGTCTACAAGACACAAGGCTGGTTGGGATTGGTCTGTTCCTTAGGGGAGTTAGGGGATACATCAAAGAGGCCAGTTACTCACCATAATGGGTAGCCAATAATAGTTGAGGTGGGGGTTCTCAAAGTCTTTACCCAATCCCTTGATTTGGCCAGAGAAAAAAAAGAAAGACAAGACCCCTGTGGGAGAGATAGGGATGTTAGGGATGCTCCTTTGAGGTCACCTGTTCAGCTGCCTAGCACCCCTAAACCCTGACCCTTACCAACACCTTCAATGAAAGTCCTGGTCCTTACCGACACCTCCAACCACCAGCAACTTCCCAAAGAGCAGGAGCAGGTCTGTGACTTTATCCAGGACAACCACCCTGTGTCAGAATTTAGGGTAGATTGTGGGTGAGATTTCTGGGAGTGGAATTGGCTATATTATTTGCAGGGAGAGCGAGGAAATGAAAATGATGCACATTTTAAGATGGCAATATGCAGAGCATTAAACCAAACACAAGGCATTCGGGGCACAGAATGCGGTGAAGTCAGATTTGGGTGAGAAGGGTGGGGGACAGCCTCACCTGACAACATTCCGCATGAGCAGCATGAAGGCATTTTTGGCTGAGACACAGAAATTCTTCCCATAGATGGCGATCTATGGGAAGTGGGAAAGTCAGAGTTACCTATGATGAGCTTACTTGGACCAGGTTATGGGGTTTGACCACTGTGCTCACCATGATGTACGCATTGCGGTTCAGGAACTTGATGAACTTTTCCAGACACCACAGACAGCACTTGAAGCAGCACATGATGCAGCGGGCCATTGGGTTCTGGGCTCCTAGGAGCAAGGAAAGTCCATGCTTGATTACTGGCCCCTGTATCTCCTCCACTCCCAAGAATCTAGTTGCTCAGTCTGGCCTTCTCCAACTCTTGATGGGCTCACCTCTCAGCTTGTGGTCAATGTACTCTAGGATGATCCGGGCTATTTGCACAAGGCTCAGGATGAGGGCTCCAAATGCCAGTGATCCTGTGTGGTAACTGCAGGGGAAATTAGGTCATTTGGGGTAGCCTAGCACCCTAGAGTCCCTATTGTTCCTAACTCCCAGGACTCTGCCCCTGACTTACCGGAGTGTGCGGATGAAAGCTGCGCTCAGGGGGAAGGTAGGGATATCCCGAGGCTTGTGGAAGGCCCAGTAGAAGGAGGCAAAGGCCCCAGCCAGGACACATTGGCCTAAGGCCAGAACCCAGTTAAGGGTCCAGAAGAGCCCTAGGATCCCATAGACTTGTAGGTTGAAGAGAGAACGTTGTACTAGGCCTGTGGATGTGTAGCCCTGAAAGACGCACATCAGCCCTGGACAGGTGTAGTTTGTAGACTGGGCCTGGAGGTGGCAGGGAAGACAGAGTAAGATGAATATGGCTTCAGAGGGCACAGTATGGCTCCCTGATCTCCCTCCATTCCCAGTGGTCCCCAAGGTGGAGGAGTCTGTTCTTTCTCTAGACTTGTTTCCAGGTATAGACTATGTACTGGCTAGTGTATGAAGGGACTTCGCTTCCTGGCCCAGGGCTGGCCCCCAAAACTCCCCAGCCACCTGTGTGTGGGTAGCGTGACACTGTCCCTTTCACTTTCTCAGCCACCTTCTCCAGGGCCCAACTTCAGTTTTACCCAGGTTATCTGAGAACTTGCTCCTCCTGCCTCTGAGTTCAGGGGTGAGAGATGTTTGCCACTATACCCGATAGCCCATGACTTACACAAAGCCGGTGATGCTGGACTGGAGTTACTGCTTATATGGTAGAGTGCCAGCCGTGAGCCAAAAAAAGCAGAATGAGACTGAGCTCAAATATGACTCACACCTGCAATCCTAGATACCCAGGACACTGAGATTTGGAGGATCAAAATTTGAAGCCAGTGTGGGCAGAAAAAGACTTTATTTCCAAAATAACAAAAAGGACCAGAGGCTTGTCTTAAGTGTTAGAATACCAGTCTAGCAAAGCATGGGGCCCTTTAAAATGTAATCACCAAATCGGTTCAGTCCTCTCTCCCTTCCCTTCCTTCCTCCTCTTCTTTTCTTTTCTTTTTTTTTTTTTTTTCCCCAGGGTCTAGGGCTTGAACTTGGTCTGGGCACTCTCCCTTAATTTCTTTTTGCTCAAGGCTAGTGCTCTATCACTTGAGCCACAGTGCCACTTCTGGCTTTTTCCTGTGTAGTTTATTGGACATAAAAGTTTCATGAACTGGGCTGGGAAGGTGGCTCAGCGGAAGAGCGCTTGCCTTGCATGCATCAGGCCCTGGGTTCGATTCCTCAGCACCACATAAACTGAAAAAAAAAAAGCTGGAAGTGGCGCTGTGGCTCAAGTGGTAGAGTGCTAGCCTTGAGCTGAAGAGCTGAGGGACAGCGCCCAGGCCCAGAGTTCAGGCCCCACGACTGGACCCAAAAAAAAAAAAAAAAGTTTCATGAACTTTCCTGCTCAGCCTTCCAACTATGATCCTCAGATCTCAGCCTCCTGAGTAGCTAGGATTACAAGTGTGAGGCACTGGTACCTGGCTTCTTTTCTTTCTTCTTTTTTTCTGTTCTTTTTTTTCTTTTCCTTTCTTTTTTTCTTTTCTTTTCCATCTTTCTACCCATACTGGAGCTTGAACTTAGGTTCTTATACTCTCATTTGGCTCTTTTGTTCACAGCTGATATTCTACCACTGGAATCATGTCTCCAGCCTGGCTTTTTTGCTGGTTATTCTGGGGATAGAATCACACAGACTTCTTTTGCCTGGGCTGGTTCCAAACCATGATCCTCAAATCCCGGCCTCCTAAGTAGCTAGGATTATAGATAAGAGCCACAAGTGTTCAGCTTTTTCCCCCCCTCTAGTACCGGGGTTGAACCAAGGACATTGGGATTTCTTGGTAAGTGCTCTATATGTTTGAAATTGTGTAAGAAAAATAAACCACATTATACTCTGGAGATCACTGCAGGTAGGTGTCAGTCCTCACTGATAGAAGGTGAGTTAGTAGCAAAGGAGAACTAGGTCATCCTGAGCTTGCCATTCACAGTGCTAACACACAGTAGGTCTTGTGCTAATCTAAAAGAGCTTCATTTATAATTTTTTAATTAATTAGAATGTGGTTGCCAGGTATGGGTGGCTCATGCATGTAATCCTACGTACTCAGGAGGCTGAGATCTGAGGATCATGGTTTGAAACTGGCCCAGGCAGAAAAGTCCGCTTGAGCCTCTTTTCTCCAATTAACCACTCAAAAACAAAAACCTAAAACAAAAACAAAACAAGGAAAAACCCCAGAAGTGGCTCAATTGGTAGAGGGCTAACCTTGAGCACAAAGAGGCTCAGGGACAGTATCCAGGCCCTGAGTCCCTCCACAACCAAAAATAAATAAACAAACAAATAAATAGAATGTGGCTAACGCTTGCTGCAGGCATAGCTCATAGTTCCAGCTCAGAAATGGCAGGCCCTGGGCTGGGAAGGTGGCTCAGTAGTAGAGTGCTTGCTTGCATGCATGAGGCCCTGGATTCGACTCCTCAGCACCACATAAGCAGAAAAAGCTGGAAGTGGCGCTGTGGCTCAAGTGGTAGAGTGTTAGCCTTGAGTTAAAGAGCTGAGGAACAGCACCCAGGCCCAGAGTTCAGGTCCCACATTCAACAAAAAAGAAATGAAGAGAAATGACAGGCCCTGCAAGCTTTGAGCTCAATTTGTTCTGACCAGTTTAGTGCCACACCTTGGGGGCACTTTGGGGAGACAGCTCCACCCTCAGGTCCTCCTGGGAGTCCCACCTCCTGGTTCCAAGGAAGGTAGATTTAAAAACAAAGAAACATAAAAAAGCAAAACAATCCAAGCAGTTACAGGCTCTTATCAGAGTCCCGGCATTATACAAAGGACTTTATGTACCCAGTGTCATTTAACCTTTTCAGCCACATCGAGGAACATGAGTATGATTAAGCTCCATTTCCCAGAACACAAGGCCAAGGGCTGAGGGTGAAGTAGTTAATGGCCCATGCAGTAGAGGAAAGTCCTGCTGTTCAACCTTCCTGTCTTCCTCCTTCAGGCCATGCCTTCTGCTGCCTCATTTTCCTTCCCACAAAATGGGTGACTCAGCCAGGTGGAGGGAGGTGGCCAGTTATATGACCTTAAGCCAGCCCCTTGCCCTCTCTAGGCCTCTGTTACCTCTGTGGTATGGGGGACCTGGGCTAGTTGGCCTCTAATGTCCCCTCAGCCTTGTTGAAGTCCTCTAAGTACCCTTCCACTTTCTCTTACCATAGGATCGCAGGATGCATTCACTGGTGCATTCTCACATCCAGGGGCACTCTCATTGGACACCCAATAGATATACTGGGGTTGCCCGGATGTGGCCAGGTACCCAGAGGGGAGTCAAGGAAAGTATAGCCCCACAGTGACTCCACAGATCTTCCCTTAGGACCCATTCCTGGAAGCTAGTGCAAAGCGAGCTGGAATACAGCCTGTGCTTAAACTCAAGGCCTGAGTGCTGTCCCTTAGCTTTTGTGCTCGATGTTAGTACTCTACCACGTTGAGCCATTGCATCATTTCTGGCTGTCTAGTGGATAACTGGAGATGAGAATCTCACAGACTTTCCTTCCTGGGCTGGCTTCGAACTGGGATCCTCAGATCTCAGCTTCCTGAATAGCTGGGATTACAGGTATGGGGCACCAGCTGCCCAGCCTTAGCTTCTCTTTCTTGACTGTGACCCAGCACTAGGCTGTGTCTGCCCAAAGAAAAGTACAGGCATGCACTTCTTCATCCCCTGTCCTGCCCCGAGAGCACGAAGACAGAGGGTCCAGCTAGGAGGACAAAGGATACAGAGCAGTCATGGCCCAGTAGGCAATGCAAATGACCAGGAGGACAAAGGTGACGAGTGGGTAGAACAGGGTTGACATCATCTGTCCCACAGCTCTGTGAGGAGAGAAAAATAATCCACCATTAACACAGTTCTAGCCTCTAGACCCCCAGGGTCAAACTTGGCAAGAGCCCCTTGTCCACCTTGGCTACCACCTGTCTGTTACCCTAGGCTGGGAGCAACCAGGCAGCAACTTCATCTTCCACATCTGTATCTCCAGCACCAATTGTGGGGCCACATACTCCTGAGGTGCTCACTGAAAGAGCTGAATAATCTGGCACAAGAGATGTATGCTGGGGCTGGGAATGTGGCTCAGTGGTGGAGTGCTTGCCTAGCATGCATGAAGCCCTCAGTACCACAGTACCACATAAACAGAAAAAGCTGGAAGTGGCGCTGTGGCTCAAATGGTAGAGTGCTAGCCTGAGCAAAAGAAGCTCAGGGACAGTGCCCAAGGCCCTGAGTTCAAGCCCTGGAACTGACAGAGGGGTGTGTGGGGTGGAGCAGTATGCTGGGAGCATATGGCTCACCTCTGTAATCCTAGCTATTTGGGAGGCTGAGAGCTAAGGATCATGGTTTGAAGCCAGCCTGGGCAGGAACATCTTGAGACTCTTAACTCCAGCTAACTACCCAAGAGCCAGAAATACAGCTGTTGGTCAAGGTAGAGTACTAGCCTTGAGTGAAAAAGCTAAAGGACAGTGCCCAGGTCCAAAGATCAAAATCCAATGCCAGTATAGACACACACACACAAACACACACACACACACACACACACACACGCACGCACGCGCGCACAAGCATGCACACGCACACACACACACGCACACACGCACACACGAGAATGTATAGAGCAGACTAGGGGCATAGAAGCTATCTGGGTAGCCTCAGGAGCATCAGGGAAGAGAATTTCCAAAGTGTAGTCTTCTGACAAGATTTAATAGCTACTGATAAGGAGTAAGCTGTTGCTCCTCCTTTCTGCCTAGAGCCCTACCATTTCATCCAGTGACCCCATAGCTCCTACAGGGACCAGGTCCATGTTCTAGGCACTTGGTAGACACCCATAACCTTCACTATAACCCATAATGTAGGGACTGACATTATACCCATCTTATAGATAGGGAAAGGAAAATTGAGGCTCTAAGAGGTTGAGCAAGGTTAATCACTTCACTATTGTGTCCTTTTCTGGGGCTTCCTATCACCTCCTCGGTACTCTCCCCGACCAGCCTGCACTGCAACCCTCAGCTCCATTTTTTCCTTCAAACAGGCCCTTACTTGCTGGCCTCCTGCAGAAGGGCGATGGCGATTCGAATCCGCTGCCTCAGGAAGATAAGCAGGAGAAGCAAGATGCCTTCAATCACGGCCAGCAAGATCACTGCAGAGGGGGACAGTGGACAGAGTGCCTGGGTCAGAAGCAGGGTGGGCACAAGTCCTTGGTGGCTGGAGGATGGACGGAGCGAGCACTCACAGGCGGCTAGCCAGGTCTCCTGCACACTCTTGTAGGCACTGAGGTTGGTGGTGAAGCCTAGCTGGTAGATGGAGGCACCCTTGTCTCGCAGCACCCGGTACTGCTCCCAGCAGTGGTAGATACCGTAGGCCAACACAGCTAGCACCCCGAGGATCAGCACCAGCACCAGGGGCCCGGCCATCAGACGCAGAAGCAGGATAAACAATAAGCTCAGGACCAGAGCCACGCCTAGGGCACTGCAGACAATGTGATATAGATGAGGGTCATTCTGGGTTCCTAAAGTATTTCCTGACCCCATTTCTTTTATAAAGCCTAGGATCCACTCCTAGCTCTTTCTCCTCATTTTCTCCTCCTCCTCTTCCTCCTTTATTAATCTCAGCTTCAGACATGGGACTAAGGGAAAAGTGGATCAAGGAGGGAAGAAGGAAAAGATGGAAGAAAGAGAGGATGGGGGAATTTGGTGACTCACACAAGGATCCAATACCAGGACCGGGCAAAATCCTCAAAGATCTTAACTGTGATGTCTCGGGCATTGATGCTGTCCAGAAGCCCACTGGAGGGGAGGGATAGAGTCAGGTGGTGCTGTGGCTAGAAAGGAGTGTAGGATGGATGTGGGGCGGGGAGGTGCCTACCTGATCCCTTGAGAAACGCTGGTGTTATGGATCCCAGGGAAATCAGGCAGCGTGTAATTTACATTGGGCAACGGAAAACAACGTCCCAGAGCTGGAAGGGAGAACAGGGGCTGCTGCATGGTAGGACTCTCTGTCCTTAGCCCACAGGGCAAGGGAGTGATAGACTTTGCTTCTCAGGGGCTGGAGGTGCTGCTCTTGGTTCTACTGCCAAAGCAGTAGTTCTTGCCCTGTGCAGTCTGGGCCACTTCCCCCTCCCTCCCCCCCCCCCCCCCCGCCCCTGCTCTGCCTCCTCTCTGGCCTGCACTGCTACAGTATCTCCAACCCCAACTTTTCAAGACCAGGGCACTGCCCAACTGCCTTATCTGTGCACTCCAGGTTACTCTGCTGGTCAGACATCTCTAGAGGCTCTGTCCTGGAGAGCCACCATCCATGCTCCCTGGCCAGGCTACTGGGTGCTTCCACTGAGTACAGCTCCCCATCCCCTCACTTCTACATCTCAGCTTTTGCTGAGCCTCTCTCTGAGCTTCTGTTCCATCTCACCTCCTCCAGGAAGCCTTCAGCCCTGCATCTCCTCACACTCGTTAGACACCTAAAGGCACCTATGCAGAGCTATTTCTAGCAGCATTATCCTGGTGACAAGGTTGCTAAGTGGCCATTTTGCTATTTACATTCTAAAGATGAGGAAACAGTGCAGATAGGTTGAATAATTGACTCCAGACCAGTCAGCTAGACAGTGTCATAGTTTGAATCTAGATCACTCTGATTTTGGAACAACTATTTCTCATACTTTATATCGTACTTATATTGAAAGCTAAGTATCTTTCCTCATGCTGCAACCTTTTTTTTTTTCTCCCCAGTCCTGTGGCTTGAACTCAGGGCCTGGGCACTGTCCCTGAGCCTTCCTGTGGCTTGAACTCAGGGCCTGGGCACTGTCCCTGAGCTTCTTTTGCTCATGGCTAGCATTCTACCATTTGAACCACAGCACCATTTCTGGCTTTTTCTGTGTATGTGGTACTGAGGAATTGAACTCAGGGTTTCATGTATGCTAGGCCAGCACTCTACCACTAAGCCACATTCCCAGCCCCTCGTGCTGCAATTTAAATAATGTTTCCTATTAGAAATTATAAGGAAATTAAAACAAACAAACAGCTCACAGAAGGGCGCTGGTGGCTCATGCCTGCCTGTCATCAAAAATACTTAGGAGTCTGAAATCTGAAGATTGGGGTTTGAAGCCAGCCTGAATAGAACACTCCCTGAGACTCTAATCAGCAAAAAGCTGGAAGTGCAGGTATGGTTCAAATGGTAGAGTACTAAGCCTTAAACAAAAAAGCTATGCAAGATTATTAAGGCTCTGAGTTCAAACTGCAGTACTGGCAAAAATAAAGTCCTCATAAACAGTGGTGGCACAGGCCTGTGATCCCAATATTTAAGAGGCTAAGACAGGAGGATTACTATGTAGGCATCCTGGGCTACTCTTATGTATGTGCGTATGTGCGTGCGTGCGTGCATCCATGCGTGCGTGTGCGTGTGTGTGCCATTACTGGAGTTTGAATTCAGGGCCGGTGAACTGTTTCTGAGCTTCTTTTGCTCAAGGTTAGCACTCTAACACTTGAGCCATAGATCCATTTCTGTTTTGTCTTATTTTTTTAGTTTATTGAAGGTAAGAGTCTCATGGACATTCCTACCCAGGCTGGCTTTGAACCAAGATCCTCAGATCTCAGCCTCCTGAGTAGCTAGGATTAGAGATGTGAGCCATCATACTGGTGTGAGCCTAGCTTTGACTCTTTCAAAAAAAATTACAGGGCTGGGAAGGTGGCTCCGTGGTAGAGTGCTTGCCTTGCATGCATGAGGCCCTGGGTTCGATTCCTCAGCAGCAAATAAGCAGATAAAGCTGGAAGTGAGGCTACGGCTCAAGTGGTAGGGCACTAGCCTTGAGCTGAAGAGCTGAGGGACAGCGCCCAGGCCCAGAGTTCAGGCCCCACGACCGACCAAAAAAAACTACAGCTGCTGTTAGAGCATCATACAGGATCATCCTTTCCCATCACTCCAAGCTCTCCTGTAACCTTACAACCACCTTTGCTCCTTCCACCCAGAATGTAGCTCAAACTTGCTCTGTCCTTGCTCTGGCCCACTGCCTGGTGCACAGTAGGTGCTCAGTAAGCATTGATGGCTTGATTGCATGGTCACATAGCAGAGAGAGAAAGAAGACCTGGTGCCCATCCCAGTTTTGCCACTGACAAGCTATGTGGCTTTCCTCTCGCTGGTCCTGCTTTCCTCGTTTGAGGAATAAAAATATTGGCTCTGATGATGAATGTACCCTCACCTGGAGTGGAAGGGAGGAGGAAACTGGGACAGAGCTCCTGTTGTAGGCTTTCCAGCACTATCTAGGGATAGAAAAGGGATGATAGACACACTGATGTAAAACAGAATGAAGAATCAAGCTCTTCTTCATCACCACCACCACCACCACCACGGGTGGGGATGTCTGTTTACCCTTCTTAGGAGAGCCAATCAGTGATCACCAATCAACTTCCCCGCCCACCCCTGCCCATTGTGGGCCCTTCTGGGCGGCAGTGATGATGTTGGAGTCAGTGCTTACCATATTCTGGGGTACTCCTGGCAGGCAAAAGTTTTTATTTCCTTTGGAGAAGACCTCCCCGACTGTCAGTGACAACTGGTTACTCTCCACAGCCCACGGTGTCTCTGGACAGGAGGACACACATACCTGGGGGCAGAGAACATGCTAAGTAGCTTCTACTTGGAGATGCATGGAAATGGGGGGCAAGTCCCAGGCTCTGACCTGGGGCGTGGGGCACTGTAGGCTGTTCTGGGCGACCGTAATGATGTTGGCACTCAGGATGCAGCTGAAGATGTTGAAGTACAGGACATAGGGTTTATCTCTGCAGGAAGGGAGGAAGTGTGCACTTCAGGGTGTGGTTAGGTGTTAGGGGAGAAGAAGGACTACTAGGGTCTCTTCCCTAGATTACAGTGGGTCCTGTGTGGCCCTGTCTCATCCAGCTCCTGGTCCCAGCTCAATTAGGGAAGCAAGGAAGACACCTGATGACATCCCAGTCATTCATATTACAACAGTTGAGTGGCAGCGAATGTGGTGTAAAATCTTCTTCCAGCTTAACAGCTTTGAACAAGTCTTAAGGGCTCTGCCTCAGTCGTACCATATATGAAACAATAACCTTTAACTCAAGAGGCTTAAAAGTGTGTGTGTGTGTGTGTGTGTGTGTGTGTGTGTGTGTGTGTGTTATACTGCCTGTCTAGAACATAGTAAATGTTATATGATTATTAGGTTTTTTTTTTTCTTTTTTGGTGATGGTCTTAGGAGATAAAAGTCTCACAGACTTTCCTGTTCAGGCTGGAAAGTCAAACACCTTTCCTTAGATCTCAGCCTCCTGAGTAGCTAAGATTACAAGTATGAATCACCAGCACTTGGCAAGGGTTTATTTGTTAGCCATTTCCTGCATGTAGGGTAATAAGTAATAAGAGTTTCTAGAATCACCTTGTGCTTCAGGTAAGGGAATCAAAGCTCAGAGAGGTCAAGTAAGTGACCGGAGGCCATACACCCAAAACTTAAAACTAGTCAAGGATCCAAACAGTAACCTGTGTGAACTCTAAGCTCATACACTTAATCATGACTCTATACTTAACTCCCGGTCCTGGGGGTGGGGGACTCAAGCCACCTGACCAACCAGAGATGGCTCTCAATATGGCCTCCAGTGATTGGAATGGGGGAGGGGGGATGCTGAGGGTGGAGTGGAAACAATGGGGAAAGAATGCAGAAGGAACAAGCACAGTTCAGTGCCCAGGCTGAGGGGGTCTTCCTCCACCTATTCCACATCTTGCCTCTCTCCTGCCCCTTTCTTCCCACTTTTTTGTTGTTGTTAGTTGTGGGGCCTGAACTCTGGGCCTGGGCACTGTCCTTGTGCTCTTCAGCTCAAGACTAGCGTTCTACCACTTGAGCCACAGTGACATCTCTGGTTTTCTAGTGGTTTATTGGAGATAAAGAGTGTCACGGGCTTTCCTGCCCGGGCTGGCTTTGAACCGCGATCCTCAGCTCTCAGCCTTCTGAGTAACTAGGATTACAGGCGTGAGCCACCAGGGCTCAGCTTCTTCCCACTTTGGTACTCACTTGTTCTCTCCCATCCCGCAGTAGGCTCCGGTGGAGTTCCTGGGGTAGAGGACTTGCCGAGGGTCTCCATACACCCAGGCTGGAGACAGACCACACAGATGCATCATGGGAAGGCAGAGACTTGGGGAGAAGCTCTAAGGTAGTCCCCACCTGGTTTACTGCCCCTACCCACAGCCCCAACTCTGGGCAACTGGGAACTCACCCACAATCCCTACCACGATGTAACCCAAAATGAAGAGAAAGAAGAGGACGCAGCAGATGACATCCGTGCAGCTCCTGAGGGAGAAATGGAGGTCTGAGCAGGGCAGAGGTGGGTTGGGAACCTCTGAGGAGGAAGTGCATGGGTTGGTCTGGAGAACTGGGGAATCCCCGAGAGGGTGGGTATCAGCAGGTTTTATTTATTTGAGAAATGTTTTTTTCCTGCCAGGTGCTGGTGGTTTACACCTGTAACCTTAGCTACTTAGAAGGTCAAGATCTAAGGATCCAAGTTCAAAGTCAGCCTGAACAGGAAAGTTGTTGAGGCTCTTCTCTCCAATTAACCACCAAAAGGCCACATGTGGAGGTGTGACTCAAGTGGTAGAGAGCCAGACTCGAGTAAAAAAGCCAAGGGAGGGCTGGGAAGGTGGCTCAGTGGTAGAGCGCTTGCCTTGCATGCCTGAGGCCCTGCGTTTGATTCCTCAGCACCACATAAGCAAAAAGAAAAAAGCCGGAAGTGGCGCTGTGGCTCAAGTGATAGAGCACTAGCCTTGAGCTGAATTGCTGAGGCACAGCGCCCAGGTCCAGAGTTCAGGCCCCACGACCGGAGCCAAAAAAAAAAAAAAAAAAAAAAAAAGCCAAGGGAGAACATGCAGACCTGATTTCAAGCTCCAGGACTGGCATAGGAAAAAATAAATAAAAGGAAAAGTCCTTTTTCTGAGTGGGTATCTTTCTCCTGAAGTAGAACAGAAAAGACCAGTTTGAGCTAGAAGTAGAGCTCAGTGGTAAAACATGTAGAGCTCAGTGGTAAAACATGTGCTGATTGCAACGAGGCTCTGGGTTCAATCCTTAAAACCACCAAAACAAAGCCAAGAAAAGCACAAAAGGGCTTAGCTGGCTAAAATTACACACACACACACACACACACACACACACACACACACACACACACACACACACACACACACACACACACACACACACACACACACACACACACACACACACACACACACACACACAACACACACACACACACACACACACACACACACACACACACACGTGCCAAAATCAGGAAATAACTCCCCCACTGCCCCCCAGCATCTGTAAGCCTCTGCCAACTCTCCAAACAACAAATGTCCCAGAGAACCACTCAGCCAGGACAGAATTTTTCTGTTTCTTCTTGTTTTACAACAGGTTTCTTACTAACAGGTCAGCGAACATCAAGCAAAACCATCATTCCCCCCTTCCCCCAGGGCAGTGCCCAGAACTCACCGGTTTTTGATGGGACCTCGAAAGGAAGGATCATATTTGGCTGGTTTACCTGGACAATATGAGAATGAGGCAGAGGGTTTCTCTCCCATATATATATATATATATATATATATATATATATATATATATATATATATATATATATATAAATGGTCTTGGGGCTTGAAGTCAGGGCCTCATTCTTTCTTGGCTTTTCCCTCAAGGCTATCTCTGTACCACTTGAGCCACACCTCCACCAATGTCTTTTTTACAAGTTAATTAAAGATAAGAGTCACACCTTTGTTTTCTTTCTTTCCTTCTTTCTTTCTCTTTCTTTCTTTCTTTCTTTCTTTCTTTCTTTCTTTCTTTCTTTCTTTCTTTCTTTCTTCCTTTCTTTCCTTTCCTTTCCTTTCCTTTTTTGCACAGGTTGGCTTTGAGTTATGATCCTCAGATCTCAACTCTCTGAGTACTTCTCTATGTCTGGTCCCTTCCTTACTTCAACCCTAGGAGGACCCAGCACAGGGGCCAGCAGAAGGAGGAAACAGAGCCAGTAGTAGGATCCAGACCTGGTCAGCTGCTCAACAGCTGTCTGCCAGGAACTCTACCCCATCAGACAGCAGGGCAATAAGGCCTTTATGGGTTTTCAGTTCATACTTCAAGGCCATCTGACTGGAAAATGGCCTTGGTCCTTATCCCCATACTAGTCTTTTTCCAGAGGGCTCTGGCCAGCTGGGATCCATGGCTTTCCAGCACCCATTCTTATCCCTAATCTCTGTATGTATATCCTCATTCTGGAACCTGCTCTGAACCATCCAGATCTGAGTCCCTCAGCTCCCAGGCCCTCCTCACAGCTGTACCCACTTCTTGCCCCAGGCCCCAGGCAAAGAAACTAAAGCCAAAGAGGTCCACACCTGCAGGGCCTGGGGAGGGAGGGAGGGAGGAAAGCGCCTTCGTTGACTCTCATTCTGAAGGGATCTTAGTCCTCTGGCCACCACGAAATTCTGGGCAGCCAGTCAGGGTGACACCTGAGCTGGCTGGCCGTTGAAGTTGTGGCCACGTTTCTGTTCCTGGTCTTCCTTGAGTACATACAGGGAGGAGGTGGAGCCAGGCAGCCAGGGTCCCTTGTGGGCACCCAGGAAGAAAGATAGAGAGCTGGGCCAGAGACTGAGAAGGGGTAGGATCCACTTTTCCAAAGAGCCCTGGACTCTGTTCCATCCTGGCTCACCGAACTGAGGTCAATGATTGACCCAAAGCTGCTCCAGGAAGTTTTCTGGAGCGCTCTGGCCCCTTCCCCTGTTTGCCAGGGAAAGTCAGCCCCACCTCGAGGAGGCCGCTCCTCCCTCAGGATTATGGTCCCTCTCCACCCAAGGGATCTGGCCGGCAAGCTGTGGCTCTCACAACTTGGGGATCCTGGAGGCTGAGCTGTAGCTCTAATTTCTTAGGACCCCTGGGACAGACTCCCAGACCTTTTTCTTCATGCATTCTGGATGTCTCGCTCCCCCTCTTCACAGGAATCCTACAAGGCCCTGCCCCTGTTCCTCAAAGACCCCAAACAGACCCAGGAGCAGGGCTCAGTCTCCTCCCAACGGGCAGCTCAGGGTCCCAGTCCCTCACCAAGACCTGAGTGGCAGGCCCCTAGCACCTTCCTCCTCAAAGACCCAGAGTCCAGGCTGGAATTCCTCCCTTGCACAGGACCCCTGGCAGACACTCCTAGCCTTTAAACCTTAAGTCCCATCCCCTCTTCTGCTCAGGACCCCAACCCTGCCACCTTCCATCCTTGTTTGCCAAGGCCCTGTCCTCAGGGGCCCAAAGCCCAGGTCCGAAATCCCTCTACCGCCTACAAAGCCATCTCCCACTGTATACCCAGACCCCAGCCTCACTCTGCAAATGGCTCCCAGTTGTGGCTCCCAGGTCCTGAGCCCCATCGCCCCAGGACACCAATTTCATCTCCTTTTATTGACTCTTGTTTCCTGGTCCCTCACTCAAGCACCCAGAGCTCTCCTTAGTTCCTCGGCCTGGATCTAACCTCAGCCACCATTGTCTGCAGTCACCAGCCAGCCTCCCGCCCTCCAGAACACCAGCCCTTGGCCCCAGCCTCTAGCCTCACCGTAAGCCTCGTTCTCATCCTGCTTTCCACCCATGGCTCAGTCGCCGGAGTGATTGGAGCCTGGGAGACCTGGCGTCTCACCTGCTACCTGCCCCGCCTTCCCAACACGTCATAGCTCCACCCCTGCCTGTGGTCCCCGACACACTCCAGTTCCTCCTTCGGATCTCCACAACTCTAAGTAAGACCAGGCAGCTCGCTGAGAAGGGACTGGAGCTGCTGGCTGGGAAAGTGTCACAGCTGTAAGGACTTAAGAGTCTTCGGGAATTCTGCAAAGTATCTCTCAATGGCAATGCCCTCCAGCCAAAAAAAAAAAAAAAGTTCAGATTTGTCTTTAAGCCCTTGACTAGAACTTGCTGCCTGTGTCCCCCACCAGGCAGCTTCCCCCTCCACTGTGCCCCTGGAACCCACAATCCCTCAGGCTGTGTGCTTCCTCCTCCCCTCCCCACAATCACTCAGACAACTTTATTACCAAACCCAACATTTATTGAGAACAAAGAAAATGAGTTGGCACAGAGGCCCAATTCTAATTCACCAATCTAACTAACGTGGGGATGAGGGTGGCCGGCCCTGGAGTCACTCTCAGAGCGGAACCAGCTTTGGATGAGGGGCTTGCAGACCTCCAGGGTCTGTTTGGGGGGGGGGTCTCTGGTAGAGGAATGTCTAAAGGGCAGTGGGAAAAATGGCAATGCCCCAAATTGGGGCTGTGAGCATCAGATAGCAGAGGGCTGTTGAGCTGGTGGCCACCAGTGTCAGAGAAGGGAGGGTGTGGTCCATTTTCAGGTGTTGACAGGGGGCAGGGAGCCGAGCTCTGGTAGTAGCTCAGGGTGGGGGTCCAGGCGGGCCAGCCGGCTCTGCTCCAAGGCAATGGCCTCAGCTGAGTGCTTGCACTTCTCAGAGCCACACTGACAGGTGAAGTATTTGCTTTTAATGTCCCAAAAGCGGTCACCATAGTCAAACCTGTTAGAGGAGCACAGGATCTTGTGGGATCTTGACCAGACACCAAAAACCCACCCCAAAGATCCTGCAGATCTCCGTCCCCAGGAGAGACGCAGGCCCTTCTAGATGGTCCTCAAGTCCTTGTAGATTCTAAAGGTGAAGCTTCAGCATTGCCGTGCAAACTCATTAAAAATGTAAGATGTGGGCCCCTCAACTAAGTGAGCCAGAATTTCTGAGGCTCAGGGCTTTTTTTTTTTGTTTTTTGGTGGTGACTAGAATTGGACCCAGGACCTTGAACATGGTAGGCAAGCATTCTAATGAGCCTACAGTTCCTTTTTTTTTTTTAAAGTGCTGGTACTGGAGCATGCACTCAAGAGGCTTGTGCTCTTACTCTTTTGTTCAAAATGCTCTACCACTTGAACCATACCTCTACTTCCAAAGTTTTTGTTAGGTTAATTGAAGAGTCTCTTGAATTTTTCTGCCAGGGTTCCCTTTGAACCCTAACTCTGGGATCTCAGCTTCCTGAGTATAGGATTATAGGCATGAGCCAATGGTGCCCAGCCTAAAATTTTTGATAGAAAGGTCTTCCTAAATTGCCAAGCTGGCCTCCAACTTGTGATCCTCCTGCCTCTCCCTCCCAAGTCGGGAGATCACAGGTGAGCAATGCCACACTCACATAGGCACTGTTTTTTTTTTTTTTTTTCTATTGGAATGCTGTCCCTGTAACTCAGGGCCTCAAGTTCTTGCTAAGCTTTTTCACTCATGGCTACTGGTCTATCACTTGAGCCACACTTTCAGCTCTGCTTTTTTGCTGGTTACTTTAGGGATAGCATCTCATAGACACATTTGCTCTGGCTGGCTCTGAATGTGATAACCACATCTCAGCCTCCTGAGTAGCTAAGGTCTTAGATTCTATTTTAAGAAGCCCTCCAAAGGGCATACTAATCTTTCCCAACCCAAGCCTCACCCTAGTTCCTCCCCAGTCCGAATGTCTCGGGAACTGAAGAAAGCAATGCGTGGAAATCGCAGGTCTTGGTGCAGCATGAAGACCCGGACAGGGATGATGTTGGGATCACACAGGTGGTTGATGAAGCGGCTGATGTTGCCGTAGTAACGAGCATCGATGCAGTACACCTCTCCATCCTGAAGGCAGAGGGAGAGTGCTCTCTTCACAGTTACCCTCACTCTGCCTCCTTGGCCAATCTTCCTCTCACTGGCCACCTAGTCCCACCACCCAGGTTTCCACCCGATGACTTCCCAGAGTCTCCAGAAACTCATCCAGTGGAAGCAGAAGGGACAGAGGAGGTGTCACCTGCCCACCTTGTTGTCTAAGTCGAAGAGGTAGGAATCATCCTCTCTGACATCAGCCTCAGCATCCGAGATCAGCTCCCCGACGTACCTGTTGGACAGGAATCATGGTTCTGAAGGGGAGCAGGTTGTTGGGAGGTGGCTCCAGACCCTGTCTCTCCTCACAAGCCCAAAGAATCGTCTTTCACTTCTCAGCTATTCACCACTATCTGCCAAGTGCCAGGTTAACACCACAGGGGCTACAGTAAGTGATCTAGGGCAGAGTGGATCCAGAAGGAAGTGAACATCATTTGGGAAGGGGAAATGCCAGGAGCAGGAATGAGGCATCTGTGGGACACAATCCTGCCAGCTGAGGTGCTTAGGTGTTCCTTGGACGGTCTGAACATAGGCAGGACTGGTGCGTGTGAGGGGAAAGCCTGGAGGCTGATGGGGTCAGGAAGACCTGAGGGAAGTGAAGGGGATGAAGGGGAGGATTTGGAGACAGAGCAAGCCTCTGTGGTGAGAGGATTAGTACCCAGGGGCTGTTGCCAGGGAAGTTTGCTTGTATGTAGACACTGGGAGGTTTGTGTAGGAGGAACCGCCCAGCAGGTGGTTGTAAAGAGTGGCCACACAGTAGCAGAGAAGGGCCAGACTGCAGGAAGAGAGGGAGGATGAGGAACTCTGGGGTAGGACAGTAGAGGGAGGAGCTGGTGAAGAGCAAGAAGGAATAGGAGGGGCAGCAGCAAGGGCAGCATCATGCTGCAGGCGGAAAGATGCCAGGAGAACCAAGACTGAGACTCAGCAGTGAGAGGGTGGAGTGAACAATTGTCAGCAGAGGGGAAGGCAAGGGCAGGTTTTAACACAGACAAGGAGTGAACAGACACTGGAGAGGTTAAGACCCAGGAGGACGGGGCTACATGTGTGAGAGGTTGAGAGGACATGTGATAAGAGAGAAACCAGACAATCCTCTGAAAGGCAAACACGGGCTTCCCCACGTAAGGTGATAGAAAAGTAGTTATTATCATCTCCACAAGAAAGATGAGCTCAGAGGTTCAGTAGCTTGCCCATGAACACACAGTAGCACAGCAGGCCTCAAAGGCAGGTCTATCTAAAACTGCCACTTGCCCCATCTGGGAAGGCGGTTGAGAGGGGAGAGGGGGAAAAGGTTTGAACAGAGGGGGAGGAAGACCAGGCAGTGGTGATAGGCAGTTCTGGGGCATGGGCACCGTGCAGATAGCCCATGCTATGGGACAGGGGTCAGAGGGGGCTGGCTGGAGTGGGCAGAAGGGATACGACCATCAGGGAGGAGGGCAAAGGGAGGCCTGGGAGAAGGTACCCCAAGCGAACTCACTCGCAAATGAAAGTCCCCTGGGGGATTGTCTGCAGGGCGCGGACCCCCCAGCCCATCTTGGCTGTTCGGTAGAGCTGCAGTCGAACCCTAGGGAAGGAGAGAGGGTGGTATTGAGTGCAGGGACCCTGACAAGCCCCAGGGGAGGGAAGGCAAGAATGAGATGGGTGTAGGGGGCTGCAGGGGTGGGTGTCTCACTTGATGCCACTCTGTACCACACGGTTCTTGCAGTTTCTCCAGCAGGAGCAGGCCTGGTTACACTCAAAGATCAGGGGGGGCTCGATCTTGTTAAATTCCTGGAGCAGCCGCCCATCCTGACAGGGTGACAGGGAGAATAGGGGCGGTCTCTGTGTGGATCTCACCTCAGCAACTGGGGATCCCCAAGACTCCACAGGAAGAGCCACTGCTGACCCAATCCAGAGCCAGGAGGAGAGGTATGAGGGAGGCGGAGGCTCTGAGGTCAGAGACCAGGAAATGCAAAGGCATCCAAAGGCATTTGTATACACCTGGGCAGAGCCCCAGCTCTGACCTGGCAGCCTCCCAGGAATGTTGTCTTACTCTGCCCTCTTTGTCACTTCCTGCCGTTGGGCAGAGCCCAGGGAATTCAAGTTTGAGGCCAGTTCCTCTGCTGGAATGGAGTGGCCAGGTGATCTCAGCCAGGAAGAGGGGCGGGCGGGGGGCACACACATACCTTGTCGTACCAGCAGCGGATGCTGAGTTGGCCACATAGGCAGTTGGAGCTGGAACAGTCATCCACACAGGTGCAGTGCTAGGTAGAAGCAGAGGGTAGTTCAGCCTCTGCACCCACCTCCACCCTCAAGCACTGTCTTTCTCTGGATCCATGTTCTAAGACAGTGGTTAGTGATGGTCCCAGGATGAGGGGGAATCCAGATGCGGCAGGTAACAGTGGTCCCCATGAGCTTACATGCACAATACCATTGTGTAATCTAGAAAAGGGGCCCATTTTCCTGCAGACACCCCTTACTAGACCTTGTGCCTGCCCCCACTCTTTAAAGAGGACAGCTGCCTTGTTAGTCCCAACTGGCTCAACTGTACTCAGTGCTTTTGGGTATTTTTTTTTTTGGCAGGGGGTGAGGGTAGGGGGGGTTGGGGTGGGGTGGGGGTCGGGGGAGGAGGGGGGATGGAGAGCCACCACACACCTGCAGGTGGGTGATATTTCGGTCGATGTTCATGGTGGATGTCTCACAGTTCTCTGAGATGTACTTGTAATCCTCAGGGCAAGGTTCTCCATCCACACCATTCACACAGGGAATTGGCACATTCTCATAGCCTCGAGCCACATCCCTGCAGGACGGGGAGCATGGAGAGAGGGCTGTAACATCCCCTGGATGAGAGGACCTTCCTTATGTATGTTGGGAAATGGAGGTTCTGGGGTTCATTAGAGTAAGGATGCCAGATAAACCGTGGGATACTCAGTGAAACTTAAATTTCAAATTAATAGGGAAAAACATTTGAGTATAATTACTTCCCAAATATTGCGTGGGACATTCTTCTACTGTGTAGCTGTTCATCTGAAATTCTCTTTTGTGTGTGCATGTGAGGTTTATACTAGGGCTTGAACTCAGGGCCTAGGCTGCTGTCCTTTAGCTTCTTCACTCAAGGCTGGTACTGTACCACTTGAGCCACACACACTTCTACTTCTAGTTTTTTTTATGTTAATTGGAGATAAGTCTTACAGATGTTCCTGCCCCAGCTAGCTTTGATCCTTGATCCTCAGATCTCAGCCTCCTAAGTATCTAGGATTATGAGCCATGGTGACCAGCTCTGAATTCTTCTTTTGTGATGTCTATGTTGCTCAGACTGGCTTCAAACTCCTGAGGTCAAGTCATTCATCCTGCTGCTTCATTCAGCCTCACTAGCTAGTTAGTATCTAGGACTATAGGTCCACTTGGCTCCACTTGAAATTCTTTTTTTTTTTTGGGTCCGGTTGTGAGGCCTGAACTCTGGGCCTGGGCACTGTCCCTCAGTTCTTCAGCTCAAGGCTAGCACTCTACCACTTGAGCCACAGCGCCACTTCCGGCTTTTTATCTTTTTGCTTATGTGGTGCTGGGGAATTGAACCCAGGGCTTCATGCATGCAAGGCAAGCGCTCTACCACTGAGCCACCTTCCCAGCCCCTCCACTTGAAATTCTAATCTTATAGTTCTTTTTTTTTTTTTTTTTTTTTTGTCGGTCGTGGGGCTTGAACTCTGGGCCTGGGCGCTGTCCCTCAGCTCTTCAGCTCAAGGCGAGCACTCTACCACTTGAGCTACAGCGCCACTTCCGGTTTTCTGGTGGTTTATTGGAGATAGGAGTCTCATGGTCTTTCTTGCCCGGGCTGGCTTTGAACCGCGATCCTCAGATCTCAGCCTCCTGAGTAGCTAGGATTACAGGCGTGAGCCACCAGCGCCCGGCTCTAATAGTTCTTTTTTAAAAAAAAAATTTTGGGGGTCGGTTGTGGGGCTTGAACTCTGGGCCTGGGCACTGTCCCTCAGCTCTTCGGTCAAGGCTAGTGCTCTGCCTCTTGAGCCACAGCACCACTTCTGGTTTTCTATTGGTTTACTGGAGATAAGAGTCTCATGAACTTTCTTTTCTGTGGGTCGTGGGGCTTAAACTCTGGGCCTGGGCGCTGTCCCTCAGCTCTTCAGCTCAAGGCGAGCGCTCTAACACTTGAGCTACAGCGCCACTTCCGGTTTTCTGGTAGTTTATTGGAGATAGGAGTCTCACGGTCTCTCCTGCCTGGGCTGGCTTTGAACCACGATCCTCAGATCTCAGCCTCCTGAGTAGCTAGGATTATAGGCGTGAGCCACTGGCGCCCAGCCTTTAAAATCATTTTTTTTTTTTTGGTCAGTCTTGGAGCTTGAACTCTGGGTCTGGGCGTGGTCGCTGAGCTCCTTTAACACTACTGCTCTACCACTTACATCACAGCTCCACTTTTGCTTTTTTCTGTGATTAATTGGAGTTAAAAGTCATATGGACTTTTCTAAGCTGGCTAGGATTACAGGCGTGAGCCAGCAGCACCTGGGCTACCTTCTTTTGTGACACTATTCGCTGTGTAGTCCAGGCTTGTCATCTAGGATCCTCCTGGCTCAGCCTCCTGGGTGCCTAGCTCATATCTTCAATTATCTGCTCTATTTGTCAACCCTAGAAAGAGAGGGGTCTCGGACATTTCTGGGGCCTGGCCAGGGGCGGGGGAGGTCTTGGGAGAGATGGCAGTGATAGTTCTGAGTGCAGGAGCTCACCGGCAGATGATCTTCTCGGTGCGGATGGCCCGATTTCCCACCCCAAGCCGCAGCTTGCGGTTGAGCTGAAGCGCAAACCATACATCGGAGCGCTCAGGCGTCAAGTCCCACGCTGTGTCCCCTTCTTTGTTCCGCAGCTCGGGGTTGGCCCCACGTGACAAGAACAACCTGGGGAGGGGACATGGAGTTGTAGACGGGACCTGGACTCTGGGAGGCAGGGTGAGGACATGGGTGGGGCAGTGGGGGCTCACAGAACGCAGTCGTGGTAGCTCTCCCGAGCGGCAATGTGCAGGGGTGTGTCCCCGTGGTAGTTGACAGCATGCAGGTCACAGCGGGCATTCAACAGGACCTCAGCAATGGCAGCGCTGCCAGTGAAGGAGGCCCAGTGCAGGCAGATGTTTTCCTCCTGTGGAGGTGTAGGGTGGACATGGGGTATAGGTAGCCTCTACTTTGCTCAGGGGACGGGTTTTCCCACCTTCTCCCAACCCCGACCGGTGTCACTCACATTGTCGGTAAGGGTGACATCAGCACCCCGTGTGAGCAGCATGCGAATCACGTCAATGTGCTTGTGTTCTGCTGCCCAGATGATGGGGGTCCACCCGCCACTGTCCTGTGGGTGGCAGAGAGTGAGGGAGCAGAACCTGACCACGCTCACCAAAGTGTACATGCTCTGGAGCTAGTCTGAGTGTGATTCCCAGCTCTGCCTACAAGCTATAGGGGACCAAGGGCAAGCCCCTTAGTGTTTCTATTTTTCTTTGTTGGTTGTGGGGCTTGAACTCTGGGCCTGGGCGCTGTCCCTCAGCTCGTCAGCTCAAGGCAAGCGCTCTACCACTTGAGCTACAGCGCTACTTCCGGTTTTCTGGTGGTTTATTGGAGATAGGAGTCTCACGGTCTTTCCTGCCCGGGCTGGCTTTGAACCGCGATCCTCAGATCTCAGCCTCCTGAGTAGCTAGGATTACAGGCATGAGCCACCAGCGTCCAGCTGTCCCTTAGTGTTTCTGGGCCTCAGTTTCCTCATCTATAAAACAGGATTAATAATGGCCATGGCCAAAGACTGCAAAGACAATTAAATGAGCAGCTTTTTTTTGCAGGATACTGGGGTTTGAATTCAGGGTCTGCTGCTTGATAGGTACTCTATCACTGGAGAAACACTTTGACCACTTTTTTGCTTTACTTTAAAAATAGGGTCTGGCATTTTTGCCTCTGACAGCGATCTTAACTGAGCCTTTCAGGTGGCTGGAATCAGCTGTGAACCACGCCTGATTTGTTGGTTAAGAGACATTTTGGTAACTGCTTAGGCTGGCTTCAAATTGCTCCACTCTCTTCAAGCTCTGTCTCCTGAGTAGCTGGGACTACAGGCATGAGACACTACACACGGTCCTTTTTTTTTTTTTTTTCCTTCTAAAACACATTATTTCCTGGGTCTGACCAATGGAAGTCCTAGAAGGAATAACAGCCCAACAGCAGTAACTGTCCACTGGTACACAGACTTATTACTATAAAGTATTTCTCACACAGAGGAATCAGTCTCTGTTACAGAAATGCTAAGATTCGGAGCCCTGGGTAAGCCATGCTCTGAAAGCTTAGAATGCTCTCAAATGCCATGGGTCAAAGTCACACGAGCCTACTACAAGGGGTTCCTGTAGACCAGAGATGGAGAACAGTGACAATGGTAAACTAAAACACAGCCGACATGTGTAAACTTGGGAGTGCATAGACACTTGCTGAGATAAAGGCAGGAACTCACTGTTCGGAAAACTGATAAAGAGAAAGCAGCAGGAGAGATACAAATGAAGAGGAAAGAGAGGGGAACACAATGAGCAGTGTGATACAGGCTGAAGGGCAAGAGATCAGAGGGAGGCAGGGGGTCAAAGCCTGAGGCTGGGCCAAGGAAACCATGCAGACCTGGGCATTGACGTCCACCTGTCCTGTGCTCAGCAGCAGGCTGACCATCTCCAAGTTCCCAATTTTGGCTGCGTGGTGGAGGCAGGTGGAACCATCCTCCTCCTGAGAGAGAAACAGGAAGATGAGTCCTCCGGCTGGCACCGAAGCCTTGTCCCTAATTCCTGCCCTCTGATGGCTGTTGTACCTTGCTGTAGACACAGCCGCCACGCTGTACCATGTAGCGTGCCACATCCAGGTGGTTGTTCACCACGGCCTCCATCAGGGGCGTCCGCTGCTGTTTATCCACAGCATTGATGTTGGCTCCAGCCTGTGAGGGAGGGGCATGAGGGCTGGCACGGGGGAAAGGAGTGGAAGGGGAGACCTCCAAGGGCCTGGTCAATGAGGCGGAGGGTAAGGCCCGGGCTGACCTGCAGCAGCACATGGCAGATTTCCAATGAGCCCTTTTGGGCAGCTGCATGCAGGGCTGTGCGCTTGCTCTGCTGGTCACTCTGGAAGTTGGGGTCCAGGTTGTCTACTGTAGGGAGAGCCCATCACACCAGGGGAGGGAGGGACAAATGGTAAGCAAGGTAGGGGTGGGGTGGCACCTCCTCCAGGAAGACTTCATAGGGCCCCTGCCGGGCATTCTCTGCACTAGTCTTCACCAGGGCGCTCAGCAGAGGGCAAGTGCAGAGCGGCTCCTTAGTACTGCTCACTGTGCACTGGATGGGAGCGTGGCCTCCACCCATGCATCCCCACTGTCCCGTCAGCACAGGTTAGGTTGTCTTTCCCATTGCACTAGGTCCTCAAGGGAAAGGTCTGTGCTCCTGGACTGAGCCTGGTGCCTGGCACGGAGTGGGTGCTAGTGAAGGCGGGCGGAGGGGCACTCACACAGCATCAGGATCACTTTCTGCAGCTCCCCCTGCTTCACGGAGAGGTACAACTGCCGGGGGTGGAAACGGAGCTTCTTCCGCCTGCCAGGAGAAGGAGGGGTAGAAGGTAGGCTGTTCAGATTTGAGCATCGACGGCAACACCTGCTGCTCTGGCCCCAGCCCTGGCCACTGTGCCGACAGCAACTAACACTTACCTTTCTGACTCCTGGATAACCAGGGCCTTCTCCAGAGCCTCCCGGCCTGGCCCGGGTGGCAGTCCCACCGCTGAGAGACAGCCCCCATTGGGCAGGGTGAGAGAAGGGCCCGAGCTGTCAATGGTGTCAGCCAGGGGATCACAGGGTGGGCGCCGGGGCTCTCCATGCCCTCTCATCCGGGCGCTGTGGGAGAAAGTTCTGAAGTCTGGGGGTGGAGGGTCGGGTGGGGAACAGAAAGTCGGGCAGGGTAAGGCTAATACCTGGGCTGTGAAGTATCTGCTCTGCCTGGGGCGTCCTGGGCCAGGGGTGGGGGCGCAGGGGCTACTGTTCCAGCTGGAGGGGTTCCTCCATCGCCCCGTGGGATGGTCACCTCCTGGGCTTCCGAAGCATCTTCTCCACAGTGTGGACAGAAGACCATCCCATTGAGCTGGGACACACAGGCCTTGTGGAAGCGGTGGGCCACCCGGAAGTCGGGGTGACATTCCAGGAAGGTACCCTACAACAGGGAGAGAACCTGGTCAGACTGTCCACCAGGGGAGGACTGTTTACTGCAGGCAGGCTACCTGTCTGCCCTACCAGTCACTTACTGCTGTGCAGAAGTAGCCACAGCCTGGGCAGCAGTGGTGTTTGACCATGCGGGCACGGTGGGTCTCACAGAGCACCATCAGGGCCACGCGGCTGGAGGGCCTCATGGTTTCCCGTTTGAGGATGGCGGCATTGCAGCCTGACAGCTATTGGGAGGGACCAGAGTATGAGGCTGGGGCCTAGAGTTCCTTCTCCCAGCCTCTCTCCTTAAGTCCATGGGCCCACCTCTCCATCCACACTCTCGGTAGCCATGCACTTGTGCCCTGCCCGTTCGCTGATTCGGTCAATCTTGGGTGCTTCCATGCGACAGCTGCAGAGGGGCAGCTCCTCAAAGCCGCGCTCTGTTTCCAGCGAAGATGTGTCATTGGACACCCCTTGGATAAGAGGGAAAAAATGGCGCTGAAGAGGCCCTTCCCCTCCCCCACTGGAAGGCTTCTTTTGCTTCTACACTCCCTCTCCCTCCATGCCCCAGAATCCCATTCTGCCATAAACACTCCGGCTCTGGCCGGGTTCCCCTCCTTCCCTTTCCCTCCAGCCCAGAGGGCGCCCCCTAGTGGCTCCATGTCCCAGCAATTGGCAATTACCAGCGTGGTTGGGGGAGAGGGTCCCCTCGCTGGGCAGCTCCAGGGACCCCAGAGGGACTTCCATGTACTCACTGGGGCCTGAGGAGCCCACACCATTCACTCCTGACACAGAGACAGAGAGAGTGAGAGTGCGAGCTCACG
The DNA here is from genome assembly GCF_024711535.1 of Dipodomys merriami. Classification (NCBI taxonomy): domain Eukaryota; kingdom Metazoa; phylum Chordata; class Mammalia; order Rodentia; family Heteromyidae; genus Dipodomys; species Dipodomys merriami. Next base: position 11,212,502 of record NW_027202937.1, on the reverse strand, counting down.
GG